>NC_050467.1:1859582-2199582 GCF_013373865.1 Monomorium pharaonis
CCGTGTGTCCCCCTCCCCGCCCGACCGATTGGGCCGCGACGGAACTGGATTGCAGGACCGGTCGCGCAGTCACGTGTCGATGACTTCAGCAGGAATCGATGACCGAGGGGGAAGTCGTGCGCGTCGCTCGATTGGGCCGGAAGAAAAAAAAATCTCGAAATCTCGCGTGTCGCGCGCTTGATATACATTAATACATATTTCTTTACCCTCTCCCCCCCCCCCCTTCACACGCGCGCACATGCTTCGATGCTGTAGGTACACCTCTCGTCGAGGTGCGTTACGTGAGCCTCTATTTTGGGAAAGAAAGAGATTCCGAAATGGCGCGGTGGCTCTCACGGTGGAAAGAAAGGTTCGCACAGATCGCGATAACACACACAAAAGCCGCGAATAATTCATTAGTAATCCCACCGACAAACCGGGTGCTACCGAGCTTCAAACGACCACCCCCCCCCCTCCCCTACAACAGCCTGACATCGATCAACGCGTGCCTCGCGAAAGACCGACAAATTATTGTTCAATGTAGCGCATCGCTTTTACATCCGCGCTCGTTACAACGTATCGTTCGCGCGTTAAGGAAATTCGCCGTTAATAATACTTGAACGACTGAACCGTTCAAGAGGATTAAACGTCGCACGCAAAAAAAAAAAAAGAAACTTGCCTCCCGCGGTAATCTGTTCCCCGATCGAACTCCCGATTAATTCGCGCTAAAAGTAAACGAACGAATAAATCAACCCGAGTTGCCGGATATAGGTGCACGCGTGTATTTCGCGTGCTCCGATTCGATGCGCCGACCGGCACGAAAGTACTGGAAGGTATGCGGCAGCGGTGCTTCGTAAATGCAATCGTAAAATTAATACGCGGAATCGAGCGAGTGTATTACGTACATCTGTAATTATATGCGGATTGAGCACGGACCCTCTCGTTCGCTCCTAGATACCGAGCAAATTTCACACCGCGCGGACCGGCGGAGGATGCCGGCGCGCAGCGGTCCCTCCGTACCCTCGTTCGTGCGGAGAGCGTACGGATCGTGTCGCGATACCGTGAATTTACGACGGTCACCGAGCGAATCCATTTGTTTCATCTGCATCTGCTTAGCACGCTAATGCCGCTTTCCTCGTATTCCTCGCCTCGCGCGCGTGGCCGGATACTTCTCTCTCTCTTTCTCGCTCTCTCTCTCTTTCTTTTTTTTTCTCTCTCTAGTATACGGAGGAACTACGGACGGGCTGTGTGACTCCATGCTTCGACGTTTGTTGAAACGTAAACGAACGTCGTCCACGGGACGATAAGCGGTAGCGGCGATAGTATAGTACACCGGGAGGAGGACGGGAGAGAAATATATAACGTGCGAGAGGGATTTTGTAATCGCGAACGTAAATAAAAGTTAAGTTGCTTCTTGCACGCGGATGTCGATCTCTATTTGAAATGCAAAAATCCCTCCTCACGCGAGAAAGAGTAGGAAACGTGGAAAGTATCCGCTTGGTTTCGCTTTTTTTGGAAAAAGGGGATCAAAATGAAATCTAACGCAATTGAACGCTAACAACAGATACGGTAGGAAACGTTCCGTGTGCTCTCGTCTACCTCGACGTTCGTTAGTACGGAGCATGGCTGCATTCTTCGGAGGACTCTCGTTTAGCTGTCCATAATTAACGGAATCCGACCTCCGATAATGATTATTAATAAAAAAATACCTTTGCATTCTCTATATCGTACTGACTGTTTTCATTACTATCGCTTTCTAATATTTTTGTACTAAATTGTTGTCCATTATTGTATTAAACAGAGTTTTTTCTGTGAAACTGCTCATTCCACATTAAAAGCGATTTAAATTCTGATTTATTTAATTGCGGTAATTAATTCCATGAGACAGATTGACTTACAGCAAAACTTATAACTCTAATTCACTATATCCTTAATTTAACTTCTTTTGGTTTTTTTTTTAAGGAAAAATCATTCTCTTCGCGTTAATAAAGTACGGATATTGTCTACTAATTAAATTAATCAATTATTCTGAATTTAGGCAACCTTAATTTTTTTTAGTAGATTTTAAAAAGATTTAAAATTTCATTAATAGAGTTATATATCTATTTTATATTGCATCTTCTTAATTTTTTTCTGTGTCTGACATATTTAATTATATTTAAATCAATCTTTAATATTTATATTAGAGATCTAGAATACTCAAGGTAGAACTGCAGTTATAATTTTATACGTCATAAAAGAAAAACACATAAGAAATCGGAACGCAGACATATATAAAATATACATTAAAACTCATATGGTTATAAAGATAAGAACAGCAAAAAGTGCATTAACACATATCTTTATAAACGCGTTCGAAATACAGGTCTCTAAAATAATTTAAATTAATTAATAGACTCATAAAATTATTAACTCATATAAAACAATTACCTTGAAATTCATTATAAATTATAGATTGTAACTAAATGTAACTATGTGTTATTTAATTATTATTGATTTTTAATTGCCAACTAAATAGCAGAGTTTTTAATGCAAAAAAGCCATTTTATTCTACTTGAAGAAGTACTAAAATAATTGAATACCCAATATAATTATAAAATATTCTATTTGCGACTAAATAAAGCCGCACCTTCCAGGTATCGATCATAGAACCCCGGCTTTGCCGACCGCCTCGCAGTCAAGTAATTCGTCAACCTGGATCGCGGGCGCGAGTGAACGCTGTCTTTGCATTCTGTAACATCGATCGAGTCTGCCGCCGCAACATTACGGCGATGCCGCCCGGTTGACGTTCCATTCGAGAGAGAACGTTGAAAGGCTGACGACGACGGCAACGAAGAATTTTCAAATCTATCAAATAAAATAAAGTAGCTAACGCAAAAAGAAAAATGAAGAAATCTGTCAATTGTTATGCAAGTCTCTTATCGCGAATGCAATTGCTCTTCCTTCCTTCTCGTCATTTGCTGAAGATTGTCAAAGTGACGATATCAAATCTAGGAACCGCGTTGACGATGTTCAATAGAAGCGAATGTTTGCGTTGTAGATTTTATAGATATAATTTATAAAGAGTAGCATTTTATAAAGGAAACTTGTGAAAGGTGCACGAGGGCGTGGTCGGCCATTCACGGTTGACCACTGGCCCAGTGGGTCCAGTTTACGGTCGAGCGATTGCGACATCGTCGTATCGACAACGCAGGCCGACTGGTTCGACCACTGGCGATTATTCGATATCCGCCAACCTCGTTCTCGTAATTTTCAGACTTTGTGCAACTCGCCCCGTAAATTCCCCTCTCCCCTCCTCCCCCGCCCCTCCTTGTTCTTTCAGTTGAAAAATTGCACCTGAATAACGTCTTTGCGTTATCTCTCGCGGACCGAAGGAGAGAAATTCGGAAAAAGACTGCAAGGACGATGCGACAATTTTAAACGGAAGATTATTAATCTTATCTGACGTGCAATTTTTCTTCAGTCGAAGGCGTTCAATTTCACTCGAGTCTTTTTTTAATAAAGCGTTTAATAAAAATGTTTTTAATTAAAAAAAAAAAAAACAAGCCGCTTAAAAAGAGCAAACGCTGGAAATTGCCGGAGAAAATGTCGCGGCACACAAAACGACAAATTAAGTATAACGACGTTATCTTAAAACCAAGATTTATCTCGTGAAGTTGTATCCGTGCTTCTTGAACTTTCTTCGAACATCTCTCGGAAGGAAGGAGAAATGAAAGAGTGAATTTTTTTTCGGACTTACTTCCTTCTGCTTCTTACAAATATAGGATCGTTACACACCGCTACGAATGCTGTTTACGCCGTTTAAGCGCTACGCTTTGCCTATCGTGCAGATATTTGTATCGCTTATTTGTAAGACGGTTTCAGATTGCAAAATTAGAATCTTGGAGTCGCGAATGTCATCGAACGCGCTACCGAACGCGATCCGTTTCGTAACCGATTAATTTTAACGATTCATCCGAGCGGATTTGTATAATTTATCGGCGTCCCGCGCGCCATAACGCGCCATTCGCATATTCGATCGAGCTCTAAATATAAAATACAAATTGCGATATAGAAAGGAAAAAAATAGCCTTTCAAGGACGGCGCGGGGAAAATGGCTTTTGCTGGCCGATTAAAAGCGAATGCATCGTAAAACGGACGTGCGTTCCTTCGTCCCAATTCACGTCGTCGTCCATCGTCATCGTCCTCATCGTCATCCTCGCCGTCGCGATTTACATCGTCGCACGCGCGCACACACGCACACACATTTTGCGGAGAAGCGAGCGGGAGAGTGAAATCCCGATTCGTTGCGTATCCGCAGAGGACGCGAGGCTAATCCGATTTAAAGCCGCGCTACCCTGCTGCATATGCTTAATGTCGATCGGCATCAATGACGCATTCCCGGTTTGAATGCCAGACAAATGTCAGTTGCCGCGCTTGTTTCGGAGCAAAAAATAAAAGAAGGCTATACTTACCGCGGGGATAGTGCGAGATAACTATATAATTCGCACTCACAGATTCCGGGCACGCGTGCCCGTGCGTGAGTGCGCGCGCGCGCGCGCAACAATATATATCTAGCGATCGGAGCATCGACCGTCGGATGCTCCAAGTCTCTGGATAGCGACTTTCCGCGACAAATTATTTTTATCTTAATTGACTTTATCAAAATGGATAAATGTCGAAATACCCGTCTGCTTCTTAAAACAGTATCTCCCGGCTTTGTGGGAGTATTCAGAATTTTTTCCTCTAGGAGGAAAACGACTCGGGTTATTCAATTCTGTTATCACAGAGACAGCAGTTGTTTGCTTTAATGAATTACTTCTTAGGGGATATTTTGAAGCTTAGAATGTCACTTCATTCCTAATTTTGTAGATTTTCTAAATCATATCTTTCATTTTTCCATTCTCTATTTTCTTTTTATTATCATGCCTTCTTTTCTAAAAAAAAAAAGAATATCAACAAAATATAGTTATTAAAACAATGTGTAATTCTCCATTATTGATATTGTTTTTACATATAAAATATTCGTAATCATTTTTCTAGAAAAAAATTGTTTTTAATCAAAAGAGACCTCATAAAAAACATTGCTAAATATTATCAAAATGCGATATTAAAATTAAATTTTAAAAAAAGAAATAAGGCAAAAAAGATAATACAATAAAATTTGAAATTAACCGCGCCATTCGGACGATCTTTTGCCATCGTAATGCGTAAGTAATTTTTAAAACTTTAAGGGAAGAAGTTAAACTCGGTTACGTCCAAGGCCGGCTCATATATAGTAAACGAGTAAGGTGTAAAATGTTTAAAGTCATTTCAAACTTGAGGAAATAGAACTTCTGAAAACTCATTTCTGTACACGAGACATTTGCAAGTGTCAGCGGACGGTTTTTTAAATATGATTTATGGGCGATCCTTTCTCAATATGATTTTGTTACTAATTATCTTTGATTTATACGTCGTTAAATCCGCGAGGATTACTCACACCGAAGTGTCTCCGATCTCACTTTTCGAACGGGCATGGGTCATTCGTCACCCCGACATCGAATACGACGTGGCGAGCTATCTCTTCTTGCGCGGCTAACAACTCAGGTATATATACCCGGAAACATGCAAATATCATCGTTCCGAATACAGGACGGTTGCATAAGTACGCGATAGCGGCTAATAATCGCGCGAGCTACTGTGAAACGCCGCGGCTCCAAGTTATTTCACGCTCGACGAATCGCGCGCTTTATTATGATGAAAAATACCTTTGCGCTTTGCGACTCCAATTTTCGATCGACCGCGGGACCGTGCGGTCTGCACAGGCTTGCCGAGTGTCACGATAATCTCTCGCGTCCTGTTATCTAACCTGAGCCCTTCACCCTGAAACAACAACCGGTTGATATTAATAAAAAAATATTTCAACGATGCTGCGATATTTTGGTACAGAAAAGTGTTTGTAATTTTATTTTAAAAATTTTCAAAGTATATTTTGCTGTAGTATTCACAAATACTTTGCAAGATCTAAAAATCTAAATAGTTTTAAATTAAGCTATAAAAATAATTAAACTTTTCTACGAAAAACTAAACAGGTCTATTTAAAAAGAATCTAAATTATAGTGCCAAATCATTCTCTATCAATCATGAAAATATAACTTGTAGGATTTGTTAAGGATTATTGTAGGAAAGCCTTTTAATTATATAATTATATAAAGTATTCAAGCACGATAATAGTCCTGTAGAAAAGGTTGATATTCTAGAAACCAGTTTGACTCCTGTATAATTATCTTAATGGTTTAACATAATTATTTTTGGATCTGTATCTAGTTAAACTTTTAAATATTTTAGTACACAAAATCATTTTTTCCGTGTAATGACGTTGGTCTCATTTTTTTTAATTTGTCTCATTTTAATTAATAGGAAATACTTTCATTAATATCGCATGCAAAACAAGGTCCCTTTCTCCGACTACAAAGGGGGAAACTTTGTCAACATCATATATATCTCAATTCCTATCGCCTTTCGTAATTAATCCTTGACCGATATTTTTGGAACATATAAATATACGAAATAAATAATTAAATGCATGTTAATGGATTTACGGCTGCGTTTACGGCCGTGATATGAAAATGTCATCGTATTTGACCGTTTTATAGTTTCTCTTTGATTGGCGGTGGACGAGGATCGGCCCGATCGGTGTCTCTCGCATAATCGGAGAAACTGGTTGTTTCTCTGGATGTTACGAGTGAAACGCACGTAAGCGGGGGTCTATTGAAATTCGACTCGCCTCGCGAGACGCACGCGAAAAAGAAAGGACGGTAACGTGGTCGGTGTCAGGTGTGATTGCTCATTTTTGCGCGACAAATACTCTCGACACCCTCCAACGCAAACGCGGCAAGTAACGTAGATATATCGGCGTTTTAACTGTCGGTACAGAGCGATAACGAGCGAGGGCGTGTGCTGCACGTGCAGCGGCAAATTTTCGCTCGACAAGCTGGAAACCAGACAAGCGCGATACCGATCTAAGAACCGAACAAATACCTTATCATTGCGACAATATCGGGCGTGACTTTCACCGTATATCGAATAATATCACGTTCGTTTTTACAATTGCCCTTCATTTTCGTCTCCGTGGGCAGCGGCGGCGATAACTCGCGCGCGCGCGCGCGCGCGGTATCAAATGTGAAGCCCGACTACAAACTGCTAATCATCGAGCTAATTAAGTAAACACATGGTACAATTCGTTTTCTTTCCTTCTCGTGCATTATCGAGAAATAATCAGGCATCCGGTAGCGAAAACAACGATTGCTTGTCGCTCACGCCAGGGAATCCTCTATTTAAAGCGGGATTCGCTGCCGCTTCAATTTAACGGGCGTTAACGAATGTCTAGTATCTGTAAAAGATAATGACCATCGTACGAATAATTTACGAGCCACACGGGACGGCGGGGCTCGTATAATGTGCCTGGTGCCTGTATTATTTATCTTACTTATAATAGACGCGAAAAAAAAGGGGAAGACGTCGCCTGTTAGCGACGCGAAGGTATTAATCTTGACGCTTTTTTTTTTTTTTCTTTTCGATGGATAAGACGCGGGGGGACGATATCGCGAGAATTACAATTCCAATAATAAACAGATTCGCATCGACGAAGTTGTTTTTCTTTCCAAGAGTGTTTTTGGCTGAATTTGTGGAATAATCCCGAGCAAAAATGGGATTCTGTCATCTCGAGATAAGAATTCCGCTTCTCGAACGTAACGGACGGAACGAATGTCCCCCTTGTGATTCGCGGGGTGAACGTAAAACGTGCTACGGACAATTTATGCGGGCGCTCAAGAGAACGGGGGGGGGGAAGGAGGATGAGGAGGAGGAGGAGGTGGTGGAGGAAAGTATCTCCCGTAGGTACGCACAGCCGCACAGATACGGGCCAATTATTTTTTGGAACGCACATGACGCCCGTATAGGTATGTGCCGATCGAGAGCGAGGTCGAGATAAGCTCGGGCACAAGTCGAGTGCAGCTGAAAAGAAAAAAATAAGGCCCGCTGCGTCGCGTTGCAGCGCGGTAACGAGCCGTGCTTTTCCACGCCACGTCGAATCGTTTACTCTAACGCGTCGTTTTATTAACGGGTGCACTCTCTCTCTCTCTCTCTCTTTCTCTGCGGAATATATTTGCGCGTTTACAGTCGATCACGTCTTCGTCCTCGACGGCCTCGCGATTCGCGAGGTGATCGGGCGCGCGTCAGCGCGTATTTAACGAGGGAAAGAGAAAGGGAGAAATAAAGAGAGAGAAAAGAGGAATTAAATGCAAGAAAAAAATATATTCACGGCCGTTCTCGAACGATTACTTCGAGAAAGAGAGAAAGAGAGAGAGAGAGAGAACTCCGACGATTGGTGCCTGATGTGGGTTTATCTTATCCAAATTACAAAAATATGTACCGGTCGCGCGTATTGATCTTGTATCGATGCGAGTGACGATCGTCTGGGTCGATCACACGTAAGCGGAGCTTCGTTTTTTAAAGATAGATGCAGAAGGAGCAAAGGCAACCGATGGATCGCTCGAGCGAAAGCGCAAGTTACGCGAGAGCTTTACGGGTAACTTTAGAGGCCGGTTATCGCCTCTCGAGCGCGACACGCTCGAGGAAAGATCGAGTGAAACGCGCAGAGCGCGAAACAATAGTCTAAATCGGCTTTGCTTGGAGGCTCGGGATTATGGAATATCGAGTTGCGGGCCGGCCGAAGCGCACGCAATAGACGCGACATTTAGTACCTTAGCTGGGGACGATTAAGAACAACCGTAATAATCGCGAGATATTAAATCTTTGCACGCGATCGCGAAGCTGACCGCCAACCTAAGAGTCCGCTGCGCGGAGATTACGAATTCGTTTCACGCGTTTTGTAGTGCTCTCTTTAATTCTGCGAGACGAGTTCATCTTTATCAGCGCACACATACGCACAGATTACCTCTGACCCCGCCGATTGCATATCGTTCACCTTTTCCTCAAAAAACGAGTTGGCTATTCGCGAAGGAGCGCGAGTTACAAAGTATACTGCGTTTCAGGAAATTTTTTTTTCGCAACAATTGCCTTCGAATGCCTTCCCGGCGAAGAAAAATATTGTTGTTGCAACATTGGCCTTCTTAAAACAACAACGCTGTCTTCAAACATTGTGAAAGGCAAGAGTTATTGGTATCGTGATTCTCTTTTACGTTGTGCATTGTTACTCAAATAAGTTTATTTATTGATTACAAGAGACTTGTATTTTTATCTCTAATGGATGTAATATTTTAGCGAAGTAGATAACTATAAAAAAATTTTGCAAACAAGTACACCGAGGAAAAAATTATACGTATTTCATTTAAATATATATAATATTAAATATATATAATATTTGAAGTTCAAGTGTTTCGTGTATTTAAGTTAAATGTTTACACTTCAAGTACTTGAATTGAGGAAATTTAATCAAGTCAAAAAATTAACAACGATTTTTTCTCTCAGTATAGATATGTTAAACATTCCTTTCTGGATCAGCGACAAAATCTCTCGGTGCAGATCGACGGGGGCAACGAGAGTACAGCTCCACGTGGTGGACTTGCACCCTTTTTGCAACGCGCCGGCGTTTTAATTACGAATTACGAGCGGCATAATTCCTGGCGAGTGCATTTTTTCTCGCGGCGTGCCGCGAGCGAACCGAAGCGAGTCGGGCCGAGCCGAGCGGAGTCGAGAGTTTCTAACGAGTTTCACTCCGATCGGCGCGAGAAAGATTTATATCTCCGAGTATATCAAAGGCATTATGACGCGGGCGTTAGACGGACGATAAAAAAAAACTCGGGCGATCGATGGGCCGATCGATCGATCGATCGTGCGTTTCGCGACCAGTTTCGCGAATGAACTTATCTCAGGAGCCGCTCGAGCGAAACCGAGAGCGGTATCGTCGATCATTATCCGCTCGCCCGTAATCGCCGCGATCAAGAGGTTAATGGGACGGGATTTAGCAACTTTGGCGAAGGATCGACCAGTTTCGAGAGGCCGGCACACCGCTTTCGGCCGCGATTATTTCTCCCGGAGGGATAATAAAGCGCCGGAAGAACCGTCTTCGCTATATAGTCTCGCAGCTCGCAAGTTTTCATCATTGATCAAAGCGGTTTTCACCGCTGATAAATGAATTTGCCGATGCAGCGACGCACCTGCGTGTAACAAACAGACGAGTCCCGCATTAAGACGTTCGTTTTGCATCGCCGACTGACGTATCGTCGCTTCCGCGCGCGGTCCGCCCAAATATTTGCGCGCGTCTCCTCCATCATCTCCTCTTGTCCGCGAGGTGGATTCGTGCGATGCACGTTGCCGGAGCACGTGTGTAAATACGTACAGATGCGCGGGCGTGTGTTAACAAGTGTGTCATAATCGGCAAGGTCGCCGGGAAATGCTGACGTTGATGCCGACACCAAGCTTTTCAGCCGTTGACGAGGAGACAAAGAGAGAGAGAGAGAGAGAGAGAAAAAGACAGAGAAAGAGAGAAGGAGAGAGAGAGAGAGAGAGAGAGAGAGAGAGAGAGAGAGAGAGAGAGAGAGAGAGAGAGAGAGAGAGAGAGAGAGAGAGAGAGAGAGAGAGAGAGGGAGGGAGGGAGAGAAAGGAAAAGAAGGCGCGCGCTCGGTCCAGAGAGGCCAATCGGCGCGTGGAACGTGTACTTATTGTTTCGTTATGTTTTAATATGTTACCGCTCTCCACATTCGCGACGAGCCGGCGAGAACGGTTGATCCCACTTACGCAATTTTCACTCATATATGCGCGCGATACCCGTTCAATAGATTCTGCTTGATCTTTACGATCCCCAAGTCAACTCTCCGAATGATGTCGACGAATATTTAGAGGGCGATCAAATTTATAGGGTGTTTCTCAAGCAGAACGTCTCAGAAGGCACGAGAATTATTGAAACGTTACATTTCCGTAACAGAAATACAAGATTCATTTTCGTAAAAGAGTCATATATATCCTCATTGTAAGAATTTAAATTGTTTTAATTTAAAAAAGAATTATCGGCTATTTTTGACTTGAAAGAGAAGAGTCTTGTCAAAGGGGAGAATTTTCGTCGTGCCCGCGCGACAAGTACGCGTCCTCGCACCTCAATTTCAATCAGTGATTATTCGGTCAAATCGAATAAGTGTATCGCGATTGATTTCCAATAAATATTTCTAATGCGCCTCCGTTAAGTACCGATATTGCACCGGTGCGCGACGTAGGAGTTACTTTCCCTCGCTTTCGTCGATTTCATAACGCGGCGCGGAACCGCTGACCGTCTTTATTTAATCGCACGCCGCGTACGATCGACCGCTATTATCGCGTCGGGTAATTGGCGGTGCGTGGTAAAGAGCACGCGGGACAAAAGCGGAGAGAGGGAAAAGAGAGACAGAGGAAGAGAGAGAGAGAGAGAGAGAGAGAGAGAGAGAGAGAGAGAGAAGGAGTCTGGCCGCGTTTTCGTCGCTCGCGTTTGGGGAGAACCGTCCGTCGCGCGCGATGGTTCGCGGATCCGCTCGCGACGAGGAGAGAAGGTCGAACATCCGACTGTGGGCTAACTGTAAAATGGCGGTTCCGCTACTCCGCGCAAAAAGAACTGTCCGTCCGTCCGTCCGTCCGTCCCGACGGGCCTCAACGCCGCAAGGTGATCGCACGGCCTTGTGTCACGTGTTGCGTCCATTAGTGTCGCCGTTTATGTAGGGTACGTAGGGTACACGCGCGCGAGAGTACGTGTTACATCGTACGGGCTCCTTCACGCGCTCGCGGGGACGGCGACGACGACGACGACGGCGACGGCGACGGCGACGACGACCGTTCCTCCTCACGTGCGGCATTCCTCTCATTCCGCCTCCCCTATCCCGCATCCTCCGAACTCCCGGGAGAGCCGCTTTAGAAAGGATCGCGAGCCTCCAGGCGGCCACGGGGTGTCCGAGAATGTCGGCGATGAAGCGGACGCGTTCGCGCGTTTCACCTGGGCAAAAATCTCTCTTTCAAGTCCATCCTGCGTTTACGTTCGATTGCGAGAGCAGAGAGTAGTGGATTTACTTCGACGTACGAACCGTTAAATCGAACGGTCGAGAGCGATTCCCCTTCCCCTGCCCCCGTCGGTTCCAAATTTTCGCGTTTCGGAGAATGATCGCGCGCGCGCGCTCGATCGCGGCGAAGCGAGACACCCGTTAGACCCGCGCGTTCTTACGCGAGGCCTAGTTTTAGACTCCCACCCACGAGAGACGGTCACCGACGAGAGCAGATTCCAGAAGAGAACACGTACACCGGCTGTATCGTGTCCCACCGGGCTCGCGGGGTGCGCAAAATATTTACCCACAGTTAGGGGTAAAGGAGAGGGGGAAAAAAAAGAGAGAAATATACGAAGCTGCTCTATCTGATTGTAAAAAATAGCTGACGAATTTTTTATAGCGTGTAAATTAATTAAATTTAATCGCCGGTCGCCTCGCTTTTGCCGCGGAGGAAACGCGAAACAATTTTATCGTACAATAAAATTTTGCGTTTGCATATCCGACGTGTGTGCGCGTAATCCACTGTCCGTTAGTAACAGTAAAATGTTAAGAACCGTTATTCACTCTTACTTGCGATCGTTGTACGATCCGATCGGTACGTACCGTCCACCGCCCGTCGCTTTCGCAACGCGGTGTATATACGTGTACGGGGTGGCCGGGGCGCCATCGGCCATCCCGCGGTTTTCCTCGCGCCGAAATTCAATCGGCGAAGAATCGCCGCTCGGCAAATCGACCCGGATCGGAGGATCGAGCTATCCTGTGAGCCCGGGAGCCCGGGGATGTGTCTTAATGCCGCGCGAGAAAGGCACGGAGAAAGTGCACCTACTGCGCTCGATCGCTCCGCGATTTAGAAATCGTGCGAGAGCGGACTTGGAGCGATTTCAACGCCGCGCGGATCGCGCGTTATGGCGCGCGATCGCTGAAACGAAGAGCGGAAAGGGGGAAAAAAGAGAGAGAGAGAGAGAGAGAGAGAGATAGAAAGGAAAGAAGAGGATTAGGCGAGGGAACGAACGGAAGTGGTATCTCGTTTCGTCTCGCATTCAGCCCGTACAAGGAGATGCCCCCAGCGCGGCGAAGGACGTCGCGCATCCGTCTTTCCGATGGAAAATCATTTGCGATGGATATCTCGCCTCGCTTACAGTTACACGGGGCAGATAACGAGAATGTAACGGGCACCGACGATCCCCGTTGGATCCTATTTCGCTCCAAAAAATATCGCCGGCAAAGTTTCGCCCTCAAAATGTAGCAGCGCGAATAGGAAACTTTTGACGAATTCACAAGCTTGAATATGATATAAAATGAAGAACGAAAAACTGCTTAATGTCGCAAAGTAGCAAATTTATTTTAGTATAGATGAAACCGTTGCGTAAAGCTGAGTGCAAATCCAGCGTATCGGATCTAATCGTCAAAGCATAATTTTTTATCAACAACACAATCATTGTTTAATTAAATTTTATATAAATGAAGATTTCTATGTAAATGAATAATATTAATTATATAAAGTCTTTAAAATGTAATTTTATATTTTGCAAGATATATTCGAAACTCTTAAATTTCGAATAGTTCGAATATTATTCCATGAGGCACTACTTATTCAAGACAAAGCCCACGATTACGAGATATTCTTTGCTCGAAAGATGTCCCTGACAAATTCTAAAAATACTTCCTATTTATTACAAATATTCCTGTAACTGCACCTTCATTTCGGCAGTCTTGTCGAATGGCGACTCGCGAATGCATTAGTTTTGTTTGCCCCCTTATCTCTCGAACGATAAAATTTTTATAGAAGTGTGTTTTTTTTATTTACAACGATGTCGTGGTAAAACGATAGGTAAAATAAAGCGTGACGGCACGGTCGACAGATAGGATTTGCAAGCGTAACGTTTTGTTGCACGATTTATCGTGAATTTAGTTCGCGTGTTAAAATTTGTCGCGTGTTAAAAAGGATCTTTTATGTCTCTAGATTTATTGATCCTCTTTGCTCTCCCGACTTTTATTCTTTCTAAACCGAGCGAATCCCGCAATGCGCGCCGTGGCGCAGCGATAATGAGGAGAAACGAAAAATATGAACGCTCACGCACATACGTGGCACGCGCGTACAATCGCGCACACACGGCACGGAAAGTCGCTAGCCATTTCTTCACTATTAATTATATTCCTCGCCAAGGCGAAGTCTTTTTACGGCGCTACATTCCAGACGGCCGCAAGCGCGTTGCACTTTTCCTGCGTCTCGATGTCGCTTTTACAAAACCGAGCGAAATAAAACCGAGCGATTCACCGAGCGTGTGTGGAAAAAAAAAAAGGAAATAACGCGGAAGAAGTTCTCGCGTTTATTGTCGCTACGATCAGCGGCATGTTAACAGGCTAATTTATGCCGTTAGATTTTCTCGATGATTGTCCTTCTTCTATTTTCTGACAAACAGTACGATATCAATTAATTAATTAAAAATAGTTTTATTAAGATTCATTAGGACAAAATATTCGTTTTCTTTGCGGATATTTTAAGATTGATGATTAATTCAGCAAATAAAAAAATGTTAAAAAGGAACAAATAAAATCTATTTTAAACTAGCCTGAAAATGGAGGTTTCTTTGTTGATTGGCATCTTTCTAAAATTACCTAAGAAGTCAGATTTCTTGCGGCCAATCGTAAAACAAACTATTCGCGTCTCTTCATTCTGAACAAGTCGGCACCGAGTCGCGTTCTCGTTCGCGTCGAAGCGCCACGAGAGAGAGAGAGAGAGAGAGAGAGAGAGAGAAAGAGAGAGAACATCAACGTTAATTCCGCAATTATTAGATAATCCCACGACGGAATTCCGCGAGATCGTTTCACGGGCCGATTTTTGCTGAATCGGGGAGCGAGAAAAATTGACGTCGCGGCGAGCGAACGCGTGCGCGTGCACACCGGCACCGTTCTCCGCTCGCTCGCTCGCTCCTTTACATCCGCGTTTGCGTGACCTTTCGCGTGAGCGTGCGAGCGGGGAAAAATTCCTGCGGACCGGAATATGTAAGTAGTCCAATTAACTCGCGGCGGGCTGGATTTCTCCGGGCGGCGCGGCGGGACAGGACGGAGGGGAGGGGGCCATTTACGCCAAAGTAACTTTTTTTTTTTCGTTAATAACCGAGAGAGTACTCGCTCTGTCACACGTTCATGCTCGATAATTATTCGTTTCGCTCCGCGAACGAATAGAAGCGGAATAAGAATCAGATCCTAAGCGCGCGGGCGCGCGCGCTCGCACACGTCGCCGCTGCCGCCGCCGAGATCGTCTCGAGATCGAAACGAATCGAACGTACGGAGCGAACCCGGCGAGCCATAGTATGCGCCTATCGTATTCTTCGGGTTCGTCGTTCGTCTTTCAACGACATTCCCGCGCCAGAATCCGGGTGAAAGGAGCATTTTCATACTGACGCGCCGCGCAACACATTGAAAATCCCCGCCGCTCGCCGCCGTCGCGTCGCCGCCGGCGCGATGCCAATTATTCTACACGAAACGATCGGTAGAATCTCAGACACCCGGAGCGCTTCTGCAGGGAAAGACGCGGATTATACGATCGTCTGATTTTTTTCCGCCGACGATCGCCGCGGGTTGAGATCGGAATAAATTAATTGGAGGCATCAACTCGGGCAAAGAGTCGGACTCCCTCTCTTTCCCACGTCGCGAGTACCAAAGTAGCTCCGCGCGCGCGCGCGCGCGCGTGTGTGTGTGTGTACGTATATGTGTCGAGAGGACCGACGTAATCCTCGCTTGCGCGATACGCGGGCGATAAAATTTATTAAATGAAAGGAGAACCTGCAATTTCCTTCCTTTCTTTCTCGCCCTCCCCCCTCCCTCTCCCCTCGGTTTTTACCTCGCGCCGCAGACTTCGACCTGGATCGTTCGAGAGAAATTGCGCCCGCGGCGAGGGCGGATTCCCGTCGGCTTAATGGAACTTTTATTTTACGTCTTTTGGACCCGTCCGTCCGTCCGTCCGTTGGTCCGTTGCGTCGCACGTTGCCGATCGATCGGGCGATAATTTGAAGCGGCGTACCCGTGCGTTCGTGACAAGCGTACGCGACGCACTGATCCGCGGGCGTAGTGCTCTTTTTCATTTTCAGGCAGCGACAACGAACGCATCGCTGTTTAGCGACTTGCGAAATATACGTCGTGATATGTATTGTAATAAACCTTGGGAGAAGAATCGCGACTTTTTCATCGTCTGAAATAATTGAAATTTCTTCGACTACTGCTAGAAACAGTTTGAAAAAGTAGCCATTCAGAAATTTTTTACATTAGTACTAAACGTCTTGAAGTGGGAATAAAAATACCGATGTAAAGAACATTTTGATAAGAAGATAATTTAGCGAAATAAAAAAGCGGTGAAGGACGTATATATATATATTTTTTTTTAAACGTTACTTGATTAATGGTGCCATAAATATCAATAACCAAGACGGTATTATGCCTTGGGAATTAATTAATAGAATTCATCATTTCGAAATGGAAAGTCTCGATAGTTCCTTGAGAATTTTATCGCGGATGAGGCCTGTGTACACAATGCGTGCGAAGTGTAACGAAGAAACGCTAAAACCGGTTTTTCATGACCGGGATCAAGTTAAATAAGATCGAACACAATCTTTCCCCGTCCTTTTAAGGATTCTTCAATTACCAAAGAGACATCGATCACGAAATATCGCCAATATTGACTGACGGTATAAAACGCTCCTGTTCAGATATTACGATTTCAGAGACTGCAGCAGCTTTTCGTGCGTGTAATTAGGAGAAAAAAAAAAAGTTATCATCATGAGAAGAACGTTGTCAAATATTGTTCTTCGCCGTCAAGATATAAATCGTCAATATACACCTTCTTTTCTTGTGCTCCGAGACACTTTTTATATGCTAATTGAAATACAGAAGATGAAGAAAAGAAATGTAATAGAAATACGAAATTTTGGAAAACGAACACGCACTTAGCGTGTCAGTCAAACACAAAGTGTCTTAGAATGTATGGAAAGTCGATAAAGTTTCAGGCTGTTAATTTTTCACAGGGCCGTTAATTAATGGCTTTCGTAGCTCGGAAGTCTCAGATAAAAGAATTCTTCTCAAGAGCTGAGATTTCCAAGGTACACACGTTGTCTGATTCGGAGTGAAGACTTTCCTTTGACGGAACTTTCATCTATGACTCAAGTTATCCACTGCTATTGAATATTGAAATTTGCGAAAGAAACCGCGATCGTCCTCGGCGCGTTCTTATTTTCTGAAGTATTGTATGCAAATGCGCGAATTGCGAGGGACGGCGTGCTTTACGCGTGCACTACTCGCTTTTAGTTCCAAGACACCAAGTGTAAAAGAGTTAAGAGCGAGTCGACGGTAGCCTTTATCCGGGCCGAACATTGTCCCGGGGACATTGCGATCGGGGGAATGCAAGGCGCGCGCTCGTGTGCCGCGACTTGTGCCAGCATGCAGAAAAGAAGGTGTGTATCAATGCGTTTTCAGTTGAATTCTTGCCGAGTCAAGAGAGCATCGAGCACCTCCTCCCGAGGTGCGCGACGTGACGGCGCGTTTAGTCCAAATGTGCCGTCGGTGTTTTCAGCCGAGCGAGAGAGATTCCGGGGTGTTATTGTTTCAATAAGTAAAAGTCCAAGGAATCGGGAGTCCAAATCGAAGCTGCGCTAGCGTCAAGTCAGGTCAATCAAGTCAGGTCAAAGAAAGAAGTGTAACGCACTTGTTCTAACAAGAGCAAATAAACCTGTCAGAAATTTCTTCAACGAGTTTCAACCCTGCCTTTGGAAAGCTAGCTCGGATTGGCCAATTTACTGGGAGTCACGTGGAAAAAAAAAAAAAAAAAAAAAAAGACTCGTACCTCTGGAGCGCGATAATATAAAATAACAGGGTGTCACGAGGCATATCTCAACGGAGATATAAAGTATGCGTACATTTATGCATCGGCGAACGTTATCGTGTTATTACGTACTTATCTATTCCGTGCTTGACATATATTAGCGCGATCCGCCGGCGAGATATCAATTTGGTTAAACGGCATTTCGGACAGAAACCAATTATCCTTGCCGTTCGATTACGTCACGTCGAGGACCAATCGACCGAGGGAGCGCGCGCGTTCGCGTGTCACGCGGGTGGTTTTCTCGCGAGCGACATCATCGTTACAGGCGTAATCGCCCGGTTCATCATTCGTTCGTTCGTTCGTTCGTTAGTTCTGACGTAAGAACGCATTGTTCTCACCTTGGCGTAACTCAAGCTAAACGTAGAACGCACTCGTGCATTTTCCCTCGTTTGTCGGCCGGAGCGCGGCGCGAAAGGCTGCAAGGGAGAGGGGAAAACGAGAACGAGATTCAGTCGGGAGAGAGAGAGAGAGAGAGAGAGAAAGAGGGAAGAAAAGGACGCCGCGCGGTGCCGGAGAGAAGGTGAAGGTGGCTCGCCCGTACAAATGTGGAAGAAGGTAGCGGCGTGGAAAAGGTGGAAGAGGGGCCTTGACCGATGCGTGATCATCGGCTCTGTGGACGACGACGAGCGGTCGGACGACGAACGCGGCTCGTGCAACGTTCGACCGATTCAGCCGGCCAGGAATGCTCCTCCGCTGTACCGTTACGTCGCGGAATCGCCGGACTCGGCCGCTCGGACGATCTATCGAGCGGCGATCTAGAAAGCAAGCGCGACGAAAGTGTTCCGGTTAGGAAGCGAAATCCCCGATCGATCCCGCCCGACGATCGCGACGTCGTTCCCCGCGAGGGGGAAGGAAGGGAGGGAGGGAGCGTCGCTCGACGGAAACGTCGTCGTCGTCGGCCTACTGAGGCCGATCTCTCCCTCCCCCTCCCCCTTCCTTCCCCCTCATGGGATTTCTATTTTTTTTCTTCCTTTTTGCAATTGTCGTGCGCAACCAGCGTGGCGACACGTTTTGCAGCGTCGCGCAGCACGTACGGTTTTCGCGGTCGGGAGCTTCGTGGCTTTAAAGATAACAGTTTCTTTTTTTTTTTTCGACGTCGGATCGGCAGAAACCGGTTCGGAGAAGGAGCCACGAAACTCCGATAGAGATTACTTACCGGCCTGCACACAATATTTGAGAACGTATTTTTACGACGTCGGCCCAAAAAAAAACGTTGATTTATATAAAACGCAGACAAATTGAATTACATATAATTTGATATTTAAATCTTATATAGTCAACCATTATACGAGATAAAAGTTGCCGGTTTGTTTCTTTTTTTTTTAAACTCTGATTCTTTCCTTAATCTCGAGATAATTCATGAATGTTGAGAAGGAGAGGGGACAGTTCGTCGTTTCTTATGTTCTTCTAATTTTGCATATTTTTTGTGATCAAACTATAAATCGGGAGCTTCAAGCGAGGTGTCCCTGAAGTTTATAACAAAATTCCGGGAAATATTTTTTTCTCATAAAACAAAGTGTACTTCTGCGTTAAAAAGTTTCTCGTGTTTCGATCGCACTGATTAATTGATAGTCGTGAACGCTTCGACATCTCCTAGAAGAAAAATCGATTTCAACGCGGCCGAGGAGGAATCCGTCGTGGTGCTCGACGCCTTCGTAGATAATTATTACCTCCTAAGAATAATAATTAGGTTAAAACTGTCACCGCACAAAAAACAACGATAAAAACCGTCCGACGGAAGAAGCGCACGTTACGTTCGGGTAGTCGGCAATTTATTTACCGCGGCGATAAGTGCGCAACAGGTTTCCACACACATTTTGCGGAAGTCGCGCGGTTACATAAGCGTCAAGTGTCACACTTCCTGGTAATGTAAAAAAAAAAAAAAAAGAACCAATAAAAGGAAGAAAAAAGAGAAGGAGAGATGGAAAAGACAAACGTCGTCCGTCGAGAGGAAAAAGTCTAATGAAACCAGCAGCCAGTAGTCTCGCACGTGGCGATAAGGATTACGAAATCCGTGATAACTTGGAAGAATAAGGAATATCGAGAATATCAAAAGGACGTTAGACGGGAGAGTTTTTCTCGTCCCGTCTTCGGACGATCGGCTCGCCCGTTCCGGGGAGAGGGCTTCTTCGGTTTTTCGGACCGGGTAATTGGCCGGGCGCGTCCGGGCGCATTTACTCGGGCGTATATTCGGAGCGCGAGAAGAGAGCAGGTGCAGGAACTGGTTTGGTGGGAGCCGCCGCCGCCGCTGCTGCTGCTGCTGCTGCTGGTACCTCTCTCGCGGTATACGTACGTACGTATGCCGGCACGCCGCCTTTCGGCGTGTATACGCTGGCACGTTGTCGCACGAGTGTATTCATGCCAGTGGCGGGAGTCCCCGAGGGAGGCCGGTGGGGCCTCGTCTCGCTCACTTCGCCGACAAGTGATCGTTTACAGTTATAGTCAGTCCGCATTGGGCGCTCGGCCGGCCCTGACCGTATCGGCGCACACGTAGCCGCACTCTCTGATAAAGTCTCGCTCCTCTCGGATTATTATTTTTTTTTTTTTTTCGGATACGCGGTTTACCACGGAGACTCTCTTCCTTCCTTCCTTTTTTTGAGACGGGAGATTGCAATATTCGAGTATCGAAATAACAGTGAGTCCTTCTTTCCTGTCGCGCCCGCCTCTCTCTCTCTCTCTCTCTCTCTCTCCTCTTTATCGAGACATTATTTTTCTCTTTAAATTTCCTTATCGTGATCAATAATCGTCGCCGACGTAGCGACGTTGCCGTCTTCGGAAGTTTGGAGTTGACAGCGCGGCGATCGCGATCGGCGCGATTATTGGATGACCGTCGAAGCGGGCAGCGGACGGTAAATCGCGGGCTAAAGTAACGAACGATGATTTAGTGGGCAAGATCAAGTGAGTGTGTCGTGTGAAAGGAAAAGTGTGCGGGAACGTTCGGGCGGCGAAAAGCGCCAGCGTAGTGCGCCAGCGGCAGCGCGGAGTCGCCGCCAGTCTGTCAGCGAGCGTGCACTCGTCGGGCGCTTACACGAGGCACTGATGGAGAATAATAATCGGCCGACGAGGTAAATACGCGTCCCAAATCATTCTTGCCGTTTTATCTTATACCGCCGACACCCCCGGGCGAGGGGGCACGTCCGCACTTTTGCGGCCGCTCGCGATCCGGAACCGCAACGTTCCTCCTCGACGACGTCAATCGAGGGGACCTCGTTCGCCGACTGTGAAGAGCTTTCTAACACGGCGCGCCTGCAATCTTCATAGGGGGGCAAAAAAAAAAGAAAAGGAAAGAAGATGTAAAAGGATTCGGAACGCGCGGTTTCCGCGACACGTGTATTAAAATGGCAAAAGGGACAAGTTCGATCTCGACGACAGGTTTGAATTATTATTCGTGAAATGAGAAAAAAAAACGTGACCGAGTCCCCCCCCGATTATTCGGATGTGGCTTACGTTGTCTGGTGAAGCGGCGCGGCGCGGCGTGGCGGATACCCCGTAACGTGGCACTCGAAGGTTATCGGTCGGCATTAATTGTCGGCGACTCGGTACGATCGTATGCAACGAGCATTTCGCACGACGATGGCGATACGCCGCGCGTGCACGTCCGCGTTCCAAAATTTTTCCGAAAATTCAAAAACGCGGAGATCGGACACTTCCTGCCGCTGTTTACGTCGCCCTTGACACTTTATCCGATAAGCGGGTACACTTTTCTTTTCGCGCGTCAAGAGCGCCGAGTATATCTGCGCTGATAATAAAAGCAAATTAATGCTCGATAATGCGAATAAATGGCAATCAAAATGGCGTGCTGTTTTCGAACGGTCTCCAACAAAAACATTTCGATAAGAGCACGGCCGAGGAGCTTTTAATAGTTCCTCCATGCATGTATCCGTAATAACGTGGAGTTGGAAAAAAAAAAAAAAACTTTAAACTTCCGCAGTTCTTATCGCAATGTTTACATAAATTCTGATATATGTAATAAATATATCATATACATGACTGAAAAAATATAATTTTATATTATATATATCATCACATCATCTTCATCATTATCGTATATGTAGAATTGCACTGCGCGCTGTAAATGTGTACGTAACTCACGGAACATGCAGCAGAGAGGATCGGCAACACCCTTACGATAAGTTATTGCAGCAGTGTTATCGATATCGGGATACGACCGCGACTATTAAAAGATAGAGAAACGACTTTGTTATTGTGCGCCGTGTTCTCGCGAAATTTTACGTATATCACACCGATGCGATGCAAAATCGTCCTGGAAAATTGCGCCTGGTATTTCGCGTAAAACGGTATTTCGCCACTTTGCAATTGTAGGTCGATTCGCCCATCGCTCGCTGGCAATAATGCGTGCGTTAACACAATACGAGAGCGTGCGTTTACGAACTGAATGTGCGTGGGACTGCAAATTTTCGCTATCGACGCTATATTGAGGGAAAAAAAAGTTGTCAATTTGACTAAATTTTTCAACGTGAATTAAATTTCATCACTTCAAGTATATGTGCATTTAATTTGAATAAATAAAATACGCATGAGCTTTGTAATTCAAATAATTACATATTTAACTGATATAGATACTTGAAGCAAAAAAATTTAATCAAGTTGGAAAATTGATTCAAGCTAACAACTTTTTCTCAGTATTATAACGATTAGTTATAATTGCGTTAAGGAATTGCCTAAACGAATAACATTTGTCGCAATTATGCGTTACGAAAAAACTTTGCAACAAAGATACATATATTAAGTATACATTAAGTGAGACGAACAAAAGTCGGACGATACAAGGAAACGTATTGAAAATGTACTTTACATTTTCGAGAAATATAGACATAATAAAAAAAAGGATACGTTCTATCCTTGTTTATTATATAAAAGAAATTTTATTGTCTTTCAGTTTAAAACCTAAGAATCAAGAATTAGTTCACAAAATCTCTAAACTCACTCATCCCATCCTTGTTTATTGTATTACGCGTCCGCGAAAAAATTCGGCGTTTAATACGAATTCCGTCGAGAAGCACCGGGAGGCTCGAAAAGTCCAAAACTAATGATTCCCGATAATGCATTATGCAACCCCGATGTGTTGCTCAATCTCATAGGCCGCAGCCCGGTCTGACTGCGTTACTGTTCGTGCGTTTACGCTCGTCAAGGTTTGACGAAATCATAATATCATAAGAGCAATCGCATGAGCGCTCGATAGCGGGAGAAAGTATAAGAGCCATGGAGAAGTCGTGTTTCGCTTCCACTTCAAATCACCGGTCTCGATTCTGACAGCCGGATTGGCCCAATTTGACATGCGCGCGCACGAGCGAGAATTCTTGGCATTGGAGAAGAAAGCAGGAAAAACGGAATATCCCTCGATATTCGATAATTCGATTATCTTCACCCGCACGCGCGTGTTGACCTCTCTCTTGCTTTCTGTCTCTTTCTCTTTCTCTCTCTCTCTTTCTCTCTTTTCCCGTCTTGCCTCCTTCGCACCAACGCGGATCGTCGGAAGTTTTTAAAGAATCATCGGCATCAATCGTGACTTATAATATCTAATAGCTGACTATTTCAGAATCATCGAACGAGACATTAGCGTCAGCATCGGTAATGACGTTTAATCTTGATCGATGATTCTGAAACTGCTGATGAATCGTAATGTAAATCGTTGCGTTAGGTATCCCGCAAAATGTGGTTTACCACGAACACCGCTCATTACAATAATATCATAGTTTACCTATTTTTATTCGGTATATTTCAACTGTAAGTTTTTTTTATCAAGAATAACTTTTTTTTTTAATTTAACATATTATTATTTTATCGTGCGTATATAAACATATTTATAATTTATTTAGCAGACACTTCAGACGCGATACTTAATCTTTGTCATATTTCTCACGTATTCATTACAGATATAGTACGAGCTAAATGTGTTAAAATAATTTCTCTAGACATTCCTCTTCTCTCATTTATTACAAACTCGTTCAATTTCTTTCGTCTATAATTACAAAAAGATTGGGGAGAATCATACAGTGGCTTTCATGGGAAGAGCGCATTTTTCACTTTCTTTTCTAGCGCTGTACAGGTTTTTGAAGACGATGCGGTTTGTTACAGAAGGCTCGAGCTGTGATTTTGATCAGGATAATGCGAAGCCTGGACAGGCTATCGGGTAGCGACCAGGACTGCGGTGATCGGGAAATGTACATCGACCTGGACGACGCCTCCGTCGACTCGCTTACCGGGAAACGTACTCGCCACCATGTCACGGAGGTATCTCTCACCTATTCTCTGCCCCCCCCTCCCTCCCTCCGCCTCGTTTCCCCCTTTTTATCGCTATGTGACACGCTGTTTATCTCATCCAAGGCTTTTAAAGTTCCGTAAGCATTTATTCCGAGGAAGAAAAGATACTCGACCCACATAATTCTCTGTTATCGTTGCCGAATTGATAAGACACCTACGAGTTTTCCGGACACCACGTACTTCTCGATTTGAAGTTAAACGCAATTTAAGGGGGATAGTTCGCGACGAGACACGAGTACAAGTGTGTTAATACGTTGCAAACAGAAATTAATTAGCTACGGCCGAATTCCATGTATTATAGATAACAGAATCAGAGCCAGAAGATCATTGAACATAATCGTTCGTGGAATGTCTTATTATTAACTGTTCGAGTAAATAACCTTTTTATCAGCGTTATACCGGAGAAAATTGTCAACATTTTATCTATCGGGAAACCCCGACAAAAATCGCTTAGACAAATAGCTGCGAAGCGCATTGCTGAAGAGAATGACAAGACGAAAAGAAGGGAGAAAGAGAGTTAAATAAATTTTCTATTGATGAAAATAGCACGGTAAGATCTTCATCTAGATTAGATTAGAAGATCGTTATGTAACACGTTATCACGCATTAATATAATCAGCTTTGCTCGAGTCGATTATATTCGGATATAGACGCACCTGTTGGTATAATGTATCTTTCAAAATATGTTTAGCTAATTCTTCTTGCGAAGAATTAATTTATAAAGGCAATTAAAAATAAATTATTAATAAGTTAAAGATAATAAGCTAAATTAATAATAAGTTAAAGATACAGTAATATATATTTTTTAATGTG
This sequence comes from Monomorium pharaonis, assembly GCF_013373865.1. Lineage (NCBI taxonomy): Eukaryota > Metazoa > Arthropoda > Insecta > Hymenoptera > Formicidae > Monomorium > Monomorium pharaonis. The sequence continues at coordinate 1,884,525 of NC_050467.1, forward strand.
TTGTTTAAATAAATTCATCGAAACGAAAGAATTGATATCGTAATAAAATATTTACATTATTGTGTAAAGGCACGATAAAAAAATGCACACCAGACACAAGATATTTATAACCGTTCTATTATGTTCCTCAAATGGATTGACAACCACGGACACATACACACAACTTTCGAAAGTAAATTGTTTCTTTGTTGGAAATTCTCAAAACGGAAATCGCGTTGCGACGTCGCAGAAATTTGGCAAAGATCCATTCTATTACTAATCAAACGAAAACAGGTGGGCGAGGAGAGCGATAGCAGCGGGAGCGAGAGGAGCCCGAAGCAGGCGAAGAGAAGAAATCGCGGCGGCGCGCCGCCGACGACGAGGCGACGGAAAAGCGGAATTTCCGCACGCGAGAGGAACCTGAGGAGGCTCGAGAGTAACGAGAGAGAGAGAATGAGAATGCACTCCCTCAACGACGCCTTTGAGGTAACAGTTTATTGCTTCCTCCAGACAGGCTTTCGCCATGTCCGCGTCGCGTCAACGAGCGCGACGAACTTTGCTAAAAACTTTCGAAGAACGAGAAACTTTCGCCGCGGAACATTAAATCATGAATAAGAGAGAAAATAATCAAGTACAATCCGGCCACTATCCCATGAACACATCAATCTGAGAAAGCAATGAAACATTACGTTCGAAATACTTTAGCAAATAATTTAAAGGATATTACAATTGAAAAATACTGTTGGTTGTCTTATAAAAAAATTTTTTTTTTTCAAATGCATGAAAATTTGCTTTCTCAAAGCGATTGTATCGCGATCTCATTACTGCACTTGTTACTATAGCGTGGTTGGTTGTTGACTGTACGTTGGACGTCAATGCGAACGACAGCAAAAAGACGACAGTAAAGAAAAAAATCAATTTTTGCGGAAGATAAATAGCAGCAGCTCGCAGCTGCAATTCGATAAAAGCGATTCATTCTATTGACCGGTCATGTATCATTAAAAATACACAAACTTTCGACCGTATTTGATTAGATTGCAATCCGGTGGCGTTATTTATCGCGAATGCGTCTCGATATAGTAGATAGACTTTCAATCCACTTCTCCTGGTAATTTCCAGCAATTACGCGAGGTAATACCACACGTAAAAATGGAGAGGAAGCTCAGCAAGATAGAAACGCTCACGTTGGCTAAAAATTATATAATGGCACTGACGAATGTCATATGCGAGATGCGCGGCGAGGAACAACCGTACACGTGAGTATTGTTCTAATCTAGCATTTTTTTTTAAACCGCGGCGTAGTACGAAATAATTATCCGTGACAGGAATTAAATAGAGTACGTAGATCTGTGGAAACATAATTTACTAAAAATATTAATATAAAATAGGAAGATAAGCATTATGAGATTTTATTTTATATCTCAAATATATATCAGAACTTGTAGAAATAAAAATAAAAATTAAAATATATTTCGTAAATGTCATAATTTTTTGCAATAGCTTAATATTTTTATATGTAAAATGACTGGAGGAGTTGTATAAGAAAGATTCTAATAGTTCGATCTAAAAAAAATATTAATGACGTATTTCACAAGAAAATGTCATGTATACAAGAAAATTTGTAAATTGTTTTTCTTAAAATTTCCTCTTACGACTTCTTGAGATTTACATAAAATATCATTTCTTGGCCAAATCAACCGTTGACATATTTGAGATGTGCAATTAAACGGAACGTTTTACGTGCGCTTTTATCAAAAACATTTCCTTTTTTTTTTTCAGGTTTGTCGACGGCGAATGCGGTTCCAGCAGCGGCGACAGTACCGGCCAACTAGAATTAAGCGGGGGCGAACAGCCTGACGAATCATCCCCCGCGTCGATTCACGAGACCAACAACAACAGTCTTCTTCACGAAGATCTAGAGCGCAGGATCTAAGAAAATTCGATCTAAGCGACAAGTGTCGAGACACTTGAGTGCATGCATACACAGCCACGTACACACGCACACATACACGCACAGACTCTGTGATAAACTATCATATTAGTGCCTTTCGTTAGGACCGCGATGATTCACTCATTACTCGCCATGGATCTTCGTAGATCGTCGTACGTTTTCAAAAAAAAAACCTAGAATAACAATAATGATGATTCCGCAATAGAAGAAACGCGAGATTATAGGAAGAAGGGAAGAGGCGTGAAGAAAAACAGAAGAGAAAGAGAAAAATATAAGCATAATAGAAATACCATATAATAGAGGGAATGGAGGGGACAAGACAAGAAAAAGAGAAAGATAGGAACGATACGTCTTTTTAGAATATACGTAATACACGGGACGTTTCCAATTTAGCGCATAATCCTTTTCAAAGAGACTTCTTAACGAGCCGAGATGTCCTTACAGAAGAAGTTTCATAGGAAGCCATTATTTTTATAACTTAATCTAATTCTCCCACGCGTGCTAGAGACATCGAAACAGCCAAACAGCTAAAGCGACATTCGTCTAAATTGGATTGAGAAATAACGTTTCATTAATGTGGTTGAATCCCTGAAATTTAATTCGTCATTAAAACTGCTCAATTCTCACTCTCTTTTAACTCAAGAATTCAGAATAATTCAAGCCAAAACAGGTAGCAAAAAAATTCTTACTGTTGTTACAGATAGCAAATCTATTTTCATATCTAGGGCTAAAAGATAATGTACTTCTCTAAATGTCTAAGTAATGACGCGTTCAGGTAGAACGCGTGTGTCTCGCTGTACATATATAGAATATATATCGAGAGAGAAAGAGAGACAGAGTGAAAGCGTGAGAGAAAGAGAGACAGAGAGAAAGAGAACATATACACAGGAAATATTTATACGGCACATCAAGTGTACCGAAAATGACGGTTGTGCAAATTCACATTGTGAATCCTTCTATCGATCGTTAATTTTCATTTAATTTATTCTTTTATCAACATTTTCGTCGATCTAGATGCAAGATATTATCACGCTTAGTTACAACTGCTCTACTATTGTTTTACTATTATTTTTATTCCTATTACTAATTCTGTTACTATATCGCTACACTATTACTACTACTGCAATCATCACTCCTATTATTCCTACTACTATAACTGTAATACTATACAATTATCATTCCTATACAGTACCATTATTATATGGTAATTAGGTATATTATATACTTTTTATTTCGATTAATATTCTATTATTTTTAAAACTTTGAAAAGATTATTATTACTGTTATTATTATTACATTACACTTTATTATTGTTATTGTATGAAATTAATAACACATTATTTTAATGTTTCCTTTTAGTAATGTCATTTGTTGCAACGTGCGTTCTACTCATATTTCTCCGTCCGCGAATTGTCTAAAAGACAAACACTTCAACATATTCGCCAATTGGTATTAAATAACCGCAATAATTACATTTATCATCTTTATCGATCATCAATTAGACTTTTAGCTGCAAGCTGTACACATAAATAATAATTTGTTTGTTGGCCAATTAGCAAATACAAACGTAATTAACAATGTAAAATTAATTGAATTACATTTGATGATTACCAACAGTTTCAGTTATAATTTTACCCATCTCTGCTTAAAAAATTATTAGTCGTTACATAAGTGATTTTGCATAAGGAAGAGAAGCGTAATAGTGGTATCGTAGAGCTAAACGGACTAATCAAGCTAATATAACGATTATGTTAAAATTTGTTAACCATATGTACATTTGCGACAAATCAAATGCAATTGATTTATTAATTATGTAACTATTATAATATTCATATGGACATATGCTATTGTTAGAATAATTATTCAGTCGAAACTCACGTCTCGAAGTCATAAGCTGTAAACTTTACGTTACATTATCGCTATTATTGATATGACAATATCATTATCATTACATGCTATTATCGTACCGCCGTTACGTATCGTTATCATTGTCATTGTCATTGAGATGCTAACTGCCATGATCATTGTATTACACACACACACACACACACACACACATTATGTTTTATTATTATTGACATTATTACTAAATAGCGTATTATTTTATGATTCGTAATATCGTATTCACGCACGTGTTTCTGCATTCTATTCGAGCGCATGAATCACTTCCGTAATTATTTGAAAATGATAAGATTTATGCGTCTTCCTCACTTTCTAAATGCAAAACTGCATATATAGTTAAACTTAAGGCGGCTTCAACACTCTGTACACATTGTTTTTTGACACTTTCTCTACATGTGACACTTCTGAATTAATTTTTGTTACTTTTACAAGTATCAGAAAATCTTAAATGACTCTTATTACATTATACTTTAACCTTTCTAGAGAAAGTTGTATATTATTTACAAAATTGTATATAAATATTATAACTAATTACAGTGTTCGTAGTTTTCGAAAAGAAAGAAATTTGCGAGACAAAATTGTCAAAATGTGTATACAGAGTGTTAATATTTGTAGTAAAGTTTTCCTACCATTTATACATAGCATAGTTTTAATATATGCGACATTTTTCATGTAAATATTCGCGTTATGTTTGAAAAATTTTACGCGAGAATACAGGGTGATTAAGTTGCTCGCCCATATATTATAACTTCTTTGCTAAATACTTTAAATAGAAATTATTATTAAAAAGAGAAATGTTTTGTTTCAAAGCATTTATATTGTAATAAAAGCAATTCTACGTTCATTCCTCATTTTTTTCGAAAATATTAAGACTGATTTCCTCTTTTCTTTTTAAATAACAGAGGATGAAATATTGAGATTTTATAATATTGTAATACACTCTTCCATTTATATTTCAACAAAGAAATGCTATTTAACAAAATGAGAGAATAAAGAAGAACATTTTTATGTTTCATTAATTTATTCTTTAACATAGAGATATCCATTTTACAAGCTTTATTTAAACTTCAGAAAAAACAAAATATACGTGCGATATACTTAATTTTTATTGCTCTTGACGGCGTGTATAATAACAGCTACAATTAGAACAAATAGTGTTCCTAGCAATCCAAGCACAATAGCCATAAGAATTGTATCAACTGGTAACCATGAATCTTCCTCTCGAGTCCAGGTAACAGACTCGGTTGTAGTAAACAAGCTGTAAACAACATACCTCATGCATTATTTAGATAAAATTTTTATCTGAAAAAGAAACCCAGAAGTTAGATAAAAAAAGGTCGAATTATATATTATAATCAGAGCTGAGCAATACACTTTATCTAAAATATATAAATCTTACAATTAGATTTATTTAAATACAATGAAAAAATAACATAATCAAAATTTTCCCTATAATATTTAAATCATTTGCATCGTTTAATTTCTGTAAATTTTCAGATATACTCTCTTTCTTGCCAATTTATATTTTACATGTAAAATACACTTTATCTTGCATTTTGTATACGAAGAATGTTTTGATCCTGTTTTGCGCAGCTCTAAGTATAATTAGCTACGTGGAATGCCGACGTGCTGGTTTCCATTTCTTCCTCGTCGAAGGACAGCGTAATAGCATTGTCCAGATCCTTTCCCAGTTGTCTGAAGACTGTTCTGCCAAGCCAATCGGCGAGATCATTGCGATTTATCTGTCGAAGCCGATGTATAATCGCCGCGTGCGTCTTTCCCCGGCCCTCCCCTGGGGAACTATTCCAATGAAGCAGTTGACGCAGACACGGGATCTCCTCGTCTACCTTGCGCTCTTTTGTTCCGCGGGAATAAGCCAAGCGTTAGTTGGATCGACGCGATAGATAAAACGATCGAATTAACGATGCAATTAACAGGCAGGCGTTTGATGCAACGTAAGAACGTAAAACATCGCAAAAGAGAGCTGACCTGCCGCAGCCAGGTTCTTCGGCAAGTCATAAGTTGTGTAATGTAGCGCGGCGGTCAATCGCCTACACTCGAACGGGTCCAGTCGAGCCGCGAGATACTCCAATTCGCTCAGGTTCACGTCTATCGTGCCGCGGACTCTTAGAATAAAAATTGTCGCGCTGATTGTAACGTAAATACTGATCGTCCAAGATGGCATTTTTCTCCAAAACGAGATGTTTACAGGAAAAAAGAGAGAGAAAAAGAAACGCGCAGACAAAAACAAAAGACCGTCATTTCGCTGTCGCACGTGTTTTTTTATTTCCTTTTAATTCGGAAAGAGGTCTCATTTTCTCCCGTTTACTCGATTAACCTTCTTCTCCTTCTCATCGTCGTATCTGCCGTTTCCGTCCCTTTTTCTTTTTTCTGTAGCATTTGTAACACGGCGTCGGCGAAGCGTCCTCCAATCTCTCCGGTTCCTTAGGGATAATCGGTGCGGTGACTTCCGTTGCGGTGCCGATTGCCAGGTCCGGCGACACGGGTCTCTTCTTCTTTCTCTTCTTCCGTAACTTCTTTCGTCCTTCCTCAATATAGGAAGGGAAATACTTTCTAAACGTAGAGACTGATCACTCGCATTCTTACTTTTTTTTTTTGCCGAAATATCCTAAAAATTTTCCTATAGAGAGATGCAGATTTTTAAACTAATTTTGTTGGGCTATCAAAATAATTATGATAAGCAAAGCTGCAAAAAGTGTTGACATTCTAGTAACCAATTTGATTATTTTGATGGCCCGACAAAATTATCATCGGATCAGCATCCAGTTAAATTTTAGATATTTCAGCAAAATTCGTTTTTTTCTATCGAATCTCACAGTCATAATCGTCGAGAGAGAATCGTAAGATAATACGTGGAATGATTGTTTTATACTGACTCTTTCTTTCGTCTCCCGGTCAGCTTATTAACGATCCTCGCACACTTGTACCTCGCACACAGGGTACAGCAGCAAGTGCAAATTATAATCGCAATTATGATCCCGCCGGCGACAGGTAACGATAAGGAGATCGATCGGCGTCCTAAAATGCATCGTGTCGGCCACGAATGTCATCTGGGAACCTTCATTCGACTTACCTGATAAAATATCATGGATGGTCGCGTTAGTATTATTCATTCCTTGTTTCTTCAAATGCTTTCCGTACTACATTCTGTCTTATCGTTTCAGCAAATGTTAGTAGAAACCAATAAGAATAAGCAATTGGCATTTTACGGTTAGGCGAATCGAAATATATAACCGTAACGAATACACGAAATGAATATTGACATATCATACGCACACATGGACACACGAATAACGCATACTTGGCTAACATCATTTTGTTATCGCACAACTTGAGATCTGACCGATCAAAAAGTGAAGTTCTTTGAAGTTAAATAATTTTTGAAAGTGTAGAAACAGAAGTATTGAAAAAAATTATTTATTATATTAGATTGATAAAAAAAGTTTGTCTGATAAAATTGAAAGTAAAAGCAAAATTTAGCAAAATTGATGCAGTCATGGAATTCACCTCTCTTTTTCTTCGAGAAAGAATGTTTTTTATCTTTAAAGGCTTTTTCTAGTTTTCTAGCTCTATGTGATATAAAATTTAATGGACAACTTTTTTACTAATGTAATACAAGATATTTCATTGACTTATTAGAACATATATAATATGTACAAATTTTATAATAATGTTGCATCATATTGATTTCATTTCTCATATCTTTCTTAAAACGTCAATTAATATAGAAAGAAATCTCTGTCCTACAGAGTTAGTTATATACATATATAAGTTTCATCTCGTGAAGAATATATCTCTGTCATGATTAATTAAACTTTTCAATTGACGTCATCAAAAAGCGATATATATATATAATACGTGCCCCAGATTAATTACAATTCAAGAACGCGAGTTTACACACGAATATTTCAATCTTTTAAAACCTGGTACATTTTCGAAAAGATCAAATCCAACGTTTTCTTCCAAGCCTCCTGCACTTCTGGCGTATAATGCTTCCCGAATAAAGTGGGAAAACTGTCTAGCATTATCTGTTTCAAATTCTGAAAGAAAATTATTATAATTATTATATTTAAAAAATAATTAAACTTTTTTATACAGAAAAGACTTTTATACTTTAGAAATAAACGTTTTACAACACAAAAATGCATGCAAAGTACAGTTAATTATATAAAAAGAGGAACGGATAATTAATAAAACTTGAATTATCAAACATAACGTTGTTACAGCATCGAAAAAAGAGATAAACAAAAAAAATAAGCATTTACTTACCTCAAATTGTGTCTGTGTTTGTCCGCGATTTTTGTGTTTCTCGGTAAAATTAATCACGCTCGCTTCCATTAATTCCGGATCGTGCATTTGTTCGATCACATTGCCAAGCGTAACTATGATATTGGCACAGTGTGCTTGAAACCTCTTATTTTTCGACAGTTCATCAAGAGGAACGTCCTTAAACGACTTAAATTCTTTTTGAGCTTCTGGATATTTTTTAAAATAACTATAAAAAACGATTTCGAATTACGTATTCGTAAACAAAACATGCGATTCTGAGGAGGCAAAGATCAAGATAAAGTTGTTTTAGAGGTGATCCATTAAATTCGTGTTAAATTATAAAGATGATAAATTACAGAAATTTTTTATACATTAATTCCAAAATTAAATAATAATGGGAAGAACGTGATTTTCCACTATCAAAAAGCAGAAGTTAATGTGCGAGCAACTTAAATAAATTATTTTATTGTACATGCGTACGATTTGTCATGAAAGTTGTGAGAGTGATTTCTCGAAATGCATAATTTTTAAAACGATTTATATCTTTTTGTATACGCTTTGATATAAAAAGCTTAAGATTAATATTTGAACAATTGGACTTGATTACAGTATTAATGACATTAATATTTTGTATTTGACATTACTTATATTAACACTTCGTAAAAGTTGGAGCAACAGTAAGTGCAGTAAAGATGGATAAATAGATTTTTATTTTATAACTCTAATAATAAAGAAGAAAAAGAAGAAAATTTATTAGTATTACAAAATTAAAGCTATTTAATCGTCGTCACTTTCCAAGCTGTTAATTAATAGTTTTAAGTAATCACATTCAAATATCTGTACAAAAACGTGTAAAATCTCAAGGAAAAATATGAAAAGATTATGTTTTTTGTAAGAGTACAATGAAAAATTCAAATTAACATCGCAGCCAGCTTTCTCATCAATCACAGGTTTGCTCGGGCAAATTTAAATGTCTGAGTACGTGCATTGTCGGGCGCGCAATGTCAATAAGCGTGTATTAAGCCATTCGAAAGAGACATGCCGCACTAAAGTAACCCATACATCTTTCACGAACTACAATCCGCGAGTTCTATTCGTGGTATCGATCGTCTCAATCTCAATATGTTAAGCAGATAACATTAAGTTGTAAACAGCTGTCCGACGAGTGACGCAATAATTTCGCAAATAAATTCACCGCAATATCACAACGTGATAATAATGGCGGCGGTGATGAAATTTTCAACATCTTGTTTTCTTACAATGCAACGCGCATAGCAGCAACGAGGTGCGTACGTGAGGGTGTTCGCGACGAGGCCCGTACGCGCGTGACATGGTTTTTTTACCATGCGCCAGATACGCATCGACGATTCATTAAATAAATGAATGCCTTGTTAGAATGCGGAAGTGCTCCGAGCGAGGAAGCGTCGAGCGCATCGGGAGAATTTCTAATAACACATCGCGACTGTTGGTTTTGTTCGCCCGTGCGACGAGCGATCTTAACGTCGAGAAAAATTAGTATTGTTCTCTGTATTTATTTTTCCTGCCAGAAGTTTGAACCTCTCTCGTGCGCGCGATTATCTTCGCTAAGTCGAAGGATGCGAGCACCGGATATAGATGGAAGAGATGTATGCGTGGATGAAGAAAAACGACAAATCACTCACGCGAGTACAACGGCGACTCCGACCGCCACCTCGTCTTTGCGAGCCATCGCCCATGTGTTTTGCACGAGCCTCTTTTGCTTCTCGGTCAGACCGAGCTTCTCATCTAACTTACTGTCGCTCTGAAAGAAATCGAACAGGCCTCGGAACAACGCCATGCTCGCCTCGCCGTATATGCGGGAATTGAGCCTGATCTATGGAAAACAATTGCACCGTTGATCAGATGATTATTCCGCGAATGAACTTCAATGGGAGACTCGTAATTTCAACGTCACGAAAGCGACTAACAAAGGAAATGTACTCGCATTAATGTGATTGACGATAATTCCTTTATAAAACTTAATAATAAGCCGATCAGTTTACGCGTGAATTTAATATTCAATAGAGAATTAGATACGAGAGTAATTTCGGAAAAGAATTCGAGAAATATTTAGACAAAAACAGAGCATATAGTTTTTTAGTATTAATTCTCTTAAAGCGCTATAATTATGTTTAAATTTGAAAACTGCTGATATTCAAATTTAGAGAAAGACGTGAGAAAGTATATCGTTAAATTTTTGAAAAAATAAATTTCTTTTATATAAAACGACCGCATTAGCATTATATATGCCACACTAAATACATACAGTGAGTGTAAAAAGTATTCGTACAAATATTTTTTCAACTTACTTTATAAATAGCTAACATAGATATTTTTAAAACGATACTTTTATTTTTAAAGAGTAAACGTTTATTAGCAATTTCACACATACAATGTTACTTTTACCTATTATTAATAAATTACAGAAATTAATAAATTAACATCTACTTTTTAACGATAAGATTTTTTAAAATATTTTGCACAAATACTTTTCACAATCACATACTAAATTGCTTCAATATACGAATGGCAATAATTCGGATTTGTAAATTTGCTAAAAGAGAAAAACTCGTACCCACACTAGAATTAATGTTAACATCAACAATAGAGAATTATTTATCATTATTATGAAAGATAAACAGAGACCGTTTTCGTATTTTTAAAGATCGATTAAAAGTTTACGCGCGAAGATCACAATTATACGACAGAGTATCCGTTGAAAAAAAAATAATAATAATAAGAACGACGAGCTTGAAACAAAAATCACGTGTCGTTCCGGCGTTTGTAGCGTCTCTCGTTCTCACAATATCAATTCGGCCTTTTTTTTCCTCTCGATTTCGGCATCGCAATTACCTGAATCGCTTGTTTGAATAGAAAGATGAAGCGTGAAAGATAACTGAGGTAATACCAGTGGCAGAGAGCGTGAAAGAGAAACGGGGCGACGGAGGCTCAGCTGCGCGAGCAACTACGAATGCGAACCGACACGATGAGGCCTCGCTTATCGAGGAATCGTATCAATTACGTTGTAATTCAGTATGATATGTCACGTGCCACGCGTGCTACACTGGTCAAGCGGCGACTACTCGATGTTGCGGCCAGTCTAACTATTTTAAAGTCGTCCCCACTCCCACACTTCCCGAGGATATCCCGATGGAGGAATTGCGTTATACGCGAGACGTTTCCGTAGACGAACCTCCTCGTAAGCTCGACTATCTTTAGAAATCCCGATTAAACAGCAGCAGGAAAACACACCGCTGATAAGGAGCGGCGGGATTATTGTTTTCGACGATCCGATTGTGAATTTTACGCGCGTTGCGAAATTTGCGTTTCATTTCATCCGGTTTGGAAAGGCATGCCGCCTCTGTTACTTTGTACTTCAAATGGAAGTGTGCGTGTGTGTAATATTCAATTTTATAGACGAAGTTTATGGCGTAGTTTATGTATATATATTCGCAATCCTTAAGATAGCATAAAAGTTTATATGTATATACATTTAATTATTTTATTAAAATATTTGAGTTTATATCAAAACTTTTATACCTCTAAGCGCGCGCGCGCGCGCGCGCGCGCGCACACACACACACACACACACACACACACACACACACACACACAGAGAGAGAGAGACGCTAAAAGAAAAATTTACTAGATTGAAATAAATATTTTTTTAAATAGTACCAAGTAGAAGTTTTGTAAAAAATAAGTAATATTTATTTCAAATAAGATAATATTTTCTATAATTTAGAAAATATATAATACATTTTCTAAATTATAGAAATAGAACATATTATCTTATTTAAAATAAATATTACTTATTTTTTACGAAACTTCTACTTGGTATTATTTGAAAAAATATTTATTCCAATTTAGTAAATTTTTTTTTCAATGTATATATTATTATTAGGCCTATTTCTACCAAATACGTAGAATAACTTTAATGTCGGCTTAATTTGCTCTTTATCTTTTCCTAATTTTGGAACTAAAATGAAATAACAAGCATGTTAAATCAAGATTAAAGAGTTAATCTCTACGTTGGTAGAAATGTACTTTAGAGTGCTACTATAAGTGAATTCAAGTTTAGTACAATTTTCGTTAATAAAATTTTAAAATAATATTAATTAAGGTTTTAATTAAAATAGTGTTATAGTTGAGATACATTAAAATCTAAATATAAAACATTTTTTAATTCTAAAAAATGTAAAAAGGTTCTTAATTATAAATTTAAATAAATATAAGAAAAAGAAAAATATAAATAGTATTCTAGGATTAATACATTCTTCCCGCGTTTTTTGCAATTTTTATAAATTACAACACAGTAGGCAAAATATCATTAACACGACGTTATTACAATAATATAACATGTAACGTTTTCCAATATGTAGTATTTAAAAAAATATTTGAGTATTTTCTACCGTAATTATAATATTTAGGAACATTGTGTTATGAAATAACAATTCCAAAACATTTATAAAATATTATGTCATAATATTCATAAAAATCCACATAAAATCAATGTTTTAAAAAATTGATTTAATGTTCTTTGTTTTTTGGGATGTTTTATTATAATTTTAACGTAAAATTTCTTTCAACTACAATTCTGTTTTTACGTAAAACTTACAAATTAATATTAAAACAATTAAAAATATATTGACTAACGAGATCGTACGTATTTTTATGCATATTTGTATGTGCGTGTGTATTTTTTAATAATCTCAATTTCCCAAAACAAATATTTTTTTCTAAAATAGAATTCAAGTTTAAAATCAGAGTTAACAGCTTGAAGGGATACCAACAGAATTATATCTTTGCGCATACCTTGGTGATGGTCGCTCATTTATTGTACTGTCGTTGCAGCTCAAAGTACGCGGGGAAGAGGGGACGGTCTCAATGGTTGCCGAGCACGTAGGCACGGATCGCCGGTATACACCCGGATTGCCACGACATTATTGCATGTAATGCTGATCGCGCATAGTATTCACGTTACGATGAAACATTCCCGGGACAGACACCGCGCCCCCGTGAATTTCTCTCGCTTCATTTTCTGTGACAAACGGTTCGCGGGAAACACTCGAAAACGTTTTGAGCCGCGGATTGGTTCACAATAATGGTGTTCCATGACTGATCGCCATTCGAAACGATATCGAAGAGCGTCATTTTCTCGAAATGTCGAAACGACGGATCAGCCGTGACAATCGGCTACGCTCATTCTAATCACGTTTCTTTTTTTTTAATGCCCGATACGAATCGAGTATGTGTTTCTCTAGGTATATTGTCTAGGTATTCATAATCTAATCATACATATTCGAGATCATTTTAAGCGTGATCCCAAAAAGTCAAGTAGATTCATAATCGCATTGTGTAAGACAAGAGCCAATTTTGAAAAGTATATAATTAAAATATAATAAAATATATCACATATAAATGGGATTTGTAGACAGCGATTATGTTAATATGTCCATACTTTACGTAGAGATATAGACGATGAGATACTCGAAAATAAAGTTTTCGCAGCCTAAATCATGATCGTGGCCGTTCTCAGATGATCATAAGATGATTAAGATAAAAATCCTGCAAGAATTAACTTTTCAATCTCGCCGTTATTATCACATGTCGTAGATGGGGGAAACTTTTCTGTTATCTTGTTACCATCTTATTCATTTCGGGTAAGTACTTCTAGCGTCACTCCGAGAGGGCATTAGTGCATGGAATGCACGGCAAACTTTGAATCGAGCGCCCAAGTAACTACGGTCGCGCGAATATTTATCTGATGGAACTGTCGCGCTATCGCATTTAATCGGTAGAACGAGTATCAAAGTAATAATGAACGTAGGAAACATTCACGATCACTGTTAATTGTTACGGTTATCGCGTACATCTCGATAGATTTGTCCATATAATGAATTTGATGGAAAATCCGTGCGAATAACGCTATGATCGCGCGGAGTTCACTTGATAAAACTGTCACGCGTTTGCATATTATCAAATTAAATCGTAATTATATCGTATTATATCATGATATGTAATATCCTGTGGCGATTTGTGACATACCTGTGATGGTGATTAGCTACTCCGGGTACACTTCGGCGAGAGATTCATTTGAAGCACTCGTGAGCATGGATCACTGGTGTCGATGTCGACGATATCGACGTAATTTCACGACGACCGACGGTATTTGATACACCACGACGAAGGCACGACACTTTATACGACATTCGCGATAATATCACGCGCACGGAGTCACTTTTGCACACTAATCGTTTGCGAGAAGGCGGACGGATACGACACCGAATCTGCACCTACGTACCACCGCGGCGGGACACAGCGGGGAACAAAGACAGACGCTTCGAGAATCGCAATATCGAAGTCGCAATATCGCGACTCTCGAAGTACCGGCCAATAAAGCGCCATGGTCGTTCTTGGAATTTTCTACAATGCAACAAGTGATATGAATACTTAACAAAAGCCAGTTAACATTGGTTAACATGAGGATACATGGATGCACATGGATGTATCTCGCACGTGGATTTTTTTGTGTGTGAGCGATGTGCGGCATTTGAGAGTCGAGACGAAGCGTCGAGTGTTATTTGTCGTTTGAAGACGAGAACAAAGAAAGGACGAATAAACTGCAGTTCGTTGTAATTGTAACTTATTTTTGTGATTTGTCTCGATTGGTTGCGAGACATCCACTATTCACTTCTGCATTATTATTCTGTATTTTCGAGGTTAGTTTGTTATTAAACGTGATTTTCCTTCTTATTACTATTCGTATATAATGTATTATTGTAAATTTATAAACATGTGTATAAATAAGGTCTCATAAAAGATGCAGAACTTTCTTCTCGTTTAATTAATGTCAGCCTGCATTCTAGATTTGTTTTGTATTGGACAATGAATAACCTTTTTGGAGTGCTTTTAAAGTACTGTACCCTTAAAAAAGAAAGGAATTGTTTTGTATCATTTCAAGAAATAAAATGAGTTAAAATGATAGAAGAGTTAATATATCTTGGACATTTCCAGTTTTATTAATGACAAAGTCATACACTTTACCAAAGTTTTTATAGAAGCATGTAGTGCATAGTAGCATATATAGTCAGTAGAAATTTGTGAACTTCTATAGAGTCTTTGTTATTTGTGAATCTATAATCTGGTCTATGATATTAAGCAGGTCAATAGGTTGCAACAAAATGGATAACGATTTGGTGGACAGTATTTTGAACATGTATAAAACCGCAGAGCCTTTTAAGGTAGTTATGTCAGCTCCTTCTACTCGGCAGTACACGAAGCAAGATATATCATCTATGTATAAAGAATTAGATTCTAATAATGCTAATAGGATGGCATTAGAAAAAGACTATGCTAAGGAATATATACAAAAAGAGGAAGAAGAGTATATAAAGGTGATATATAGTGTTATAAGACTATAAGATAAGAAATATTATAATATAATGATATTATTAAAGTTTTTGTTTGTCTTACTTTGTCCTTGTTGCTATTTCTTGCAGTTGAAAAACAGTATGTTTTTTACTAATGATAATATGGAAACTGTATCGGAAGTATCTGGAGACATAGTAATTCGCAAGGAGGATACTGCTCTCCTTTATCGTTCGTACAACTTTGCGTATCGACCGAAAGTCAATTTACCTATTCTTGCTATAAAGAACAAGATAGTGTCTATGATTTCTAGTAATTCCGTCGTTATCATTCGCGGTTCCACGGGTTGTGGCAAAACGACACAGGTACCGCAACTTATTCTTGATGCTGAGTACGAAAGAAAGCAACACTGCAATATTATAGGTAAATTTCTAGTTTGAATTCAGACTACATTCTTCATTCTTGGCAAAATATTACTTTAATTTTATCGGCACTACCACGACACTTTTAACACTTGTAACACGACAACTTTTGTATTTTACAGTAACACAGCCGAGACGCATAGCCGCTATAAGCATCGCGAAACGAGTCAGCCAAGAGAGAGATTGGCCAGTTGGTACAATTGTGGGATATCAAATAGGCTTGATCAGGAATATATGCCGTGACACTCGCATTACGTATTGCACGACTGGGGTGCTTCTAAACAAGCTCACAAACAAAAAGCACATGATGGACTACACTCATGTTATATTGGACGAGGTACACGAACGTGACGAGGACATGGATTTCCTTTTGCTCGTAGTGAGAAAATTATTGCGAACAAATTCTACCATGGTTAAAGTCATACTGATGTCTGCGACGATAGACGTGGACAAATTTTCGGCGTACTTCTCAACGCCCGTGGAAAATCAACTTTTACCCGCGCCAATCATTGATATACCCAAAAGTAGCCCCTATGATATTTCCATATATTATATGGATGAGTTGGAAAATTTGGGCATTGTAAGTATATATTTTTTTTACATGATTAAATACATGAACGTTTCAGTGTTTATCTCTCCAAGAGATAAACATAACATAATTATGTCTACTTCAGAAAAAGAAAAAAAAATTTGCTTATTAATGGAATTCTATTTTTAAATTAAAGGTTGCCTTTACTTATAATTATTTCAAACTAATATTGACATATGAATAATCCTCTGCTAATATTTTAAAGATGGATTAGTATTGTTTATATAACATACTATAAAAATATCGCTAATGATTCTGTTCTTGTTTTTTATTTCAAGAATTAACAGAAAAGCAATCATAGAAAATATATTGGTTTTTTTTACAGATACCACAAGTGGATTTTGAACCAAAGTTCTCAAATACTGTGGCACAGTTTTCCACACATATTATACACGTTTTTGATAGTATTGATAATAAGAACAATAGCGGGGATTATAATAGGGCTGCCGTGCTAGTATTTCTACCA
Source organism: Monomorium pharaonis (assembly GCF_013373865.1). Taxonomy (NCBI): domain Eukaryota; kingdom Metazoa; phylum Arthropoda; class Insecta; order Hymenoptera; family Formicidae; genus Monomorium; species Monomorium pharaonis. The sequence goes on from NC_050467.1 coordinate 1,901,513, forward strand.
GGATTTGCTGAAATTGAGGAAATGCGTAATATACTTCTATCCGAGAAATACGATGCAAAGTGGGATATTATTATTTTACACTCGTTGATCTCGACCGAGGAACAAGAAAATATATTTAAGAAGCCACCCAAAAATTATCGGCGTATTATATTATCGACGAACATTGCCGAGAGTAGCATTACTGTACCCGATGTTAAATACGGTATGCTATAATCAATTGAAACCGAACGATATTTGTCGGACAAATTTTATTTATGATTCGATAAACTCATACTTGTAGATATATTAATAACTATTACTTCTTTTTGTTCAGTGATCGACTTTTGCTTGACAAAACTTCTCGTCACCGAGCCTGGAACTAATTATCAATGTCTGCAACTTTGTTGGGCAAGCAAATCAAATTGTCAACAACGCGCTGGACGTACAGGCCGCGTAATGGACGGTAGAGTATACAGAATGGTGTCGAGAGCATTTTACGAGGTAAGTATAATTTTTATTTCGGAATGTTATCTCTAATTATTGATTTTGACTCTTTGAAGATTTTCAAAATCCATAAATGATATATTAAAAATTCCAGAATGTGATGGAGGAAGAATCTCTTCCAGAGATGCTCAGGGCTCCGCTCGCAAATGTAATTCTCAAGACGAAACTGCTCGATATGGGCGAACCGATTGCTCTCCTAGCTCTTTCTCTGGATCCACCGAATCTCAGCAATATACGGAACACTATATTATTATTGAAGGAAGTCGGCGCATTGCTGAAGAGAAACGGACAAGAATTTGATGGGGAAATGACGCCTCTGGGTCGCGTAATGGCCTCTCTTCCGTTAGATGTACATGTGTCGAAGCTGATTGTTCTGGGTCATCTTTACGGCGTCTTATCGGACGCAATTATTATCGCTGCTAGTATGACTGTCAAAGATATGTTTAATATCGGGTTCTTCGAATCGGAGACAACTTACCATGAGAAAATGTATTGGTCTGCCAACTCCGATAGTGATAGCCTAGCTTGCTTGAACGCCTTCAAAGTGTGGCGAAACGATAAGGCAAATCGCCGTATAAACAATCCTCAACAGGAAAAAGAATGGGCACGACGGAAGAGTCTTCGCGTGAGATCATTACGTGAGATTGACGCTTTTATAGGCGAAATAACATATAAGTTGCGCGAATTCGGCATAACAGAGACAATGAGTCCCGAAAAAATCACTTGGGACAGTCTCAATGTCGATCACGGTTTTATACTTAAATTTATAATTGCCGGTGCATTTTATCCGAATTATTTTATAAAATTTCCACATAACATAAATGATCGCAAGCGAGATATAGATAAAATTCTGGGTTTCCGTAATCCGATGAATACTATTGTCTTGCGAGGCTGGCCGGACAATCAGCCTGGGTCACTGTACTCTAGAAGATTTCAGGAAATCTTTGGACAGTACATGGATCTCAAAGACAACGAAAATATAACTGTATCCTTCGATGGGTCCAATCGCGTTTACGTCGAATATGAGCAAAAGAATCGCATACCGAATGATTATACTTTCGTTCGAAATTGCGTCAAGTTGAGACATTGTCGGATGCCGATTCAGATAATGTTAATAAATCAAATGGACGCTCGTCGCCGAGCCGAGGAACTTGGGCTTACGAAAGAATATGGAAAGGTTCTGTTTCAAGTACCTGACAATCCGGATGAACCGCCTGGACGGCGATACATGTACGATAAAAAACCGTATCCGCCTTTACCGGACAAATCCGAGTACAAGGGGGACAAGGTAACATTGCAAGGTCCTTCCTCGCCAATAGAGGTTCAACTGATTCATCTAGTGGCCAAAGGAATGACGAAAAGCGTGACCGTGGAAGCCACATCGGTGAACTCCGTTCTGCTTGACACCTGCCCGGATAATCCGAAAGGACTATTTTTAGTGGCGCAAAACATTATTCGAAATTCGCAGAATATGTCGCACTTGATTTTACGGAACACGACTCTCTTACCCAATACACCCGGTCTCGCGGCGTTGACCACCTTGATTTTTACACCATATATGGAACTGCGACGTAGCCCTTTAGGCACTTATTACACAGGCGCTCTGTGTGGATTAGGATATGATCGTAGTACGGGGGAAAGCTTATTCCTGGACCACGATATGGAAATTATGTTTGATGTCGAGATCACGATGAATGATTTGCGAATGGTATGTTGTCTAATGTTCAACATTTTCATGGAATTAAGCGATACGCTCAGATATGTTCAATCTGCAATTTTTTTGTTTGCAATTCGTGTAAACGGAATTGCAAATTGAACATATCGGATCATATTGCCTAATGCAATAAAATTCTGCATATCGGAAATCCGTTTATACAAATTTCAAATAAAATAAAATGCAATTAATACAAATATGTAAAAATTCTGTTCGCAGATTAATAAATTGCGTCATTGGATGAATGTTGCGATGCATTTCGATGTTAGATCTGAGATTGTAGATGATGGGGCTCATCATGAAATAACAGTAAATTGTCAGAATCAAATTAAAAATGCGTTCAAAGATGTAATATATAAAACCCGTAAGAGAATAGAGTCGATTCCAATCAGTAACTTTCACAAGTGGAACCGATATGATGAAACTCTGTTTCTCGTGCCTGCTCGGGAAACCTCAAAGAAAAGCAATATATATGGTTTACACAAAGCATTGGAATTAAATAAGAGAAACGACAAACTCGAAGAAATGATCCAACACCTGCTAGAATTAGAGGTTACAGCTTATAAGTAAGTGACATTATTACAGCTTAATTATTTAACAAATTTACAAAGTCATATTTTTAAAACAAAATATTTTTCTTACGTTGTGTATTTATTAAAATACTTTAGAATCAAATGTAATGTCTCATTATTAATTCTCATAAACAATGCATACAATAAAGTACACTTAAAAATTCTTTGGTCAATATATTGCGTCTGTAACTGTTAAGCAATTAATTTTAAACGTATTCTGTTAAATTTGTATTATTCGAAATATGTTAATATCTTTATTCATAGTAATATATAATAATATTAACGTTTTCTGCACAGAGATCCGCGTGAAACGAGCATCGAACCTATTTATTGTAAATTATGTTTGATGGAAGTATGTGGCATCATCAATCTTCGTGCACATTTGTGTTCGGAGCAACATATAATGAAACAACGAATGATAGATACGACTGCTGAATTTGGAGAAAATCTACAGAGTATAATGGGAAAACTGAGGCTATAATGCAATGAGTAAATTTCAAATTTGCATTAATCTTTTTTATTTTGTGATAATTTTTTTATTTTGTGATAAGACTTTATTTTTCAATCTATGTAAAAGTTTAATTGCGACATTTTTTACTTATAAGTACAAAAACTTATCTTGTAAATGTAGATAAATGATAAGTACAATGTGATTATTGATTATATTTAAGAGTTTACTGCGAATATAAGATCTAAAAAGAAATGTTTTTTTACGTTTTTTCTTTTTATTCTTATTTCACAATTAAATACATGTTATTTTTTTTATAGTGACAAATTAATTAAGCTAAATTTTTTAATCATAAATATAAGCTTTTCATAGATGTATTACACATAAAATAAATGTATGATATATATATATATATATTCCAACATATTGCCACACACAATGAAACTATTCTGATTTTTTAAATAATATCTACGAGCTATATATAAACTTTATACACAGGCATTTGTTATTTTGTATACTGATATTTAATATGTTTAATGAAACTTGTTGTTTAATAACTGGAAAATACATTAAAAAATTAGTCAATTATAACAGCGACACATTTTCACAAAACAATGTTTCAAAGTCATTTCTAAAATATATATTTCAATACAAGTTAAAAATCCTAAAAATAATCTTTTTTAACTTCGAGCTGTTAATTTTGTGTAATAATATAAGTTGAAAAATGAGACAGTATTGAAATATTTGAATATTTATTGAAAATGACAAATAAGAAAATAAAATTTTTGATGAAAATAACAAAAAATAATTCTGTTTCTTAATTTGATTTCAGACAATTAATTTTTATATGCTGTAAACACATTTCTTTACCTACTGTTTTACAATATATAAATAAATATAGATTAATCACTATTGCTCAATGATTTTTCAAATGCAGACTTCATAAATTTCAATATTCTATACCTTACACAGAAAAGAATGAAAAGGTGTTAAAAATTAAAATCTTTCGTAAAAAAATTCTATATTTCTCGTTGAAGATAGCGAGCACCAGGTTGTGTATATAATAGCCTACCAGGAACATTGGCAGCTGAACCACTTACGTAGGTACCAGGAGACGGTGATGGTGGCGGCGGATATGAACTAGGTGGTGGTGGTTGAGGTGCTCGTACAGGATAACCTGACGTAATCCCACCAGTTTTTGCTCCCTAGATTAGTACATAATAGAAGTTCAGATACATACAATGTACAATTTTGTGTACTCCATGTACAATAAAAACATGGATGTATTATAACGAATGTATATACAAAATTGCTGCTGCTAAACTTAACAAATTCCTATTGAATTTTGTCAGCACTTTCACAATATTTAAAAAATGGTACAGAAGAATTAAGTAGAGTTTTAGCATGACCTGAGGCGGTTGTTGAATTGGGATAGCTCCTCCATGGACAGTAACATGATTTGTTGGTCGCAGGTAAAACTTGTCCTCGCCGTAAGCGCCTTTGTGCTCCATCGAATGCAAGTTGGTTATATATGCTATGAATCAGAATTTTTTTAGTAAAAGAAATTTTATAAAATTTTATTATACTTCATTTTCTAGATAAAATTATTCTTTAACTATTATCGTATTTCTCGTTTTCGTTTAAAAACTAACCTGAAGTCAATTAAAATTAACATTCCTTTTATTTCCAGTGGAACTTTTTTTTTCTTCTCTTTATTCCTCTCTCGAATTTACTAATTTATTTCTGAGGTAACATAACACACAACTAACATTGATAAGATAAACTTAGAAATATTACCAGTCTGATGTGTAGCTAATGGAGCTCTACCACCCGATAGATAAACGGGCTTAGCTGATTCGGAGGATTCTCGAGATGGTTGTGAGACAGGTGCGGAATAACTGTAAACGCTCTGACCTGCAGGCGCCGAGTAAAAATTCGATGCGGAGTACTGATTATTCTCTGTCAAATAAAAGAGTATTTAAGATAAATGATTAGATAATGTAAAAAGAGTAGAAAACACTCGTATATTATCTGTTACTTATCAAAAAGGCAAAGGAGAGATGCAAAAAATATCTTTACTCACTGTTCCAAAGAACTGCCCGAGCATCACCGGATCTCCTAGCAGCGTCTTCAGATTCTACACAAGCACGATTATGAAGCTTTAATGCTCAGTGCCATCTTCATAATTTAAGTAATAAAACTTAAATATAAGAAAATTATAATGTAATGTTTAAAGATTAATTTATGTGGTGTTTGAACTTGTCTTTTTTCACGATTTTAGCAATTATTGCTAATGGATATAAATAAATACAAATATGTGAGAAATCAATTATATCTCTTCTCTTGTAAGATATATGATCTACTTACTAGGAGGGGGTGGATTATAACTTGGAATAGACGGGGGTGGTTTGTAGCCATATGCACTATGATACGAAGATGCGTTGGGCGGCGGCGACGGAGTATGGGTCCTTTTCAAAGTTCCCTGAAGATTTAAAAAAATATTGATATACAAAATTCACCCTAAAAGAACACATTGATGCAAAGAGTTCACTTACACTCGGTAACAGATGCGTCGGAGTGTTGACAGCAACCTTGTAGAGAGGACTGCTGCTACGTGGCAGAAACAATTGTGGATGTACCACTCTTGGACCTGTCGCGGGATATCCTCCTACTGTTGTCGAAACTTCTGAGCAGACGCTGAGAAGCAAGATTATTCATAATATAAATTATATTACATATAGTACTCTGGTAAAAATTGTTCTTTAAATTTTTATTTGAATTGAAACACTTTCTAAAAAAGATAAAAAGGTCTTTAGAAATCTTTTTTTCAAAAGATAAGATAAAACACTTTCTCAAAATATTTTTTAGATGACATTTTTTAAGTACTGCATCAAAAATACAGAAAGTCTATATTTTTTCTTAGAATTTTTTACCTATTTACCTGAATTTTCTAAAATATTCTAACATTTCTTATTCTTGATTTTTAAAAAATACTTCAAACTTCTTTAGATTTCATAAACAATTATAGAATGAGAAATTTTTTAAAATCTTAGAATTATATAAAGAATTTTTTAAAAGCTAAGGTTGTTTCAACTTTTTTTTAAGTGTTCCAATTTATATTAAAGATCTGAGACATTAGAAAAAAAAATTGAAATTCTTGGAAATTTATATTATAAGTTTTCAATTTTCAAATTTACATAAAAATTGAAAAATGATATGAAAAATTTTGAGAAAAGTTTATATCAAAATGTATATTGTAATTGCTTTTAAAAATTGTAATATAAACCTGGTCTCCTTTATAAGCTGTCGCCTTCTGTCATCCTCATTTAGAACTTTCTTTAATTGCAGAAACAACTGATGTTTCTCCGCTTTCAACTGAGACAGTTCATTATCTAGATTTGAGATTTGCTCTCGTGTTTCGCCTAATGTCATCACATCTTGCTTCTGCTGGCGTTCTCTCTCCTTGCGTAAACGTTCCTCCTCGGCATCAGCTTCTTGTTCTGAAATGTGAGACGTTATTGAGATTCCTGGATAATGAATTTTGACAATTTCTTAAAAAAAAAACTCCAATTATAAATCTTATAAATTAAGTTTTGAGCTACTTGTAATGGTTTAAAAAGTAGTTCCACATTAGAACAAAATAAGTCAGGAAATCCATGATGTATAGAGTATTTTAATTGTAATAGAAAGACAGATGAAAGCACCTTGTTTCTTTCGTTGTCGTTCTCTCATAATGTGAGTCTTTAGCGCCTGCCACATTTGCTCATTGCGTTGCGGCGGTCCGACTAGTATCGCCGGCATTTTTCTGAAAATGCCTTACAATCCAGTGCTATTAGTAATATCACCACTAAGTTAATTTTTACTAAATGCATTAAGTTAAAACAGCTTCGGAGTTACATCCTTGTGACAGACGAATTCATCACGGAGTTGCAAGACTTGCAAAGGTTATGTGCGACATATTGGCACATACACAAGCAATCGTTTATGCACACATATAAAGACATGATGTATGTATACAAGCAGTTGTGTATTCCAGAAGTACACAAATTCATAAAAGATTGATAAAATCTTATAATATCTTAAATTAAACAGATCATAAAGATTTATCATAAACATCAAAAATATATATCCATGTTTCAACAACATAATATATACTATGTTAATTGAATAGATTTTATAATATTTTTCTCTAAATATATATATAATAATAAATATATTTATCATAAATTATAGGAATGTTCATATTTTTTATCGATAAAATAACTTTAATCTCAATTTAGCTTACTTTTTATTATTAGTACTAAGAATTAAAAAATGATAACAAATTAAACCAAAATTATCTCTGAGCTACTCCGGTAATAAAAAAGTTCTATTCATATTCATGTTACACAACAAAATAATAAAGGTAATACATACATCCCTGTATTTTCGCTGCTTCGTCGCTTATGCGCAAGATGCCGATTTAACTTGATCCAATCTCACGTGACCTCACGTGAAACGTAGAGCATTTTAGCGAGGTTATAATAATAATCGACGTAAACAATGAAAACTGAAATGTATAATGAAATAATGATGACGATTCGTAATTTTCGGGGCCTGTCGAGAGATTGCGCCAAAATGTTAAAGGAAAAGTATAATGAGTAAGGATTTTCCTTTTTTATCAATAATTGAGAAGTCATGAAATTAAATGATTTGCTGATTAATTAATCCTTTATTTAAAAACTATTTCAACATAATCGTGTTATTTTTTATATTGTTAATTAATATTGGAATTATTTAAAATTTTACACAGCATTCATCCAAATACGCTGTATAGCATCTTGTCTTTAGAAATACAACAAAAAATGAAAACAAATCATGTCAGGCTGTTTGGGAACAATAAAAGTTATTATGACAGGTGAGATGACTTCAATAAGATCATGGCAAATGATTGTACAATGTAAAAAAGTAATATCTAGATTTAAAAAATTTCATATTTTATCTTTGTTTTGCTATACTGTTTTTTTTTCTAAATTGTAGTTATTTAGAAGCAGTACAGAATGGAGAGCCAGTAGGGATTCTATTAAGGATAGCGAAAGAAATTGACGCTGCACCAGCTTTGTTAGCACGTAACATTTTAGAAAAGTACTGCATGCGTGACAATGCAAATGGTAATCAATGATTGAAAGTTAGACAATATAATTGATAGACATTTTGGACTAATAAAACGTGTAAAATTTTATTTTAGTTTCAAAAAATCGAATTTCCAAGCTATTTAAGGATACTACATTAATTGAGGATAAAGATCTGGCATATGAAATTTATTTGGTAATTATTTTGTAATCTAAGATACAGAATGTTAGAGTATTTTAATAAGAAATATATTTCATCTTGATTATAGAATTTATAGTAGATCTGATTTTATACATATCTAGTAATAGAATTATTAATTTATATATCTTGAAAAAAAAGAAAATTTTTGGAAAAGATAATTTTCTTTTTACAGTGTACATTATATGATGATTTGTATGGTCCTATAGCTGACGCAATGGGAATGTAAGTCTTATATTAACAAATTTTATATTTATACTGTTTTTGTCATTAACATGAACATTTATTGAATTTGTTTGTCTTTATTGGGAGAAATAAAATTAATAATGTTCAATTTGTGTTAGAAGCTCTAACACTTGTTTTTCTATATTTCTTAAACTTACTGACAAAATTACAAAAATAAAATAACATTAATAATAAAACAAATATACTTTAGATGCATAGGACAAGAGTATGAAATCAAACTGCAAGATTGCCTGATACAAAGAAATATTGCCTTTCGCAATGAAGAGCACTTACGGTTACGAGGATATGACAAGACTCCAGATATTAAATTAGAAGTACCAATCGCGGTGAATGGTTATGTAATAAATTGGATTGAATCTAAGGCACGATTCGGCAACATGGATGTTCATCAAAAGTATGTGAAGGAACAATTCTTAAGCTATTGGAACAGATTTGGATCAGGACTGGTTATCTATTGGTTTGGATTCCTCGACTGTTTGACGAAATCGACTGAGAAAAAATTTATTATAATGGACCATTTTCCCGAAAATATTACATACATGGATCCAGCTTGTATCAAACCTACGAATAGTGCGTGATTATAATCGATATAATTGCATATATTTTAATATATATATCTTTATGACAATATTTCCTTAACTCGTGTAAATAGATTTCTACTAAATGATCTAATTATAAATCAATACTTTGATACTCTATTTCTAGTTGTTATCGAAACGGATCAAAGTATAGTTTTGTACTTTCATATTATTTGTAATTATTATATTTAAATTATTAAACTATTCATTTTTCTCACGTATCTCTTTTTATTTTGTGAATTGCTTAGTTTAATTATATAATCGAGTAAATGAGTTAAATATTATCTCATAATTAAAGGAATTAAAATCACAGTAGTTAAAAATATCCTTAGCTACTATATACATATATATTACAATTTCTCTTGTAATGAATCGAATACACAATGAAACAAAGTTATTCATTAGCAAAACGATGTTTTACAGTGTCTTGAATCCTCTAAACAAAGTTGGATAATCCATTGAATGTAAGTTCATCAGACCTTATCTTTCTTCTTATTTTTATCCGACACTGTATACTTGTCGTAACTTTTTGTTGGATCAAAGGGTTCCCATCTACTCGCTGGAAATATGTGTTTGTTCCTCTCATACCATGATCTAAAAACAAAAAAGGGAAGCATATAATATGACAAGAGATAAGAAATGTGTAAAAGAAATCAAACAAACTGTTTTTTTAGTAATATACCTAAGTAAAACTTTTCCAGCATGTGACTCCTCAGTTTCAACAGAAGCGTCGTGCATAACGCGAATGTCATCGTGAACATCAAAGGTGAACAAAGGCCCACTCTTCCCTCGTGCCTAATTGCAATATTACAAATATTTAAATAAAAATTCTATTGTGTGTGATATTACTTCATAAATTTTATTGTTCAACTACATCATATTCTTACCTTAGTTACGATAAAATCATAGAATGTATAATGATGTGGTAATATAAGATCCTCCTTAACATACATCAGCTGATCTGCCATAACTGTTTTAAGCTCACTAAATTCACGCCTTAGGACTTCCAAGCATCTCTGAAGAAGCTGATAGATAGAATTACCTGTGCAAAAAAAGAATAAGATATCTTAACAAATTATGCAATAAAACATTATATATAACAAATCAAAATAGAGCTGACGAAAAGTTTACATATGTGTGACATACAAATTAATGAAGTATTTTCATAACGTTGTAATTTTCTGACAATTAAAATATTTCACCTTTTTTCATTACAACACTTCGACGATGGCCAGATCCGTCCCAATAACTGAATGTGATTTCGATCTCCTCCTCCTTTAATGCATTCTGCTTTCTAGCCCACTCTTGCCTCAGTTCTTCCCTCAGCTTATTTTCCTCCTCCTCCCTTTCCCTATCTGGTAAAAAGCTTGTATCTACATCTGGATTTTTCTTGATTTTCTTGATCATAGGGCTATTTGATTGCACATCCTCCTTTGTTTCCAGTTTTTCCGAGATTTCTGCATCGTCCTCTTCAGAAATCTCAGCTTCATCTTCATCCAAATTAAAGGACAAGGCTTGAATCTGCCTCTTCTGTTTGTTCTTTTCTGCTTGTTTTGCCGCCAATGCTCTCTCCTTTTCCTGCTCTTTCTCTCGTTCTTTTTGCGCAAGCTTCCTTTCACGTTCTTTAACTATGTTCTCCTGCTTCGCCTTCATCTCATTCAACGTGACCAATCCAATTGTAGAGGTCTTTAACTGTTGTTCAACAGCATTGTAATGAGTCGCAAACTTATTCTCTATGTTATGAATCTTCAGGTCATCTTCGATCTTTTTCTTTCGCAGTTCTATTTCTTGCTGTGCAATTTCTCGCTTCTTCATCAATTGCATGGCTCGGCCAGCTTCGCTTGCTGCTCCTTTGTAATGTGCCATGTTTTAATAAAATTAATCACAGCTTACAAATACAGCAGATTCTGCTTCCACCAAATTTATTAGATACACCAAACCTGGATAAAAATATGTTATATTAACACATAATATAATGCAACAGTTCTAAAAGATAGGATGTTCTTAAAATGATAGTTTCCAAATTTATTATTGTTTGCAATAAATAAAATATAAATTGTATAAAACATAATCTTTTAAAGTTTAATATCAATGTATAAATTCATTTAAAAAACTTTAAATTAGATTTATACAACCACTAAAGTTGTGATACTTTTGTAAAAATTGTCATTTTATCTCAATGATTTCAATGAAACAATATATATATTACATTACTTTTTATTATATGTTACCTGTTGAGCAATTTTTTACACGTTTTCAATACAATGTAATCAATTAAAAGAAATATTTATCATAGCTCACAGACGCTCTCGCTAGAGAAGGCAGTGAAGCAAACGTTTAGTATTGAAAGATTCTAGAACAGAATATGTACTGAAGTTACTAATGATATTCAGTAACGTGTATATTGTATCGAATAAGGGGTATCTTTAGATCCCTCTCTATGGAAAGAAAGAAGGAAAAGAATTATTCTATTAAATAAATATTACAATTTACAAATGATCAACTTTATTAATTGTCTGAAGTCGATTCATGATATCAATTATTTTACCATAAAATTATTCAACGTTGTCAATCAAATTTAATTAACTAAAACCGCTCGTTAATCAAATTTAATTAACTAAAATAAATATTTAGGTATATTTTAATGATTTTCCAACAAATGCAAAATCACATACAAAATTTTTATTCACATTTATTATAAATTATACGTCGTTATAAATATAATACGAACGATGAATGATAAGCGAAATTATCACAAACAATCTTGACTCGTGAATATCTAGACGCGGCACGAGCGGCTCAAAGTGTCCGCGTAGTAACACACCGGCACCACCCTTTACGATAACGCGCGAGCTTATCTTATTTATCTTGATTTGCTCTGCGATAAAAGCCGCCGGTTCTCGTAGGCTCCGTCTTCTTTTCGCGACCTCCCTCTTGTCCGGTTGCTTTTGGTAAGTGAACGTGGTCCTAGAGCTTCTCGAAACACCAATTCCCGTATTCTTGCGACAGCGGTTCGCGATTCCCGTGGCACGCTCGAAATTCTGCTGTGCTCTATTGGGGATCGTGCCCGTTTATTTATATTCCATTCGTTACGTATAACCGTACTCCGTAATTCGCTAAACCACTGTTACATTGATGTCTGACAGCCGCGAGAGTAGCATAGACGTTCGGTAATTATGTCGAGGTCGCGTGTCTCGAACGCGTTCAGGTTAATCGTTAATCGCGGAAGATCGTATCTCACGCTGCCGTGTGCCACGAGGTTCACGCGCCGGACGGAAGCTGTCCGGGACTTGACCGGTAAATTGTACCCGTGGTGCGTCACGTTGTCCGATGTGAAATGTTTATTTGGATCCTATCTCGTTGCATCGCGACGATTAAGTGATATCTCGCAAATAATGCGAACAACTTTCGAACAGCGAGGCTCGTTTGTTAATACTTAGATTCCGATAATACATAAACACTTGAGAAAGTTAAGACTTTCTGTTGTTTGTCTCACTGTTGCATTGTCACGAATGGATAAACAAGGTCATCTTTTGTATTCTATTGCATTGAGATCTAATCAGATTTAATCTTGGCAAAATTATACCTGTCGAGTTGGCAGAAAGTTTTTGAGATTAATTTCTGGAATTTTACTATTGTAAATTCAAAATATTTTTATTAACTTTTTATTGATTTTTAAGCAATATTTTTCGATACTCAAACATTACAGGAAAAATGATTAAATATCTCAAGTATTTTTAGATTTATGGTACAAAACCTTTATGATAAAGATTTTTGCATTAGTAACATAGCAAGTTTATTTCTTATTAGCTTTCCTTTTAATATTTTCTTTGTATATAATGTTAAAAGAAAATGTTAATTATCCTTTAATATTTTAAGTCATTGTTACATGTTGTATATAAATGGTTTGTATTAGATGATTTGTGTAGCATTAATTTGTTTTTTCCACAGCGTACAACAGCGGTATTCAACAATGAGTGTGGACACTACTTTGTACACGTTACCAAACAGTCAACCTGTTGTCGCACTGGAATGCGACACTGCATTCAAGTCTTTGACGCAAAAGGAAAAATTGTATGCACATTACTTGAGCCAGGCAGCATGGAACGGGGGATTAATAGTATTGATACAGACCTCACCGGAATCTCCATTGATATTCGTGCTGTTGCACAAAATTTATCTCGCAGAGTCCATCGACGAATTGAAAAATGCCGCATTAAGTGCCAGTGTTACCGAGGATGAGTTTACGGTATGAAGTCCTTTTCTCCATCTTTTATTTTTATTTCTTATTTTTTGTAGACTATTAAGTAAACATTAATATGTAACAACAACAAAGTATCTTTTGTCTTTTCCAGGCTTTTTTAGTTTACACCTGTGGGGTATTGTCAAATGCAGGCAACTATAAATCCATGGGCGATACTAAGATTATTCCCAATTTTTCGAAAAAATCGTTTGAGACAATAATAAAAGCCTCGAAGGCATACAAGACTAATCCTAAAGAGATACAAGATATATGGGATAACATATCAAATGCCATGTACTCTTTAGATGGTAAATTGAAAGTGCTGGGAATGGGGGACAAAGGTATCACAACTTATTTCTCTGCCAACTGCACTAAAGAGGACGCAGACAAAGTCAACGCGTTCATGCAGCACAAAGGATTAGAATCCTATAACGCGAGATGCTTCAAGACGACCAACGGCAACGTTGACATGTACGAGATCAAACTCGCATCCATGGAGACGTCGGAAGATTCTGCGGTGACGCTGTCTGAAGAAACATATGAAAATGCAAACTTTAAAATTACAAGAGGGGATTACTCCAAGCTGATGGTGCCTGTCGTAGAGAACCTTAAGAAAGCAAGAGAATATGCTTCAAATCAGATCGAAAAAGATATGCTGGATAAATACATCGATCATTTTAGAACAGGATCCTTAGACGATCACAAGAACGGTTCTCGTCTCTGGATAAGGGACAAAGGCCCAACCATCGAGACTTACATCGGCTTCATCGAGACGTACCGAGATCCGGCGGGTCAGCGCGGAGAATTCGAGGGTTTCGTCGCGATGGTGAACAAACAAATGTCTGAAAAATTCGCCACCCTGGTAACCAGAGCCGAAGAATTCATTCCCAAGCTGCCATGGAACAAAGACTTCGAGAAGGACACGTTCCTGAGGCCGGACTTTACTTCCCTAGATGTTTTAACGTTTGCGGGTTCCGGTATCCCGTCGGGAATTAATATTCCGAATTACGATGAGATTAGGCAGTCGGAAGGTTTCAAAAATGTATCGTTAGGTAACGTTATATTCGCCCATATGAAGGATACGCAGGCGATTCCATTTTTGTCCGAGGCCGATCAGGAATTAATGCGCAAGTACAGGATAATCAGCTTCGAGGTACAAGTCGGTCTGCACGAGCTTCTCGGTCACGGTACCGGAAAATTATTCAAGCAAACAGGACCAGACACCTACAATTTTGATCGTGATAATGTGAAGAACCCTCTTACCAATGGTAAAATAGATAAATTCTTTTTGAAAGGGGAGACTTACGACTCTAAATTTGGTCCTCTGGGATCCTCGTACGAGGAGTGCAGGGCGGAGGCAGTCGGACTCTACTTGAGCTTGGATAAGGAAGTGCTGAAAATATTCGGTTACGAGGGACAAGAAGCGGAGAATATAATCTATGTGAACTGGTTATCTCTGTTATGGGGTGCTTTTGCGAAGACTTTTGAGATGTATCAGCCAGCCACACAAACCTGGTCCCAGGCTCACAGTCAGGCGCGTTACGTCTTGCTCAGAGTGTGCCTGGTGGCGGGCCAAGACTTTGTCAATGTCGTCGAAACCGAAGGAGGGAAGAATCTCCTTATGACTGTCGATCGAAGCAAGATCTACACGGTCGGTAAAAAGGCCATTGGAGATTTCCTCTTGAAGCTGCAAGTTTACAAAAGTATGGGAGACGTCGAGTCTGCTACAGAAATGTATGGCAGGTACAGCGAGGTGCCCGAAAGCGGACCACATCCGTGGGGTCGCTGGAGAGACCTGATCCTGTCTCGCAAGGAGCCAAGGAAGATCTTCGTTCAGTCAAATACATTCGTCGATGGTTTGTGCTAAAAAAGATTTTTTAATTTTTTCTTTATATGATGCTTTTCATATTATCCGCATTCATACATTCGTGTGATGTTTTTATAAATTTAATTCTTTAATTTTTATTTGTTTCAGGTTCTAATAACGTAATACTAAAGAATTACGAGTCGACATTTACAGGGCTTATTCAGTCGTGGATAGATAGATTCCCAAGCTCAGATGTATCTCAAACACTCATAGAACTCTGGAACAAAGATAAACATTATTTTAAACATTATTAATTAATCTAAGTGTTTGCCTGTTCGACCGCTAAATCCGTGTAACTTTCTCGTGTCTGACTATTTACGTGTATTCAGAGCGACGGATGTTACATGTTTGAAAATATTACTTTTTTACGACTTATTTCTTACACAACGTAGCAATAATGTCTAGTTTCAGGGTTGAATGTGTACATATGGTGTTTGACTTTAACATGTAAGGTGGTATGGCTTGCAATTGTCAATCATATCATGGTATTCCGACCTAGCACGACATTTATCGCTGAATTATCCGTTCTGTCTAGAACTCACATGTGGACAGCAAATTCAGTGCTCGATGTTAGAGATAGAAGTGCGAAATGCATTTGAAGTTGAGAATGTTCCGATATCGTGAGAATACAAAGATAACTGTATGTTATATAAAAGTATACAAGTACTTTATAAATACAAGTTGAAGCATTTGTAAGTCTAATTGTATTTTTATTATTTTGAATAATATACAAGTAATCTGTGACCAACGCATGAAACGTTCGTTATTTGAATCAAGCATGAAAATGCTCGAGAAAGTTCTATTGACTTCATAAATCTAAGATCTAGTTAGGTCCATTTTTCATAATCGTATTATGCTTTATACGCTTGAAATAAAAACAACGAAGATCTCCAATCATCAAATAACAGGTGAAAATAAAGAAAACGAGAAGAAGCGCAAGAAGTTCAGCTACGAAAAATGAACTTTGTATTTAAACAAAGTGAACTTTTTGTCTTTTTTTCCTTTTCTGTCGAACGCATGATTGAACATTATTTTATCTTGAATGTAGAAAGTATAATGGAAAGTCAGGAAAAGATCTAAGCTTAGCTGCGTACAATAAATACAAAGAGAGCAAAGAATTTAGGATTTTCTGCTCTTTTTAGCTGAACAATTAGAATGGATCTGAATAGATTGTTATCTAAAGGTCATTGCACGTACATTCCTGGTTATGGCCAAATCGCATTGTTCAATTTTAACGAAATCTATAATGCCCTAACTTGCGTATGTTCTATTCTATTCAATTCCCGCTGAGCGCTAACGTTTTCTTATGCATATCTACGTGCATGACCTCAATGAAGTATTAAATTTACAAGATTAGGGGTCGGTTGTTCCAACTTCTTGGTAAATTTACCTATCAGGTAAATATATGTTTGTCTTTATTTATTTAAAAAAAGAAATGAAGATAGACACATGCTTACCTGGTAGATAAGTTTACTAAGAAGTTGGAACAACCGACCCTAGGATATTTTTAAACCCTTTTAAATAAATCTTAAAAAGGACACGATTATATAATTGTTAGACTTAACAATTGAAAGGAAAAAATATATAATTAATACAGGAATTTAGGAAAAGGTATTGAAATCATTTTTATTAATGTTATCTACTAAACTGTTGCTAGATCGACAAAGCTTGCCGAAAATTGTCACGCCTGCATACGCTATTGGTTCGCTCGTGCGCAGAAAAATGCGATTCAGCTGGTTCCAGCTTCCGCATCCGCGTCACACACATCGGTCGCAGATTGCTGTCCCGGTAGCATACGGTCGCATGGGGAGAGGATGAAGACTAAGGGCAAGAACCAATCATATTAAAGAATAAGTGAGTGCTCAGTATATGATTGGTTCTTGCCCTTAGTTTTCATCCCCTTCCCATGCTACCGTGTATGCAATCTGACCGCTGGTGGCGCTGGTCACACGGCGTCTCTAGTCATTACCCAACCTCACGTTATTCACGCCGCGTCTCTCGCGTCGCTTGTCGTTAGTTTTGGCGGCAAGAATCACAAGAATCGGAATAATCGGACGAGAAATAAGTACGTGCGATATGGAAAGTGAATTTCGACAGAAGGAGATGTTGCGGGATATGTTCGAAGGGCTGGGGTGCGAAATCAAGAGTGATACCACCCTTGATAAGTGTGAGTACTCGTTTGAGATTTTCTGAAAGTTCCTGATTGCGATGTCGAGGCCTCTCTCACATGTTGTCCCGATCACTTGCCGGCTTTGCATTAAAAACTCGATTTTGATTTTGTTAAAGGTAGAATAGTGGTTCTGGATAATTAACTAAATGTATTGCAAATATATTTTGTAAGAGAAAAGAATTTTATACGTAACGCAAAACGGATGTCGACTTTACTTCACTTCGCTCTCGCATAACCCTACTTTTTAAACGGAGGAAGCCTTCGACGTGAAAATAATAAAAATTTAAGGCTTAAAAAATGTCGATTTGATCAGTTAATTTTTGACGTATTCAAATTTGCTCTTTTATTCTTTTTAATTTTAATTTTACAGAGGGAAATAGAAAGAGTTAGATTTTTAGAGTAAAACATGATTAATGCTCTGTAACATGTTTTTAGTTATATTAATCAAATATTTAATTAGGATTAATTTTATTTAATATAACTAAAATTAAAGTTAATTTTTTAAATATTTAATAAGTATTACCAAATTTGTTAACACTAGAACTATTTTTGATTATATTAAATATTTAATTGGCATTATTTCACTCAACATATATCTAGTGACTATTACCAAACTCTTTGTTCCAATGTACAAATGTTATAACTAATTACAGTGTTCTTAGTTTAAAAGAAAATTATGGAACAAAATTATTGAATTGTGTGTATAGGATATTAAACAATTTTTTGATAAAAAAAGTGTTAGGATTTCTTTAAATTTGTATTATCTAGATTTTAGATGACAGAGATTCATAATTTTGTTTTTCACTTATTAAGAAGCAAAATGCTTTTATCAAAATTGATTTAATCTTCCAATTGAACATTTGTGTGCTATAGGTTTTGAACTATGTAAGAAGTATCTAGATGGAAGAATTGATGGGGCGCTTCCAGAATTATGGGTCACTTTTTGCATCGAGAACAACTTGGAATTTGATCTTACCATTGACAATCTGAATAAAATGGAACAGGCAGTGTTGATGAAGGGTTATCATCGTGATCAGAGTCCACCAGTAGCAGTGGAAAAAACAAAACGAGAACGAAATGAAAACGATGATACTCACGACGTACTCGTCATGTATGGCTGCGCCGAACCTGGACCTGGACCTGGACCTGGACCATCAAAGGTGAGTTTTCAAATCTTCGTTATATATATAATCTTTAATAAAATATATTTTTGATTAAAACATTTTACCTGCGATGGATATGTACAATTGTTAGACTAAGCTCAGGTTGTAGTTTGTAGTGAATTTATTTATAATGTGCTTATAGTTATGAATGTGAATTGATGACTATTGAAATTCCTTTATTTCGATAAAGGTCGAAAAAGGAACTGTAAAAAATATAGATATATTTGTGATAAAGGATGTTTTACATTTTTTTTCGGTTAATAAGTTACAAGATGTACAAATTGTATATTACATTAAAAGGCTACTTAAATGGAGTGATGTACCATTTATCTTAAACATACACCATTTGCTTAAATCCTTTAATGTATAATATGTATTGGAATTTCTTCAGTCAAAACTATACTCTTTTATATAATGTACATTAATATTGCTTGATATCATTCAAAAAATAAATAAACGAACACGAGACAATGTTGGTAAGTTAGTATAAATGTAAATTCTAATGAATTCTGAAACGGTTATCAGAGAAAGTTTGAGAATGTTGGAAAAGATCGAGTCATTTCGTCCAGCATTTCAAAGTCCGTCATAAATCAATCCAAACCAAATCCGTCGATTATCTTATTTCTGTTTGAAAATCTTGGAGAAAATTCTTTTCTTTTATCCGAAGGGATTTCTCGACCTTCGAAACAATGGCATTGTCCTGGCAGACGCTTCAGGTATCTGAAAAACATTTACATTGCTCTGCCAACATTGCCTCTCATTGTTCACGACGATGTACAAAGCGTCTTTTGTTTATAAATGCACGTAAATCATTCGCGATAACGGGCGTTTATTTCCGTTATATCGAAGAAGCGCGAATTTTCGAGATTCTTCGATCTCGTATCTCTCAAAGGTATTTCGAAAAGGAAGACGGAGCGTCGAAAAAAGAGAAGAAAAAAAAAGAAAAAGGAAACAGCGTCGTACTATAACGTGCACCATAATTCCCGCCACAAAAATCGCTCAGGTAGATTTCCTTCCCCTCCTCTACTTCTCGTCCCGCGCCAGTTTGATTCTCTTCTCGAAGGATCCTCCATGGGGAGGGGAAGGGGGCGGCTCGCTTCCATTGGCGGAACGAGGACGAAGAGTGCGCTGCTCCAGCGGTACGCGGACGGCAGAGGAAGGAGGGGGAGAAGGGGGGGGGCAGGTTCTTCCTCCTTCTCCCTCCTCTGTCTCTTGCTCCGAGCGAGCAGATCTCTTTCGAAGGGCACGATTTCAGTTTTCAAGGACTCCGGCGCGTCGCCGTAGGTTCGTCGCTCGCGCTCCGACATTTACGCGCGCCTCGTCGATACGATCGGAAAGAGTGTATTACGGTTCCACGGATCGTCTCTCGTCGGCCCTTTCCCCCCCGCTCGACGACGACTCGCGTCTAGCAGTCAGTGCTGCGCGCAGTCCTCTCGTGATCGCGTCGATCACGCTCGGTCGGTTGGTCGCAGCAGCGGCGGCGGCGGTTCGGTATCTCGATGGCGTCGGCAACGACGCGGCGCCCGCCATCGGCATCTGACAAGCGCGTCCCCGCCGTGAGTGAGACCGCGGTCGGCCGTCCGCCGTTACGCATCCGGGGATCGGCTCGCGATCGCCTACGACGTGGCCGGCTTTCGAGGATGATTGAGGAGGAGGAGAAGGAGGAGGTGACCGTCGCTCGCGCGACGTCGACGGTTACGTGCGCAAGAGGGAACAGTTCGAGAGAGGCAGTTCAACGTCGGCGGCCATGATGGTATACGGTAATCTGCTCGCGCGAGTGCGACGGGCGAGTGACGAGATCCCGCCGATCGGCCGCGTCCATCCATCGTCCTCCCCGAAGGAACGCGCGTCCTTCCCGCGGAAGCGGGAGGATCGGAGGTTCGATCCGACCGATCGGGTTCTTCTTCAACGGGCGCGCGCGCATACGTCCGTCCGTCCGTCGTGCGTTCGCGCGCGCGCGCGCGTGCGCGCTCGTGAGAAGAGGCACCGCGTCGCGCGGACGCGAGTGCGACGACCGTTGGCTTCGGCGAATCCTGTTGATTCGCGCAACGCCGCTGCAACCTGTTGCGCCGACCGCGAACGGATGGAGCAGCGGCGGCGGCGGCACTCCGTAAGTCTGTTCTTTGCTGAGGAACGCGTTGCGTTCGAGCTTCGATCCGCATCTACGTGTACGAAGCCGTGCGAGCTGTAAATTGTGACCTTTTTTTCGGCGGTAAAAACAGTTTCCGATCTCGGAGTCGTGAACGAACCTGCCGGATCTTAAATCGTAAGGTTTGGAGCTTGAAGCAAATCGACAAAGTTTTTTGTTAGAGCAAAAGATACTTCTTGTAAGAAAAGTATATTAGACGGGAGATTGAAGTGTAAAAAGTGCAGAATGAACGAGCCTCGCGATTTGTCAATTTTATTCAATATCGATTTTGTGGAATTGAATTCGAAGGGACCTCAGGAAGATCGGATTGAAAAGAGCTTTCGTTAACGTTAACATTTTCTTTTAAAATTGTTCGTCACAATTGATTTGTGCAATAACGAAAGCGTAATATTCGGCAACGAAACTTGAATCGGTATTTCCGGTGCAAATTTCGGGATTGCATAAAATTCATGTAATTTTTTGTATACATTTATCATGTGATTTTTCTAATATCTACGTAATTTTCAAAATTATAAGTATTTTTCTGTATAGACTTGAAATTTCCAGAAGCAATTTACGTAAAAAAAAAAAAAAAAAAACAATTTCTACGATCTTCTCGATTTTCAGAGTTCAAAAGGTCGAAAATTTTCCGGCGAACTTTTCGACTTTTGTCGGCTCGCGATGAACTTTCTCCTCGTTCATCCCACCGAGCGGGAATCGTCGAGAGAGAGAGAGAGAGAGAGAGAAAGAGAAAGAGAGGGGCAGACAGACAGACGGACAGACAGACGCGCGTTCTCTCGCCGATAAGCAACGCGAATAACTCGCGTCTAGCGATATCGCGTTCGACCGACGGGTTTCTCGCGCGCGCGCGCGAGCGCTCCCATTGGTGTCTCTTCATCAATTAAGTACAATTGAACAACTGTTCCAATCTCTTCCCTCGCCCGCACGGCTTTTGTCGCGAGAGACGAATCGATATGTCGTTCGAACCGGAGGAAAAACGGCCGGTTTCGGGCGGGCAAGGTCCGTCAAAAAGCGTGAGAGAGATGGCCGAAGGTAATCGGGACATTATCGGAGCGAAATGAGAAGAGAGGTGAGAAGGAAGAAGAACGGACGTTAGAACGGTTGTGATTATTTTCCGTAAGTAGCCACGGATTTGCTCGACGAGTATCTCGAACCTGCTTTATACACGAATTGTGTTCGACCAGTTTGTGGTATTTTTTTTCCTTTAATGTAAATGTAATGGATAAATAACTAGCTTGTGTGATTTTAAGTGGGAAGAATTTGGGAGGCTGGATATTCAGGTTCATATTCTGAAATTGTATCGATAAAAATACGCTTTTAAGCGTATAGTTTGCGTTATGATATAGTATATAGAATCTTAATTATATTAATAAATAAATATGCGCATACGTTTATTGACAAAAATTAGTTAATAATATGAAGAGAATAGTGAAATTACTTTTCATTTGGAACGATATTCGAATGCTCGCTGGAATGTATTTTCGACGGGGTGCATGTTTTCGTGTTTTTATTTAACCGTTCATCTAATTTATCATCGTTTTTATACGTAAACAATACGGATACCTATGAGCAAAGTGTCCTGACATTCTCGCATCGGTATTGACTTTCCATTTCAAATGTTCGTTTACTAACCGTTACTGTTTATCCGTTCGATATTGGCTCGTCAATATTTATTAACCGGGACACTCGAGCGTTATAACAATGTATTCTCTGTTGGCTGTTGTCGTTGTGGAATCGATCGAAGTGTCAAGTAAACATAAGTCAGGACAGACGTATTTGAACTTTGAAATAAATCTCGAAAGGAAAGCAAAACGAATTTTGTTTTACACGTTAAATATCATTTCTCGTATTTTCTTTTCTTTTTTTCATGGGGGAGATAAACTTTTCCATCATTTTTATTCAGAATTTCATTATCTTTTCTTTCGACATGCAGCTTCCGAATTTAAGAATAGACTACATGGACAAAAGCAATGTCTGGATTGAGTTGTCTTTTTTTCATTTATTTAATGTGGCGTTTTAATGATACGAAGACATATGATAGATAAAAACATGTACATTTTTTATATTTGAAGACTTATTAAACTTTTTTCTCTAAAAGTAATGCAGGTAGCCATTCGGATTCTATTACTTTTACCGGACGGGCTCTTTGTGTTCTGAGAATCGAAGCGGAAAAAAAATCTTAATCTCGAAAAATATCATTTTCTTTTCAGAAAATTCTTTCCGGTATAAACCTTCGTCACATGGTGCGTTCCTTTGTGTGGCTGTGTACCTTTCGCGGTCCTCGTCTGCCCTTTTTTTTCTCCCTTTCTCTCTCTCCCTCTCTCTTCGGTGTCCAATTAGATACCTGTTTTATTTTGACTGCGGGAAGTCTAACGTGCAATTATGAGGAACAGACCTATGCACATACTCGACGAAGGAAAGAAAAAGAAGGAAAAAGAGAGGAGTGAATGAGAGGGAGAGGGATTGTGTCACGTGCGAACGAGCGTACTCGCGCGGCGCATGCGCGCCAGAACCGAGCGACTCCGAGATCGGACGGCGTCGGACGCGGACGAACCGGGACAAGTCCCGTCGTCTCCGAACTTGATTGAAACGATGCGTAATACAGGACGGACCATTGAGAGCGACCAGGTTAATCACAGTTAACCCCTGCACAACCGGCGAGCAGCGTCGTCGTTCGTTTGTTCTTCCTTCACAATTTGCGCGCGCGTGCACGATCGGCCGGTATCCCGGAGTTTTCGCCCTCTTTCCCCCGTCATCCCCTCGGAAGAAGCATAAAAAAAGGGGGACCCACAAGTGGGGGATTCTTCTCTTTCGAATTTGCCGAATGAGTGGCGGTCTAGTGCACGGTCGATAAAGTTGTGACTAGATCCACACTCATTAAGCACGTTCGAGCCATCTCAGCTTTCGTCGATCGAGATCGAAGAGGTTTCCTTTCCTTTCTTCTACCCTCTCCCTCCCCAAGAAGCAGAACATCGTCATCTTCCCCGAAAGATTCTTTTCCGCGCACACCGGAGTTCCCTTCGTGAATAATTGAACTAATCAGGGTCATGGTACACAGAAAAGCATTCTAACAGTCTAACGAAAATAAATAAAGAATGGATTCGAATTTGCTCGCGTTTTACGTTATACGTGAATCGACTGTGATTCGCGCTTGTCTCAACTCAAGTTTTTCTGTTGTGCCATTGCCCTTAGATATGGACCGGCGCGCGGAATTATCGCTATTACGGCGGCGGAACACTCGAAGCGGATGATGAATTGCGACCGAAGAAAGAAAGAGAGAGAGAGAGTCCATGGACGAGTGTGGATGTGGTGCACGTGCAACCTATCATTTCGTGACTAGATACATACTCGTCTACGGCAACCTGTCTCGATATCGAAAGCACTTGGAGTGCACACTTGTAACATCGCCGGGATATATCGTTTTTTATCTGTATTATTACTAGTTTTTATCTGTATTATTATCAATGTATTTCGTAAGACGAACCGTGCCATCTTCCCGCGTCGAATCGACGACGGAAATTTCTCGTTGCTCCGCCGTGGATTTACGTGAGATCGCACCTGTATGTATAATACTTGTGTATGTGTGCATGTAGGAGTGATGTTATGCGACTTCGTAAAAGAGTAAAGACTAGAGATGATTCGAAGAAACTTGCGTTTCCCTCTAAAAACGTTAATAGCAATAATCATTTAATAATAGTCTTTTGTTCCGTGTGTAGATGGCAATGATAATTTATAGAATAAAGAAGTATGATGAAATGTACAAGTAAAAACAGAAGCATTAGCGAGATTGTCATTGTGATGTTTTTACCAGAAATTAAAGGAAGAGAAATAAATGAAAAAATATTCAGGATAATAACAATGTTGCTGCAAAAAATTACGATTTATTTTATTTTATTTTTTTAATAATAAGAGATTATCTTTAACAAAGAATACTTTGTTTATGTCAAAATATATTTATCATAAATTTAAAAAATTTATATATTTAAAAAAAGTAAATCACCTTATTACTATTTTGAATACTATAAAATTTTATCGAAGAAAAGTCAAAATCAATAATCAAAAAGATTATTTTAACTTAATATTCTTGATTGAAGTAAGTAATATTTATTTCATTTACAAGTAATTTATAGTATATATTTCTCTGTGTACACATAACTCAAAATAAAAAGAAATATAAACATGCAAAACATGATAATCTGAGCGCAAATAAATAGGATGTACTATGTATTTTAATAGATTAATATTAAGATTTTAAGTTCAATTTCCGACGATCTATAATGCGATCTGTTCATAATTTTATGTATGATTTGTAATATAAAAATGTTTAAAGAAACAAGTTATATTTTAAATAGATAGATTAGAATATGTATACATATAAAAATGTATTTAATATAAAATTATAAATTTTATATTTTGTAAACACTTACGCAAATTATAGATCGTCTGTAATGTTTAAAATCGAACATTAGATAAATTCGCCGACTTTATTTAAATTATATATATAATAAAACCGAACAGAGAAGTGACTTTATATTTAGATGTTAATTATCCAATAATGATTCTTTGCTTATTCGTAATTTTATTTTATACGTATTTAGTTTTTTTTTTTTAATTAAAATTTATTAGATCATTGTAATCTCGCATCTGAATAATTGAAGGGTTTATTTTTGAACCGTCTTAAATCGATATATCTTTTTTTTAAGCATGGTTTATACATTCAAGTCGCTCTACAGTTTTGCAAATATAAATAATAATTACAACTTTTGAAAAGATTAAATACAAGATAAACTGTAATTAAAAGTTCGCATTTATATACGTTATGTGAATCACGAAATACCGGTCGATCACCAGTCGACGTAGATTTGTGCGATCGGAGGATGATAGTTAATGCGGCTATTCCCTTTTTTCTTGTAGCGTGTGAAGCTCGATCCTACTGAAGACGTCAAACTCGCCTTTGACTCGCAACACACAGATTTGTAAGTAAATTTTTTGAGTGGTAGTTTGAGTTTATGTATTTTCAAGAGTCTCAGCTTTAAGATTAAATCTCTTTATAGTATATATTATTTCTATATTAATGATTGATTGAGAAGAGATCAATTAATATGTTAATAGAGCATGTACGTACGTTCACAACTTTTTATATCCATTTAAAGAATTTGAAACTAATAATCGTAAAATTAATATGTAAAATTGAACATTTCATATCTAATGTTATTGTCAATAAAGATTTTCTAGGCCGATATTTCTTGCAAAGGCGCTTCTACAAAACATTCTGTTTGTAGAAACGTGTCAATGCCACATAACACAACGGATAAAGGAGAGAAGATTTTACTTTCCCTCGGCCGATCTTCTGCTGACTCTTGGAAGAGGACAAACAATTACAATGTCACTATTATGAAGGCGACCGAGTCTTTAACCCATCTCCCCAGCGACGCGAAGTTCATGTATCAGATGCTGTCACAGGAAGGAGAATCACGCACGTACCTGACCCACACTTTTGGCAAGAAATTATTCGATACATGGCGTGTCATGTCACGCGATGAACTCACCGGCCACGAGATGCATTATGTGAGGTACATCCGGAAGCCGAGTCAGACGAAGTTTCGGACATTCGGTCGCATCAATACGAAGAAGGGTTCTACGAACACAGTGATACTGGAGGGTAGTACGAGACGAAGAGGCACCTCGACAGCCGACACGATTGAGTTGGATTTCCGCCTGAAACAATACTCGGTATTTCCTGGTCAGATCGTGGCTGTCGAAGCTACCAATCCAGTAGGTGATACGCTATACGTGAATGAGCTGTTCACGAAATCGTACACGCCGGTCGCTAATCCGCCGCGAATTACATCAAGTATCAACATCTACGTTGCGGCGGGTCCGTTCACTGGTTCCAATAACCTGGACTATCAACCGTTGTGGGATTTGATGGATAAAGTCGCATCGGACGAACCGCATGTCTTGATATTGATTGGACCATTTCTCGAATACACACATAACAAAATACAAGAATATAACATTTTTGACAATATCATGTATCAGAATTTTGTCGAGGAGATATTTATGAAAATAATGAAAAAGACACGGTAATATATATAAAGTATCTAGAATTTTTTAAGTATAAGCGCTTAAAAACAACTTGTTACATGAATCGATACAGCTACAGAGATTAATTTTACTTTTATTAATCAGACATAATATTATAGGAGCAGCACACAAGTCATACTTGTAGCTTCTAATCGCGACGTACATCACGAACCTGTATATCCAACCCCTGAATACAGAATTTACAGTCAGAAGTTTCATAATATTTCGAATTTAAAGATGATGCCAGATCCTTGCATATTGGATGTCGATGGTTTTAAGATCGGGATCACGTCAGTTGATATCATCAAACATATTGCTAAAGAAGAAATATCGTAAGTATACATCTTCACTTTTTTCATTTCTATGTTATATTTCTATTTTATTCACATTTCGCGCGCGCGCGCGCGTGTGTGTGTGTGTGTGTCTATATATTTTGTTAATAGAAAATTTTTAAATCTTTTTTTATAAGAAATAATAAAACGTTTTCAGCAATATGTCAGGTGACAAACTCGGTCGAATTGCTGACCATGTGATCGGTCAAAATACTTTCTATCCTATGTACCCTCCAGCTGAGGATTTGAATTTGGACACGGAGTTGTGGGAGAAGCACACGTTTTTCAATCAACAACCAAATCTGTTGATTTTACCATCCGACTTGCGATATTACTGCAAAATAATCAATGAATGTATGGTTCTGAATCCGGAACGCATGCATAAGAATGTCTATGCCAAGTTGAGTGTGACATCAAAAAACGGTGGCCCATGGAGCTGCAATAGCAATATCTCATACGAGATTGTCAAAGTCTGATAGTTTTAAGTATTAATAGCTAAATCACATAACAAATAACAAAAATAATAAGCAAATTATTCGATCGAAAAGACAGCGGTCTCACACTTTTTTAGAAAATAGAATTATATTTATAAAAAATGAAAATTATAAAATCAAAAAAAGGTCTCTATATTAGAGAATTGTTGATAACAGGTACTGTTATGTATGAGGTAAATCGAATGTTGTATCGAATTTTTAACTTATTTTTAACTTTCGGTTAATTGCGTGAAAATACGTTATCATTGATAAGTGTCTGTTGTATGTAAGTCACTATTGAATAGAATTTTGGTATATTTCAATAATATCTTATGCGAGATAGTGAAAAATAGTAGTTTTAAAGATAATGACAAGGGTCTTGCATTAAAAAATATTTTTTTTTAATTGCTTATAAAATTTTTTTTAAATGAAAATGATAAAACCAAAAAATAACATTCTTATGTTAGAGCAATCTTGATGAGGTATTGGTATATGTGGAGTATATCAAATGCTATATCAAATATTTAATTTTTAGTTAGTCACGCGAAAATACGTCATTTGCGCAGGGTGATTAGCTACCTCAAGATAAAATTAAAAAGATGAGTAACAAAAATAATGAAACTAGTCACCACTAGTAAAAATATTACAAAAATAAAATTACGTTTAGGGTTTTGGCGACTTCTCGTGCCTAATTAAAAAGTTAGATTATTAATTAATAAGATGTATATTTGAAAAATATTATAATTTAATATAATTTATAACTGCAAAACGATTATTTGATTTTTTTTATTTGTAGCAGATTGTTACAGGATTATACTTTATTTTTTCTTTTTATTAATGTTCAATTAATATCAATATTTGCATGCAACTGTCGTAATTGCTTCTTTATTGTGCAGTAAAAACAATTTAAGGGCACGTGAGGAATTTTTTTTCTCTACATTTTTGTGAGAAAGAAACGCGATTTTCGAATTATCTGCCGAGATTGATCTCTCGTCCTTGAAGGTTCGCGTTGTACACGTACGATGTCGCCACGCGCCCGATGCTGCTGCCCCCGCGAAGCGCCTCCGGAGCTTTTCTGCCACTGGTAGGCCATAAAATCGGCCATTACTCCAACATTTTTGTCGCGCACGAGGAGCCGCGAGCGATACGCGATGAGGAGGCCGCGGTCGAGTTGATGAGTCTCCTAGCCGGTGAGTAAACAACGTAGCGCGCGATATTCTCGCGCGCGCGCTTGTCTCGCTTGTCGCGGATCGTCCGATCGCCGTCTCGCCGCGACCGCCAGTCCCTCGGACGATCTTGCCAAATCCTCCGCCATCTTTGTTGCGAATCCTGCTGTACGTACCGCACACCGTGCACCTACCCGTCGCGCCGTGGGATACGTCGTTTTTTTTCCTTCCCTCCCGCAATCGTCGCACGATTTCATCCCTTCCTCCTTGCCGCGCCGCGAAATTATTCGCGACCGTGCACTTACGTATGTATGCGCGAGGCGGCCTTGATCTCCCCCTTTGCTCCGGAGTCAATCGCTCTCGTCACGAGCCCGATCGAATCCACGCGGCGTGCTCCGCTGCCCTGATGATGCGAGTCCGGACAGCCTCGCGAATCACGACTCGGAGCTCCTCCCGTTCCGTCCTCGTCTCCCGATGACGTTCGGTCACGCTTGTCGCTTGATGAAGTCGCACGTTAAAAACGTATTACTCTGCACGTCGACGAGAGAATTTTCATGACAATGCAATTAGCGTTACGAAACGATTACTCGGTTAGGTGCTTGCATGTGCACCAAGCAAGTGCATCTCGGCTTTGCGTAGGCGTGTATGCACTATATGCATCAGCTGGTACCCGCGAGACAGATCCCGATATCGACCGAGACATCCCCGCGCGAATGTCTGTTACCGACGGCTTTCCTCCACTATTCCTATATATGCAATAACAAATATGTTTATTTCATTCCTACATTTTTTCCATATAATGTATTTTATGATATATATAGTAAAAATCTCTGCACGCTTCCTCCCATAATTTTTGCATCTGTGTCGAGAGAGTGATATCCGTTTTCCCATCTTTTTGCCAACGAGATATTAAACATAAAAATTTTGGCATTGATTATTAGAGAAACTGGTTATATAAATTTTATTTCTAAAAAAATTTCTTGGTGGATTGAATTTGATCTACAAATCGTAAATTTTTTGCGAGAATGTTTTTTAGAAATAAATCTACCTCTTCCTTCTTTTACAAATAATTAAGTCGGTATTCTTAAAAGGATGCAAATATTATAGAAGAGGATATAAATTGTTAAAAAAAAACATTTTAAAAAATTATCCATTGTATGAATGTGAAAGAAGGGAGGAATTAATTTTTTAACGAAATAATACGTTCCACGCGCAATTCTCGCCGCTTTCGTCATTCTGAGTAAACTACAATTGATTTCGCAGCGTTTTTTTTTTTAACAGGTACAGCTTCGTTCGATCGTAGTATAGCCGAGTGGCGGCGGCGACGGCGGCGCGGGGAGTAAACCATATATTGCAATTAATCGACCACCCTTTCGCCGCCCCCTTCCTCACGCGCGCGCGTGTCCATCGGGAATTGAACTCGCCGAAATTATGCCGGTCGTCCCCGGACGGATTTCTAGACGTGGTGAGCACGTGCGCGCCCGCGTCATCGCGCGCTCATACATCGGGAATGCGAGAAAGCGAGAGTGCTATATCGATCCGGCCTCGCGCGCGGGGTCTACCTATCTCAACCCTAACATCGTACAATGAACGTCTCGTCTACGACGACGGTGCCCACTGGTAGGCGATTCTGTCGCGCTTTTTCCCGGTTTCGTCGGTCAATTTTTTTTTTAAGGACGCGAAGGCCGCACCCTGTTACCGTTTCCGGTGGTTATCGCATCAGCCGTTTCGCGACGATTTCGAGGAATTCCTCCTTCGAGTGTGTATGGTAAATCTCCGTCTTGTGAAACCCCGGCGATCTCCGATCTCTTGGTTTCATATTGTACTTTGCTTGATAGAATTTGATCTCCTTTCTCAACAGTATTAAAAGTATAGATAGACACAGAAATATCAATCTCACGCTGAAAGAAGCGGTTACATTAAAAAAAAAAATTTTTTCTCTTAAAATAACATCTGTAGAAATCTATCTTCTTGACAATAATCTTAAAGTATACTCATTATTTACTTAAAAGTAGTACAAGTAATATTTACTTGAAATAAACTATCGTGTACACAAGGAAAAATATATACTTGTGTGTGTGAATTAAGTAAATTATTTAATCTTAAATATTATTTCTGTTTTTAAACATAAAAGTGAAAAATCAATTATAATTATTTGTTACATTGTTATATGAATTCTGTAAATTGTGTTGCATAATGTTATTCAATTTCATATATGACACATTACTGTACTTGAAAAGCACTTATCGCAAAAATCATTTTTACTTGTGTTTTGCGCGAGCAGGTATATAATTACAAGAACACGATACTCGTGCGATCCATTATTCGAAGCAGAGTTCCTAGCCTGTAAAACTTTAAAAAAGCTTATATCAGTCAGCGTATTCATTCTCTTTTATTTAATTTTATCTTAGTAGTTAGCATATGGAGAATAATAGAACGAATCGATGACCTCATTTTGTGCAATTGTACCTTCCTTAGAATAGTACCGTATAATTTTTTTATATAAATCGATTATTCCCACTATTCTACGTATAAAAGTTTTTACTTGTACTTTCGCGAACAAAATATAAAAGTACCAAAGCAGAGAAGCAGAAAAATAGTGAAGTAAGTTAATCGAAAATGTTCGAATTTATTCGAATGTACATTTTAGTGTAAACAGGATGTTTTTTTCTTCATTAAGAATCACGAGAAAAAACGACTCCAAATTTGTTTCTCACTAAGGAATAATATTATGTAATGTGAACGCAAAATACGTATGCATTTCATATAAAAACAATTTTATTGACCATTTAGGATTAAAGAGTTATGATTCTCTAAACAGAGAAAAAGTTCAGTAGACTCTTCTAGATAAGTTAAGAGTTAACAAGATATCGAAAGTTATCGTTACTGCTAGTACATTGACCTGCACACGTATCGATCGACTCGAGTCTCACTGCTACGTATCAAGCATAATTTTTAATTTACACGGTGAACACGCAGTTTTAGATATAAATCGCGGAAAGAAAAGGAATCTTTAATAAAACTGCTAAATTAATATCTGAGTATTGAAATACGATAGCACGTATAAAAAACTATAGATACGCTAATGTAGATTAAAACGAGCGAGGTTTTAATCAATTGAAATGCAAACGCCGAATAAAACAACGAACGGCAAAACACAATGAGAAACGCACGACAAGGTAGATAATTTTTTCGTATTGAAAGAAGGTCTGGTGTCAAAAATTTTAAGGAAACTCCGTAGAATTTTCGCTAAAGTTGCAATGAAATTTACTTAAGACGGGAATCTACAGTCTTACAGCTTGCTGAATGGGTCGTTAAACACGTCGTCTTCTACGCTTACTCTAATTCGAAGAATAAATATGTCTGAGAGAGTTCCCTCATGACGGCGCGACGCCGTCATCGTCGTCATCGCCGTCGCCGGGTAGACGCACGAGGTCCGACGCGTCTACGCCGGTGGGCCGTTTTGGGCGGGCGACGCAGCGGCTGTGTGCGCAAAAAGCGACGGCAGTCAAGTTCAAGGCCACCGACGTCTCCACACCCCCCCGTCACCCCTCCGTTCCGCGACTCCCGTCGCGGCCGACGTCGCCTTCACCGCCCCCGCCACCCACTCACCTATCGCCGTTGTGATATACACACATTGGCGCGTCTGAAACGCCAGTAACGTATCAAGTCGAGGCCGTCGCACTTGTTCCGCGGGATCGAGCGATTTCTCCGAGCGCGACGCGACGCGCGGGCACGACGGGAGTGCTCCGCTCGATCGATCTACCCCGTTTCTGCCGCGAGGGAAAATTCAATTCGCCCGTAAATGCCGTTTCGGCACGAAGGGCCTCGGGTATTTGACACATGGATTCCGAGAAACTGCGATGTGCGAACTTTGATCGCGAATTAAAAAGAGAGGAATTTTTATAAATGCGGATCTAGAAATTGGCTCTTGAAACATTAAGAGTATTTTTTTTTTAAGAGTATATTTTTTATTATTAAGAGTATATTAATCGGCGATTAATTTACTTTTTATTTATTAAACTAGCGAGACATATATTTTGCTAATGAATACATATATATATGAATATATATGTAAACTATACAATAACTTGTAGCTTTTAATAGATATCATGAAAATTATATAATCTTAAACATATACACGACAAAAATTTATATGTATATATATACTTTACTTTAAAATGCATCTATAAATATGTTTATCTAGAGTCTAGAGGAAATATTTTGCGAATGTCCGTTACTTCCTCACTTCTCGGAAAGGGTGGAGCTTGATGCAGAGATGAGAGAGAAAGAGAGAGGATATAAATCAACATATATAGAGATAGAAAAGCCGCTTCGAGTTGGCACGATAAAGCGCGAGCTTCGTATCAAGGTGATACGAGGGCTGTAATGTTAATGACCGATTGCCCGTGACCATGATTTCATCCAAAATGACATTGCACGCGACGCTCGTGAAAAAAAAAGCCGGTAACATTTGTGTTTTCAGTTCGAGACGCAGTCGTTTCATCTTATCGATAAATACGATAAGGTAAAAATATCTTGGTATTGCCTAATACGGTGCAATTGTACGGTGCACCGATAGATGTTATTACAGATTAAGAGCCACGTACGTTACTTTACATAACATGTAATATCATTATTGTGCATAATCGTGTTATCTTTGATGCAAACGTTACAAGAGACAATGAAAATTAATGCATGTAACAAGCGATATGAAATACACGAGGGAATTTAAATGTACTTGAATATTTTTCTGATGTTACATAAAAAGATAATGTTATTGCATATATATACAATATATATATATATATATCTTAGCAATATGATAATATTGTGTAATATATATTACATTATCATCTATAGACACGTCGACATTACGTAAACAAATCAGCTTTTTTTTAGTATAAGAAATGTTCTTAGATATCTCTAGAGAGAGAGTGAAACGATCTCTGGGTGGGATAACGTACATAGTTATTTTGTATATCAAAAAGTTTTCTATAACATTTCTATATCTGGAGTCTAATTACATCGTTTTAACAGTTAACGATAAGATCTTTAGCGTTTTCTCTCACCAGGGTGTAGCGCGCGATGCAATTCTCAAGCATTATACTTTTTCCACGCGGATGTCACGTACAAGTTTTTTTTTCCGGTTAGTAAGAAGAACTTGTGAAGAAGTTGATATCAAATTATATCATTACCAAGAAGTAAGGTAACGATCGATTCAACCTTGATGAGACAAGCATACTCTCTTATTCTTTAAGAAAAAAAGTGTGATATTTACGATTATAATTGCATAGTAAAATAATTACAGTTTATATGAACTAAAATTATTAAATTAATTTATTAAAAGAAATTGGAATTAGGAGCAAAATCTAGCTGCAGACCGTTTAGACTTTCTCAACTAATCTATATGTTTCAAATAATTATATATCAAGAATATCATTTTTATAGTTATTATTACTATAATATTGGTAATAATATAATTATATACTCATAGTGATGACTGTTTTATAGTACAACTTACTATTAAAATTTCTTATTATGGTAATCATATCATAAGTTACATAGACCAATATTATGATAATGACAACTTTAATATAAATAGTTTAAGCAAACTATAATTTACATTATTGAATAACTATGAAAATGTGATTGGGTCCAAAAAAAGATCATAAATTTGTGATACGGTCACCGCAACTATCTTTTTTTTCCGGCATTGTATCTTGGGGCGGCTTCATTATCCCCTATCGACTTTGGAATTTTTCGGGGCGTTTTATCTCAGAGTCGTAACTTTTCAGAGCTGCGTTCAGAAATATCAGAGAATATCATTTCATCCTCACTGTTCTCTAATCGCTAAATCCGGAGCATGCGATGTTTCCAAACGTAGCCCGGGACGTCGTTTCAGATTTCGCGTTTTCGTCCTTTTCCTTTCCGCGGGAGGTCCAGTTCGTGCCCGACGATGCGAATACGTCGCGTTGCGATGTCCAACGAGGGCGGCTTCGTACTTTCGTACGTTACATTGCGTCGGAAAAGGCAGAGAATTCTCATTGGACATCCGGACTTCGCTCGTCCAGCGTGCGAGGGCCACAACAACGAGGGCGGCGCAGCCGCCGCCGCCGCCACCGCCGCCGCGTCGCGCCGGTCCACCTCCGTGCATCGCCGGCGCGGCGGATTCACTTAACGCCGCCGAAGTGTTTAGCGCCTTCAGTCGCGTACGGCGCGCGTTGCCGTGAACGTCGTGATCGTCGGGGATCGACGTTCTCCTCCTCTCCTCCTCCTCCTCGTGCTTCTTCTCCTTTTTCTTCTTGTCGTCGTCATCGTCGTCGACGACGATACGCGCAGCGTGCGGTGCGGTACTTTGTATTGCGCGGGCGGCGTGCGCGCGGTCGCTCGCTCGCGCCGCGACGACGGATCCGTTTCGAGCGGTGCCGAGCGTCGGGATCGCGCCAGTCCTGATCGACTGTCGCGGCGAGGAGGTGCGTGCACGCGCGTGAGAAAATCGGGGACCGCGCGTGCATTTTTCGGCGTGGCGTCGCGTGGGACGAGGACGACGGGTGGCCATGGAAGCGTGGATGTACGACGTGGTAAGTGCCGTGCGCGTTACGGCACCTAAACGGCTGATCTTTCCCTTTCTCTCTCTCTCTCTCTCTCTCTCTCTCTCTCTCTCTCGTGTGATCTCGTGGCTTTGTTTACGTGACGTGCACGTTGCGCGGTGTCGCGATTGGCCTGTTCCTTTTAGCTGCACTGTTACACTGGTGCAATAAGTTAAAGTAAGTAACAAGCATACTTTTTCTCATTCCAACTTATTGCACCATGCGGCTAAAAAGAATAAACCTAATCTCGCACCTTCGATCTTTTCTGAGCGAGTGGATGACGATTGCAGATTCGTTTGCAGCGATTGCAATTAAAAAAAAAAAAAATATTTGCACGACCTTTTGCGGAGAAAAATTGGCGGAGGCTCGTAAAGTAGCTTGCAATTATCGATGCGATTGAGCGCGCATATCAGTTTTATAATTCTACCCCTCCTATCCCGTTTTTTTCTTATTCTTCGTTTATAAGCTCGACGAAACCTTTGTGCGATGGAGCACTCGTCGGGAGATCGCGAAGATCAATAAACATTACCTTTTGCATTAATATTTAGGTGCGAACGCGTGTATTACTTAAGCCGTCGTCCATCTTGAGACTCGGTCGTTACGTTACACGTGTCGAGCTGTTAGATAATTTATCTCGTGTCTCGTCTCGTCTCGTCTCGTCTCGTCTCTCTCCTGGGAGATCCTCTGACAACGGAGGAGCCTCCGGCTTTTATAGAAAATTGAGTAATCGGAGTACGTCCAGGTGCCTCGCGCGCGAGGAAAGCTCACACGGAGCAAATTTTATTATAAAAATTACCGTGTACGATATTACAGTAGCCGTGAATCATAAGAAATTTCAGAGAATTATATCGCAAACAGTGTAAATATCGTGGTAATTTGATGGAAAAGATAGTAAAAATTTTCATAATTCCTTCCGCGCTCACACAATTTACCATAGTGAATTTTACTAAAAAATTTTCTCCGTACAATAAAATCCGAAGATACCCAGGAAAACGATTGAAGCGTTTTGTGGCGTGCGAAACAAGCGGTCTCTGAAAACACTGGAAGAAAAAAATTGTTTGTTATGATCGCGCGCTGTTGTACCTTCAGCTTTCTCCGTTTGAGCGAGCGATGTCTTTTTTTCCTCCTCTCCACCCTTCCTCGCTCATTGCTTTTTCGGTTCTTTGTTCGCCCGCTTCGCGCAAGATTAGCATTGGCCATGCATTTAACCCTGCGTTAGGCGCAATATATTTTATTCACGAATGGTCGCAATGTACATTACAAATATACTAATTTTTCCTATAATTTTCCTGTACTTTTTTAAACAATAAATCTTACATTAAACTTTATGAAACAGTAAAAAACAAATTGATAAATATTAGAATGAATAAAGAAAACGTTTAGGTCTGTTATATACTGAATGAAAACGGCGATGTCATCATAGTCTGAACGCATATCCAATAGATAATGCGCCTAACGTAGGATTAATGACGAACGTATAATCGAACGATTAACGAGCGAAAAAAAAAATTCCGCATCGAAAAGTTTAAAGGGAGAATATCCTGAAAGAACGACAAATTTTATTAATTACTGATGTCCGTTTTCATCGATATATATAGTTTAACTTTAGTCTTAGTTGAATTTATTCTATTTTTTCTCTCGTTTGAAAAATTAGAGAAAGTATTCAATAAAGCTGAGAGATCAAAGTTAATCCACATTTGTATAACGCTTTCGTGTATAAAATAATTATTCAAAATACAGTAGAAGGACTGTGCGAATACTTCAATAAGAAGTTGCGAATACTTCAATAAGAAAAAAAAAATTTGTAAGCGCAGTCGTGATAATATTGTAACGAACATTTTCGAGTTTTTTCTTAACACAGAGTTACAGAAAGAAAGAAGGGAAATATCCCTGCATCCGTCCCGCGTGCAAATGCACCGCGATACTTGTAATAATCACGTGTGTTCCGCGATAAAGAGTAATACCGGTATATACGCGACGTCTTTTCGGACGATAAAAAGAGACGGTGCAAGAGAATGCTCGGTGTCAATTGCGTTACTTACGTGAGTCGAGATTTATGGTTGTGACGACACGCAACACACACACACACACAAACACACACACACACACACGCGCACCCTTTCCTTTACGCTTTATCTCGCTATTATGTACACAGCGCGTTCGAAACCGTCGGGTGTTCCCTTTGACCACATGATTTTGGGGTAGCTTAGAGGGTAAGATCTTCCCTCGACGTGTACGAAAATACACCGACGGCTTTTGGGTCAATCAGCGAACAAAAAAATGGAGGATCTTTATCGTTTCTTAATTACCGTTTGAATTTATGTTTTGTAAATCTTATTTTGCTCTAACCGACACTTTCCATACGAAGTTGTCAATACTATGTTTGACTTTGGAGAGCAGCGAAGTCTTGAGTAAATCGAGAATCTGTCAACGATCTATTTTTCTTTTAACAGACTTACATGACAGATTTATTTAAAAAATAAATAATACACTATCTTGTGGTTACTCACAAACAGGTTCTTGTATTGTGTCTATTTGTCCACGTAATGTTTACGTAACGTATTGAGTTTAGTACCTGTCCGAGAAAAATTCTTCAAAGTATTTATCGAGAGAAGACTACCGCGAAAGGCCACGAAAAAATATCTTTAGCAACTGTTGCGCTTTAAAAATTATTTTAACTACAAACATTTACTTGTTTATTTAGAAAATTGGACATTGAAACTTTCATATTGTGTATCTTCCGTACGTAATTATTTTGGAGAAGCGTTAAAAATCTCGTAAGAGATTCATTATAAATCATTATTGAAAGCAACAAATTTGTAAAGAAAAATTTGATTAATTTGTACGGTTTGAAAAGAAAAGATAATTTTGGTTGGATACTAGATTTTTGGAGGAAAAATTTGAAGTAAAATAAAGTTTAATATTTCTAAGGTAATTATACAGAATGTTTCTTATAACTTGATCATTTAGAGATTGTTACAATTCTTTTTTTAATGAGATGGCATATTTTTATTAACATATAATAATGCTAGTTTATAAAAACATTCAAGGATGTCGAATAGTTAATAGTTGATGACTTTAGATAACTTAAAACATAAAAAAATCACGTTTAGTTAAGTATACTGCATTAGTGACAATATTCTCTCATTTAAAAGAATGTTAATGTGATGTCGAAATCTAAGATAACAAGCATGAGAAAAAACTCCTTCGAAACGAACAACTTTTTTCTTTGATATTTTTTCGTATTGTTAAAAATATCAGAGATATTCTAAATGATCGAGTTACAGAAGATATCCTGTTTATAGAAATCTATAAATCAATTTTGTTTTTATTTAATTAGTCAGTACTGCTCGAGCATAATAGATTATTCACGAAAGAAGCGTCGGTACGTCGATAGCAATTAAGGATTTTCGCGAGATCGCGCGATGTAAGATGACGTGTCTAATCGTGTCAATTGTGGCTCGCACGTGCTTGCGTTGCCGAGCGAAATACAAAAGTGTAACTTCAACTTTTCATCTTTAACTTTAGACCTTTCCCGGATTAGAATAGAATTCTGTTATTGTGCAAATCGCCCGGAGTGCACCGTGTTGCCGCCGCATAAATCAGCCTTGCTTCCGCGATTGCCGGATGGCAATTATTAACGTGTGAAGTGAGTCGTGTCTCACTGAAAAAAAAGCGACTTCTGCTAGATCATCACTTATCTCTGCGCGACTTTTGAGACACGGTTTCTCTCCTCCGTCGGAGAGACACGCGCAACCATAAACGGAATGTGTTCGCGTTCGCGTTCGTACGCTCCCGATGACGGGAGTTGCAGTCCTTACGCAACTCCATGTGCGTGAGGCGTCGCAGGCAGCGTGGCGATATCACGCTTTTACGTTATCACGGATATTGTTTAACCGTCTCGATGCGCCGGCCCCGCGCGCGTTACGAAGTAATCTTAATCTGTAGGTGCGCATACTTAAACTCTCTCTCTCTCTCTCTCTCTCTCTCTCTCTCTTTGTCTCCGCCGGTCTACAGCGATAACAGTGATTCTACAAACAACAAACACTGTTCGTTTCACTCGTGCTGTCCTTCGATCGAATTGACAAGGGCCGAATTGAGAAATTCGTGCTGGCGTTCGTATACAAGT
The DNA here is from genome assembly GCF_013373865.1 of Monomorium pharaonis. Classification (NCBI taxonomy): domain Eukaryota; kingdom Metazoa; phylum Arthropoda; class Insecta; order Hymenoptera; family Formicidae; genus Monomorium; species Monomorium pharaonis. Next base: position 1,941,236 of record NC_050467.1, read on the forward strand.
GCTCGGAACGTAGACGAGCGTGTGACTGATTGTGAGATCGGCGCCGAGCGATTAGTGAAAGCGACATCCCTTCGCAATTTATTTGCAAGTCGACTGACGGTCTGAGGTCTACGGGAAGTTATAGTGGTTTCCAATTTCTCTTAAAGATCGAGGGAGAACGCGATGTTTTCGAGACACTTTGCATAATCTAATAATTCGACGCGACGGTCTTTTGCGGTCTTTTAAACGCTGGCTCAAATAATATGTAAATTGCAACTCTGGAACAAAAATAAGAATCGTCGAACAGAAACGGGAGCGCCGCGCGGTCGAGGCTTGATTATGGAAGAAAAATATTCATTTGCGCAGAGTTACGTCAGCGGATATTTTCGGAGCTATGAATTTTTCCGGCTTCGTGAAAATTGTCCGGCATACCGATCTGTAATGTAAAATTTATAAACAGCCTTATCGCATCTTGAAGTCATACGCTTGCGGAATCAGCTGGCTTGATAACGAAAATATATATGCATTTACATACTGACAACATTATGTACTTACATTGTATTTTATTAGCGCGGTTCAAAGATATCAAAAATAACTATTCATATTTATTAGTTAATAAAATTTGTGAAATCTTATACATATAAGAAATTATATTTTATCATATAGAAATTGGATAATTATAACGGAAAAAAAGGAATATTAAATCAACGCAAAAGGAGTATTATTTTTTTAAATTGAGTTCTGCGTCGCATAAAAAGATTATAGAAGAGAGAAAAGTTTACTACATATTGAAACCAACAGTGACGATTTCGATTCATAGAGGTTACGTTCGGACTTATGTAATTTAATTTGCCAGACGAATCAATTCTGCCCACCTGTATCGATAAGAACAGTAGCTTGGAGGAGCAATGTGATTAATTAAACGGCAAGTGGATTAACGTCGCGGAGTGCTTGTGAAAATTCTTGACGGTTTATTGAAAAAGGCATTACGACACACAGTTGCGCATAAACAAGTACTCGCGGCTAGGAAGCGGAACGTAGTCGTGATAGAGTGAGTAGCAATGCGAAGGTCGTCGTTACGTGATACCTATATACACGTGCACCGCGATCGCCGCCGATGCACTCGCGCGTCCACGCGTCCGAAAGAGATACGCGAAAAGAGATACATACTTTGGTACGAACCTGTAACCTCCGCTTGACCACCGGGGTTTAATAATGAGGAAAGGGCATGCGGCGTTCGCGTTATTAAAAGAAAGGAGGGGGAAAAAAAAGGAAATACCGCGCGCGTAGATGGAAATAAAAAACAGCCAGGCATAAAGTGCAGTATGTCAAGTGGGCGGGACAAAGTAGGGCGAAAAAGTACGTCGGACGTGCGTCGCAAAGTTTTATTAAGAAGTTCTAAAAAAGTTTAATTTAATAGGAACATCCGGATTAATATACGAACGTCTCTTCTTACTCTCCGAATTTAATCTTACCTGCGTTTTTATACACATTGTGTTGCTCTATACACGCGAAAACTCTTCCTTTTCCTCCGTGCGCGAAAACGCGAACTCGTGTGGAACGAATAAACCGCTGATCTCTTTTTCAAACATTTTACGTAGAGACTTACGTGGGTGAGAAATAAATTGGAATCATAGAATTAAGAAAAGTTAAATACTTAAATTCGCGATGCTGGAGCGGGATACCCGGCACCTTGAATTTTAATTTTTCATTTTCGCGTAATCGCGCCCGGTTACCAGCGCACATTTCTTATCCTTATTTTTTCATCGACTCGTAATAACGTGATTAATTTTTAACGCAGTACTCTGGCTCAGGATCTAGTCGAGCGACTCAACGTCAGGAATGTACCTGTCTACCGATTATTTCGTGCGTTGTCCAAGGTTAGGATTTGCACCTCTTTCTTTCTCTTTCCCTCCGACGTGACGTCATCGATGTCTCATGGCCTTAAACTTGACTCCCCTCCGAGCATCTCGCTCCAGAGAGCGATTATTATCTTTCCCTACCAACAATACGACTCGGCACCGAGCCATCTCGCTCGTTGATCGGCGAGGCCTATCTCCCGTGGCTGATTCGCCGTTCATCGCAGTTTCGACTTTACCTGAATCCTATCATCATCTTCATGTCGGTGAGTGCTTCGAGGCGTATAAAAAAATACCTCGCTGCAATAATAATGGTAGTCTTAATCATTAATAACTGTCAAATGAAGGAGAATTAAGCCTTATACATCGAAACTATTTCCTCAGTTTTTAACCATTTTTTTCGATAATACACGTGAGGATAAAATGGAGCCCAGGCTTTGTAAGATTTACCGATTTTGTTCAAGTATCTAAAAATTTAGGGAGATGTAGATTTCAAAATATTTGATCCACAAAATAATTATGCAGGTTAACTGATTGCTAAGAATGTCAAAACTATTTGCAACATTTATCATTATTTGAGCATTTTACATTTATTCTGATGATTCAATAAAATTATTTTTACATTACACAACATTTTTAGATACTTTAACAAAATTGTTTCTTTCCGTGCATATGCGTATATCGTAAATAACACAATAATTTTTTTATGAACTATAAAGCTAATGAAACTTATTGCGCTTGCTCGGTTTTTTTTTTTTTTTTTTTTTTTTTTCATTATGGATATCGCGCGTGTAGCTATAAGTAATTTAGAAAAAAAATGAAAGGCAGCGCAACGTTAAATTCTCTTAGAATTTCCTCTCAAGGATGCCCGAGGATCCGAAGGCTTGAATGATTCAACGGCGACGGAAGCCGATATATCCACGTCGAATATACTCCGGCTCGGCTCGGGGTTATTTTCTCGCTGCTGTTTTAATACTGTGATATTACACGGCCGCGTTATCGTGCTATTTTTATTAGATAAGATCGATGCGAAATCGGAGCGTAGTTCTCGCCAAGGCCCCGGCCTTGACCGCGACCCAGGGTCTTCATCCTCGAGGAATCGATCCGCCTCTTTTCGCGTTCTAATTTCGTAACCACCCACGTACAAAACGCTCGCGATAATCCACGATTCCGCGCGCGCAAAAGCGGACAATTATAATAATTCACAGATAACAAGTCCGTCTGGTGCCGTTGAAACTGTTGCGGCATATCGACGCGTTCATAGATTTCAAAATGCCGCAGCGAGAATACAAATCCCGTCTGTGGCGGAAAAGCCGCGCGGGTCCCCCCTCCTTATCTTCCGACAAAAATTTTATATTTGTAAAGAGAAGGAAGACCGACGTGCAGATCTCGAGACGTCGCGTGCGGCTGTTTTTCGCGCGAAGCGGAAGATCTAATCACAGATAAGAGGTGTACGGAAGAGCTAATACCAGATAAGAAGGGTACACGAGCATCTTCTCGTTCCAGAAAATTGTTTACCGCTATCGCGTTATCGTCATTGTAACTGTGTACAGTCTCTCTCGTCGTTCCTGTCCTGAAAATCCGCCGTCCGCTGTTATGTCAGGCGCGCGCTCATTATGCAATTCCGCGCGGACGCTCGCCGATCCCGATTCAGCGCGCGCGCGCGCAGCGGGGAATTGGGTGTTATGCGAACTGTGCACTGTGTCGGTTGCCGATATCGCACCTGGCAACAGATAGGGAGCTGTTTATTGACCGATGTTAATCGCGGCGTATCTTAATTTGTGCAGCGCAGGCGACTCCGTTCGCGCGCACGCATTTATTCCGTCCGATCGTGTATTATACTGGTATATTGTCCGATTCGCTTCTGCAACGGTGCGCGAGTTATTGGTCGTCTCTGCCGTCTGGCGATCGAGATGAGCCAGAGAGCGTAAGAGATCTTGGCATTGCGAGAGCCTGCGGTCTTTCAAAATCAACTTCGGAATATCTCTCAGTCAGTTTTTTCCTCGTCGCGATAACGGAAGTTAATTATTTATTGTAGCAACGTCGGCGATAACAAGCAAAGAAGCTGACTCGACTTGACACCGAGCGACGGAAAGAGCAAAAGAGAGAGAGAGAAAGAGGAATTTATATCCACATAAGATTCACACATAAGAGTCTTTTACCTCTTTGCTGTCGCAGCGATTCAATTTCAAGCGGGAGAAACTTAATGAAGATCTTTTATTTATCCTGCGATTGCGCACACACGCTCGGTTCGCAATTAATCTTCACTCCTCGATCGACCGTGGCCGATATTGAAATTAACGACGATTTTCCCCGCACACGAAATGGCGAAACTGCAATTTCTGTCTCTCTGCCGCTTTGTTGTGCCGCGAATGTCCCTGTCTGTGTTTTCTCATGCGTTCATTATCGTTTCCGCGACTTTATTCTCAGAATCCTCAATGTAACTCTTCAAAGAGTTCCCCGAACTAATAAATGTATGCGTGTGTGTGTGAGGATCTTAAAGACGCCTGGTGTCAACTCCGAGTTTTACACGCCGAAAATTCATGACAATTTTTTCGTACCAAGGTCGAATCGAGAATTTCTCAAGCGTCGCTTCGTAGGAAGATCAGGGTGAAATTGACGTTCTATAGTTTCGGATCTAATTGTTTTTTTTTTTACTGTTTCATCTGTAATTAATTCCTTTTTTGGACGCGTTTTCAGTCCAGACGTTCATTTTTCTTCGAGAGAGGAGAAGAATCTTCGCAATTATATTAATATTCTAAAAGTGGGGTGCTAAGTTGTCGGTAATAGCGTCGGGATGGTGTCACGCCGAGTCGAGCCGAGCCGCGCCGCGCCGCGCCGCGTCGGCGCGCAACGGAACGGGGAGTCACGGACGTATAGGCAGGAAGGTAGGACAGAGGAGGAGATAAAACGAGATAAAACGAGATTGAGAGAGGCCCAAGGCCGTCGTTGTCGGCCGTTTCCGCCGGCGCTCGGCGTCTAAAATTGCGATGGCGTGGTTCCGCGGCCTTCGCAAACACGGCAGCTTCTCGCTCTCCCGCAGAAAAGTCAAGTTCAAGGCCGGCGAGGCACATATCTCTCTCTCTCTCTCTCTCTCTCTCTCTCTCTCTCTCTCTCTCTCTCTCTCTCTCTCCCCCTCCCATTTCCCCTCTGACCTGCTGCTCTTGTCTTTCTCATGTCCGCCTTTCGAGCTCTCAATCGAACGTGGCTCAAACGTGGCAGAAGAGACCACTTACGCAACCCTTTCCCCTGTGTGTGCAACCTGTCCCGCTAGAATATATTGGAACGAATGTAGGACCGGTTGCAGCATCGACGTTCCCCGCTAAATAAGCTCGCTTCAGCCGTCTCTATCCCTCTCCGACCCTCTTTAGATTTATGCCCGCGACGTGCAGAAGGGAGGGCTGGCTCCGAGATCATCGGTCTCTGCTGTATTGATGTTACAATCGAGCAGGGAGAGCAGGCCCCGTTTGTAGAAAAAGGACCACTAAACGGATCAAGCAATTCGCACCGTTTGGCCACCGTTTAAAACCTGAATTCCGCGGCGTTAATTCCATCTCGTTTCCAAGGTTTCCGCTGCGGCGATCGGTCACGATCGAATCGTCATCGGCTGTTCTTTTTTTCACATGCAAAACGCCCTGGGGGAAAAAGTCCCAGTTGAGCTTCGAATGCGAAAATCCGCCGCGTCGGATATGGCATATCGGTTTGTCGAGAAGCATGCGAGTTCGTATCTTGAGAGAAAAAAAGGAAATCAAGTTCAAGGTCGACTAGATGCTCTACCGCCTTCCTCTCTTCCGTTCTGTGAGTCTGACTTTCCGCTGGCGCACGACACATGATGCCGAACAGGATGCGGAGGAACGAGAGAAAGGGGACTTACGCAATCCTTTCACCGTTACTTTGTTCACCACCGCCCTAATCTAGGGCGCGGTTATCTCCGTATCCAGTGTCGGGTCATTTTATTACATCAACTATTGGGTCACGAGATATTTTTCTTCGCTTCAACATGCCTCGACTCCACCTGCCTCCGAGATAATAATTTTTTTTAATGTGATTCATATGTTTCTTTTCCTCTAAATGTTCTTTTTATACTAAAAACCAAGAATCTCCTTATCGTTCTATATGCTATCGTTCGTTTCAAACTAAAAGAACTTTGTCACATTTTTAATAAATTTAATTAACATTTTATCACGTATGTATTAATATTAGTTGGAAATTTCTGACTCGATAGTCAGGATCTTTGGATTCCGTTTTGGATTTAAAACACTGAGACGTCCCTGAAATGTTCGGCGATACAGAGACGGAAATGGATTTGTGTGTTGAACCGAAGTTTCATCGAAGTTTCGTCTTAAACAGCGACTAGAATACTGCCGAGTCGGCAACTCTGGTATGTCTCGGGTAATCGTATCCCGTGCTCGTGCAGGGCAGTGTTTACACGCATACTCGTAATGGTTCTCAGTTTTTTTTTTTCCGACAAATCCTACATGCGCGCACCCGAGCATGCAGAATCCGCGCCGAGGGTGGTCCGCGGTGAAGAGGGAGAGCGCGATCGCGCCGGGGATATTGGGTTGGCGGTACCGTGAATTCTCTGAAGTCAATTCTAAAAATGCTCGAGGCGTTGGCCGTGCTTAAATATAACGGGCGCAAAAAAGAATTGCAGCTCCGACTGTGTGCAGGGAGAGGGCGGCGGCGGGTAGTCTCTCTCGCGTATTTTCTCGCGCTAAAAGGATCCCGTCGCTTCTCCGCGATCCTCGCGACAAGGATAGGGATATACCCGCGATATGTTATCTCTCGGAGACTGTACCGTTTCTTCTTCTCGCATCTCGACAGGTCTGTATGATGTCTGATGCCACGGAAAGCATGATCGGGAATAACAGGACGATGCCCAACATCAAGCAGGAAATCGATAACCCAACAACGCCCACGCAAAATTATCAAGTGTGTTCGCCAACCACGACTCTTCAGCATCAGGAGGTATTGTTCAGAGAACTTCTCGACTCCTCCTAACGAGCGTAGGGCGTCCCGCTATTATCGCACTAATAATAACTGTATGACAATAATAGTTTTTCGACCGCACATAGAGAAAGCTTTATATACTTATGCGTTATAATTTTCAAGAATCTTTTTCATTAAAACTTATATCTCTCCGATTTGATCAGAGTTGGTAACCTTGGCGAACAATACTTATTTCTTTTTGTCGTAAACACTGCAAAGTAGGAATTCTTTGAACATTTTAGCACTTTCTTAGGCTTTTTATCTATTATAATTCTCATACTATTAATTATATTTCATTATGTTAATTATTACTTTAATTATATTTTTTCGTACGTTCCTTCGCACGCGTATTTCTTCTTTTACCGCATTTCTCCACATTGTATTGTAATAATGATTACTTCTTCATCATATTTCTTCGCACAATTATTTTTTTGTATATTTTCTTCGTACATTTTCTTCATATATTTTTCATATTTTTTTATGTGTTTCTTCAGGTATATCCTCTTATCGTATTTTTTCACATTGTGTTGTATGTTTAATTATTACGTACTACTATCACAGTATATGCAGCGCAACTCGCCCGATTCTAGCGTGTACCAAATTGTCTACAAAATTGAACAGCACATGGGCCGGCTAAGTAGATAACCAATCACATAACTGATTTTCTGTCGCATTTTTTGGGGGTCGAAAACGCTATTAGTGTAGTCCAGTGCAGCAACGAGAAGCGTTTATGATGGTTATCTACTTGTGCTCGATTTCGTACACTCATCAAACGTGCCTACAGTGAGTTGCGCTACTGTATGTACTGTGCTACTATTGTGTTAATTATTACTTCAATCTCATCTCTTTGTACATTTCTCCCTTTCTTTTTTTATTGTTCTTAACGTTGCATTATGTTAATTATTACTTCAATTATATCTTTTTCAGTCGATATGCACGAAATTAGACCTCGGACCGGATTACGGCAACGGTCGCGACAACGGTAGTCCCGAGAGCCCAGAGATGCATCATTGTTCTTCGACGACGCAGCCGTTGGGAACTTCAGAGGTTCGTGATCACGTCCCAATAACGTTTCGCCGTAGGCGATGAATTTATATTAGGGATGATTTATATTTGAACTGCTGTGTAAAGAATTGTTGTCGTTTCTGCAGGACGGCGTTAAGGAAGAAGATATGATGCCTAGGAGGCTTTGCCTTGTCTGCGGTGACGTTGCGAGCGGTTTCCATTACGGAGTTGCCTCGTGCGAGGCGTGCAAGGCTTTCTTCAAGAGAACTATACAAGGTAAGCGGATTTATCGATTTCCGTAACAGGCTGCAAATCATTCGTCCAGATAGCACCAAGGACTACGTTAATGTGCATTTTCGATCGTACGGTATTTGCATATGCACATACACATGATATACTTCAGATAGTATATTGGGATGCACGTGTGGCCTTTGTAATTATAGATTTGATAACCAGTTGGTGCTATCTGGGACAGGAGACGGCGTATATTACGATAAAATAGCCAGTAATTTTACAGGAAACATCGAGTACACTTGTCCAGCGAATGGGGACTGCGAGATAAACAAACGAAGACGTAAGGCGTGCCAGGCGTGTAGATTTCAGAAATGTTTGCGACAGGGAATGCTGAAGGAAGGTGTGAGATTGGATCGCGTCCGAGGCGGTCGACAGAAGTACAGAAGATCCACGGATCCTTACACGCCAGTCAAGAATGCTACGCTAGAGGGTATTTGTCTTGCACTAATGCAACTTCGCGTATATTAATTTTATCATACATAATGAGGAAAGGTCTATTTAAGAGATAAAGACCTCTTTTGAAAGACCATTTACATCATATCACTATTTAATTTTATTTTCCATTATTTAATGTTTCAAGCTAACGTAGCGTCGGCAGGTTCTACCGAAACGATAAGTAAGCTATTGAATCATCACACCGTATTTCTGTATTCTGTATTACATATTGTACGTGCATACAATATGTGCTTTAGTAATTTCTTTTAATTCGGTTTTATATTTTATTTATCACATCTCATTGTTTTCTAATGCTTGTAAATTTTGATTATTACTGTACTAATTTAGTGGCATTTTAATCAATGCTTTGCCTTAGGGCAATTTAAATAAAGAGGCACATCGTGTCTCGTCTTTTGCAGATAATAAGATGGTTGAAGCCTTGGCGGGTTGCGAGCCAGACATGCTTCAAGTGTCCAATATCCCGAATGTCCTGGAGACAGATCAGAGAGTTCTCGGACAATTATCGGATCTCTATGATCGAGAATTAGTCGGCATAATCGGTAATTATCAACGTGACAGTTAATATTAATAATTGAAATTTTCTTTTGTTCAGCGGATGTTTAATCACGTTATTCTGCACAGGTTGGGCCAAGCAGATCCCAGGGTTCAGCAGTTTAGCGCTGAATGATCAAATGCGACTTCTGCAGAGTACTTGGGCCGAAATATTAACTTTCACTCTAGCGTGGAGAAGTACACCTAACACTGGCAGATTGAGGTTTGCACAAGATTTTTCACTAGACGAAAGACTCGCACGCGAATGTCATTGTATGGAGCTCTACACACATGTAAGTAATTTTTTATTGTATAAAAATTTATTTACAATTATATATCTTAATACTACTACTATTCATTTTATTAATAAACTATCATTAAATAGAAAAAAGTAAATTTATTATATTTAAAATAATTCAATAAGATGATAGAGAAAAATTATAAGTAAAGCTTGAAATTCGTATTTCTCGTTTTATCTTTTACAAATATAAATGTAGGGCCGCTGGGAAACAATTTTTTCCTTAGTTATATAACAAAATAGAAAGCTAATATCATAAATACTTTATCGTATCTATGTGCAGTTTCTTATCATATTGTTTCTTCTTTAAACAGTGCATCCAAATCGTGGAGAGGCTTCAGCGATTGAGTTTAACGCGGGAGGAATATTACGTGCTGAAAGCATTGATCCTAGCAAATAGTGATGCTAAATCCGACGAGCCTCAGGCGCTCTACCGTTTTCGAGATTCGATCTTGAATTCTTTGTCGGATTGTGTAGCGGCAGTCAGACCAGGTCAAGCACTTCGCGTCACGCAAAACATGCTGCTAGTGCTACCCAGTCTCAGACAAGCTGATGGAATTGTCAGACGTTTCTGGTCCAGTGTGTATAAGACGGGCAAGGTACAGATGAACAAGCTCTTTGAAGAGATGCTGGAAAACGTTTGTTATCGATGAGATACGCTTGATTGTCGCAAATTCGATAACTTGACCGCACGTCGCCAGGATGCTGTTGTTTATTGTAAGCTGACGATGTTTGCCTCTATCAACGTAATTATATATTATTGTACATCATTATTTCGGGTACGTTTTTTGGTGCCGTTGCGCCATTGAAGACATTAGTGAGTGGATAGTGCGTGAGAGAAACGGAGTTATCGATTCTTTTTATTTTCAAAATAAACTCGTGAGTTTTTATTCTTTTTTTCTTTCTTTTTGCGTGGGAAAAGGATGTTGAGAGTGGAAATTCGGACAGTGTCTCTGGCGTTGTGATTCACGAATTGAATTTTAAATGGCAGATATGAATAGTCTTCGTTAAAAATATCCAAACTTTCCTTTTCGAGTACCCCATTTACAGGTACAGAAAGAAAGAAAGATGAAAGAAGGAAGAAAAAAAATTGTAACTTTTATGTTGAAACATAACAGTACAAGATGCGAGAAGACTTTCAGAGTACTCATTTTAGAATAGGCATATGTGGCAGCCAATTGTTGGCTTTATTACCAAATAAAGTGTTTCCGTTTGATCGTCACGATCACAACACTAAATATAATAGTTAGATAAGATGTAATAACTGTGGGTGTTTATATATAACGTTGTAGTCACGATATCGTATTAAGAATCAAAATTATTGTTATTGAACGAGATTTTCTCTATTCTCTTAATCATTGTTTATTAAAAAAATTTTTTTTTAAATTCACTTTCTGTATCCCGACAAGAGCGATTTGGAATCGTGCGTCTTTTAACGCATTTACATACACATATATTATCTGTCTCTTTTGCATTAGCACTTGTAATTATATAATAGCTTAAATGTGAAGAGAAATTGAATAATATTAATCGATATATTTGTGATAGCTGTATTGAACATCCATAGTTATAGTGATGTAGAGATACGTCTTTATGCTATTATCCTAAATTACATCTTTGTACAATATAAATGAGATCAGTTAAAATGTGTGTGAGAAGTCAAGCAGAAGATAGATAGCGAGTAGAACGTTTGAATTGTTCCTCAATCGGAGACACGTCACTTTTATTCAAAATTTGTGGATTGTATATTGGAAATATATTTTAAGAATTACCGGCTAGATTATTGCCATATTGTCGTGCTTTCGTTAACGGTAGAAGTATTTACCCGGTTATTAAAACAATCGCGTTATGTTATTTGCCCGTGCCACACAAGAGAAAGAACAGAAAAATATATTATTACTAATATATAATAATTATTATTATTTTTACAATCACATTACGATCATTATTATTACATTAATATATATACATTAATATTATTATTACCATTATTATATTCAGGGATCTTTATTATCTAGTTATCACTATTATTGTTACGAAAATCAGCGAGCATAATATCATCACACAGTACGTTGATGCGCGACGAACGTAACATATGCCTTTCACGATGGGGAATTTTAAGGAAAGAACGAGAGCTATATTATAGAAAACGAGTAAGTTTCATGAAGCTTTGTTTGACGACTAATGCAAGTCGCAAGTCTACGGCGATTTTTATCAACTTAAAATTAACCTGAAATTATTTCAGTTATTTGAAGAAACTCGTTTAGCTTTTTAGCTACGATTAACGAATCAGGAAAGTCATTTGCCTAACAAACAATTAAATTTCAGTTTAGTTCTTTCTTATCTGTTTTTTTATCTGTTATCTTTTGCTTATTCATTTCTTATATACCTAGAGTTAAAATTTGTAGTAAAAGGTAGTGTTGTACATTTCTGTCCAATTAGAGAATCATATTTTTCGAAACACAGTGATCGAAATAGTAAAAGCCGCCACGGACCTCGTACTTACATCGCGAAACTATCGTTATGGGTTTAGAGTGCAATAAAGTCAGGACACGCAATTTATTTTCCTTCTTAATAAAAAGATGACATCCTTTTGCTCTTCTTTGATTGTCTCATCTGCTAATAGATTACAAGCGTTTTTTCTCCTTATTCTTTTTGCATTTAAATCTGTGAAAAACAATTTGTGGCTCGATCTCGAACTCGCTGCTCTTTCTTTCACAATTCTCTAGTAATCTATTTTCTCGATTAACTAACATAATAAAGAAAAAAAAGAAAAAAAAATCGAATTGATTGTTGCAGGCCATGTCGAATTTTTTCGTATTGTATTCAAACAGGACGCGCGATTTTTTAGCTAACTATTTTGTTCTCTTGAAAATAATGAGACTTTAGAAAATTGTTATTCAGAAAATATAAAAACGTCTAAAAGGCATTGTAAAATGTTCTTTGGGGGGAAAAATCTTTTAATCGCCTACATTGTCTGAGTAACGTTTTCTTTTCTCTGAAAATAAAATCCGTTTACAACGGATAAGTTTCCACCAATATTACAGCGACATCATTACAATATTGTTGGAACACTGTGCTAATGAGTGCAATACGCATCAAAAGTTCTGTAAAAAAAAAATACAAAAATGTCTAAAGTTTTACTTCGAAGAGAGTTTTGTGTTTCGCCATGTCATGTACGTCAACATATCTCAAGCTCATTAAAACAAAAATGTTTCCCCTCCGATGGCATTCTCTATGTAACGCGATACTGACGTTTTTCTTTGTTTTCGTTGAGGCCAACGAGCTTTCTCGCTTAACTGTGATATTCGCGTTTTTACTGGGCGCATTACAGATTCCACTATTGCTGGAATCAATCTGTAGAATTAATATTTTCTTGTTTCCCCCTTTTATTGTTGAACGCGTCGAAGGAACCGCGGTGGTGTTAAAATATCCGTCTCCAGATACGTTCGTTTAAAGTTTTCGTGTATCTCGTCCCAATTCCTTCCACTTGAGAGACAAATCAGAACCTTTTTTGGCGAGGCGTTTCCTTTCGTGCGTTATGCCGTCGATTTTTGTCCTGACTTCCTCCTTTCTTTCTTCACGCAAATTCTGACTCACGATTCCGTTTCTCTTCTTCGCAATTTACATTTAATTACTAACAATTTTGTGCATCTCCTGCTATTTTGATGTCGCAAAGTTACCTTTCCCGAGGCTCTCCAATCGCGCCGACGCGATAGACGCAGAAAAATTTTATGGATGTGCAAGAGCAAATATTTTGGCGTGCGCGTCACGCGTCTCATCGAAGAGAGATAAGAAAAAGAGAAAAAGAATGAGAAAGAAGAAAGCAAAAACCGTCAGGTATTTTTGTGTGACCGGATTATGAAGTTTCATACTTTTTCGAGCATTTTTCTTTGTACATATGTAATCACACCGATTCGCCGCGGCGCGCGGTAGAATCGTAGTCTCAGGGTTGCAAGCGAGCAAACACGATACAAACGTAGGCACATTCAAATAGTTAAGCCGTGCGAATATATATCTCTGTCAACAAATATTATAGGAGTAGTAGATAAAACGATAGATTTAATTAAGAGAAAAGAATAAGACAAAAAGTGCGATACGTTGTTTGTAACAGGAGGTTCGCGGGAGGCGACAAATATGTGCGGAAACGAAAGGAAAGCGAACGAGGACAAGGGTGGAACGAATTATATCGATAAAAGTAAAATTTATTATTGTGAGGCGTTATAAGATGATTATGATTTTAATTTCCGCGGTGAAGGATGTATGCTCCCAAATCGTTGAATTTTATAAAAATTCGCGCTTTGTTGACGCACGTCGGACTGGCCTCGAAAGGCCTTCCAGTTTGTTTGTGGACACGCGCGATTTGTCGGACGGTGATTTGTTATTTCATTGAGATCTCTTATTATAGAGGATGATTAAGGGTTACGTGTAATTTACCGTTGGCGGGAGATCTTAAGATACGGCGAAGGTTTTTTCAGGACGAGGGTATGAAAATTGTATAGCGCTAATAATCCATGGCTAAGTAAGTTCCTTCGGCGATAGAGATCTTGCCCTTTTGATTTTGCGATACGAGAACGCATCTACACTGAGAGTGTATTATAAATAATTTATGTAGTACACTGAAAAAAAATATTTTTATTAGTAAATAAATTATTATATTAGGTAATACTTTAGTATCATTTCCTTAATTTGAAGAGATATTTTGCAAGTTTATAAAGAAATTTTATATTTGCTGATATTTATTCAAAAGAAAAATGATACAAAAAATAAGTATATTTGTTTAATAATAGCAATTTTTTCAGTGTATGTTATAAATGCGGGATATATGTATATATGGCACGCGGGCTGCGATTTTGAGATTTTTTTTAAATATTTGTAAAGAAGGCTGTTTGTAAGTGCGAATTTTCGGACGATCGCGTCTCTCTTCGGATCTTTAATTATCGTAATGTAAAAATTGTGCGAAATTGTTGAACTTTTTTAGTTTCTTCGTTATCTTATGAATCATTGCTTTTTTCTGTCTCAAGTCGATATGATTCGCTTCTGCAAGAAGAGAGATACCGCTTCTATGATGATTATAAATATGTATGTAGAACTTTGTAATTATGACGCGGTAGATTCATAATTTTTATATGTGTGCATACTGGAAGTGTGAAAATGAGAGAGAGAGAGAGAGAGATTAGTGTGTATTTGTGAAAAAGTCGAATAGTATAACAGTAGCATCAATGTTGTCGATGCAACGCAACTGCAAGCGATGCGTCACGAAATTTCATAACGCGAATAATTAAAATAGCCGTATGAAAGAGAGAGAGAGAGAGAGAGAGAGAGAGAGAGAGAGAGAGAGAGAGAGAGAGAGAGAGAGAGAGAGAGAGAGAGAGAGAGAGAGAGAGAGAGAGAGAGAGAAGATGAGTGTATGTTAATTAAGATGATATCTACAACGAGATGCAAAAAATAAATCAACAAACGACACGCTGTATGGAACTACCTCGGTAATAATGTCTTCGTTTATTGTCCCTTCAATAGTCCATGTATAGGATATTAACAAATAACGTATTTTTTTCACAGGTACTTAAAAGTACGAATTGTTTATTTTATTACGCGTAACAGAAATTCCTGATTTTTTTTTTTTCAGATACTATGTGGCAATCGACAGCTTTCAAAACAATAAAATTGGAAATTTAGTTAATCCCTCTCTCACAAATAAAGCTGTAAAAAAATGTTCGCTTCATTTAATACCGGATTGTGTTTCAACATGATTTTTTAATTCCGGGCGCCGTTTACACGCTGAATTTACAGCGCATTCATTCGTATTAAAACTCTTTTAGAGATTCTCGTCCCGCTCAATCAGTTTTTCAGCAAGGAATGTACATTTGATCCGCTAGTGTTGCAGTCGCGCGTGGTTCAACAATTTCGCTTCATTCACCAGTGAGGGAAGTTCTCGAATAAGCTGACCGGTATGTCAAAAACACGCTTCCCCGCACATTCTCCGGAATAGACGTTATCGCGACGATCCCGGAGCGGAGGGATCAGATGCCTGGGCTCTCGCTTTACAAGGAAGCGAGAATCGCGCGGTTGCTTGTATTTCACGAGTATCGTGCTTGTGAAAATATGCCGATCCTAACGAAACGAAATGCGCGCATGCACTTGTCGCTCGTCGCTCCGCGCGAACAGTTCGAGAAACGAAATGTCGCCGGAAGCATCACTGTATCTTTCACTTCTGCTTTGCGCGATAATTCTCAACGGTAAGTCAAGCTAACATCATTTGCCGAATGGATCTTCGAGTTGTTGTTCGTCGATCTTCACAACACTGGAATATCGCCGAAACACGAGAGACATTGTTTCAGGATTTAGCGTATGAATACATATCGCCAGAAAAAGAAGCTTTTACCACGCGGAGAAAATTTTATAGCAAAAATTACTACGGTAAATAGTAAGCGCGGACCAAGGAATAAATTATGAAAATTTTTACTGTTTTTCATCAAATTATCATAGAATTTACATTACTTATGATATAATTATCTCAAATTTTTTCTTATAATCCGTAGCTACTACACATAAGTTAATTTTAATCTAAATTTTTTGTTTCCTCTCTTTGAAAAATTTATACCATTTATACTGTACTTGTTTTTCATATTTTTTTCTAAAAAATAATAAGTACAAACTTATATACATAATCTGAAATAAATTTTAGAACAGATGATTTCATGTGAGAAAACTAGACAATCTCGGGTTAGTGACGAATTCAAGTTACGTAACGCAATCAAGGAACTCGTTTCCACATTTAAGAGAACAAAGAAATTACATATTTATCAAGTTTTTAAATATTTTTTTGCAAAGGAAAAAAAAACGTTCTTCACGAAGAAACAAATGGCTTGGGGAAACAAGTTCGTCGATGTAATCTTTTCTTTCTTTGCAGTGGAATGCGCGAGTAGCATTCCAGACCATTGTTTGGAACTGATCAAGTTCGACGTCGACGAGATCGAGAGTCATTTGTCCGGATTAAATCTCACGGACGTGCCTACTGTGAAAATGATGACCGCCGGATTTAAGTGTCCAATCTCCACCTTGCCTTTCGGTACGCTGAAATCAGACTGGGCTAGACTGTTGTTGCTTCGAGAGGCTCAACCTGACGGGTCGATCGTCAAGCTTAAACTTCTTCGGCTAATACGGATTTTGATAATTGCTTACTATCAAATGGAGGAACGTATTGACGTGATGGATCCTGAGGCGAAAGCCGCAATGTAAGTCGAGCGAAAAGAATTTCTTTTCTCTTCTACACAAAAAGAAAAATTTTACTGAAGTATCTAAAAAATTAGTTGGGCGGGGGGGGGGAGGAAAAGATCAGATTTTTAAATAATTTTATTAAATTATTAAAATAAATATAAACGATGTTCAAGCACAATGAGCAAGGCTACAAAAAGTTTTAGCAACGTTGCAGCAACCAACGCAAAACTCCAATATAATTATTTTGATAGTCTAATAAAAATTATTTTTAAATCTGTATCCAATAAAATTTTTAAGCAACATTAGAGTCAAACAAAATTGTTCTCGTGTAAATCTTGGCGGCGAGGAAGGCAAATTGCTCGAGAGATTTTTATCAATTACCTCTTTGCTTCGTTGATTATCTTACGAGATCTTTTTGATATATCGAATAGTTTTCCCGAACAATTATTCTCCTCTCGTATCACGAGCGATTACGTGTCTCGGCGATGTATTAAAATAGCGCGTACGTTCGCTAAATATTTGATTTGCAGAAACGTGACGGGAATTCCTCGCGAAAACTCTAAGTGCGCGAATCGCATGATTCTTTGAAAATGAGCTTTAACAATTCAGCAGTAGCTTATTTGCCGAAGGTAAGTGCAGTTGGAGACACGTTTCCTTGTAATCAAACTCGCTCGAACTTTAGTCCAGTACACGTTTCGCGTCTATTTAAGTTGTGATTTAAGCTAAGAGAAACGAGAGAAGAGAGAAGTTCTGGATGATGAATTTATCGAATCGTTACCATTACAGCCGGTTTGAATTCACGCAAGTTTTACAACCCATAGGATAAAGATTTGCTGAAATGTATAAAAGTTTAGCTGCACACCGAGAAATATTCTAGCGCGAAGAAAAACAATTTGTTTTTTTTTTTAAGTTACAAAAAATATTTTGTTCATGATAGTCTTAAAATATGCATTCATTTATTTGAGAGGACATTTATTTAAAATAAACTTCTGTGTACACACAGAAAAATATATATTGCAAATTAACTTACTTGAATCAAGTAAATATTTTTTTCGAATTATAAGTTTATTACAAGTTTCAAATTTATTCAATACTTCACTTAATCAAGAATATTAATTTAAAACAGAAATTCGGATTGGTTATTTAATTTGCTTATTATTTTGACTGTTCTCCGTAATTTTATAATATTCTTCGAGAGAGTATAAATTCTTTTTCTGAACGTACGATAATAAATTCTTCTAAAATTTGATGAATATATTTTAAGACAATATTCAAGAAAATATTCTGAAAAATTAAAAGTAACTATTACTTCCTAAAAGAAGAAAAATTAAGTAATCACTTTTTTAATATTTGATGTTTTTCTATATATATACATACAAATCTGAAAATAATTTTGTCAGATTTTTGTTAGAAAATTATTAGAATGCTTAAACTGCTAGCTAAAATGTCCACATTTCCTTACAGCATTACCATCATGCTCGAGCATCCTAAGTATGTAATTATTTTAATAATCTAACAAAATTATATATTTTCGAGGAGGAATTTTTGTTTGTCAAAGCATCACTAAATATAATGAGACAAAAATCGCTACTTGATTTGACGATTTCACTTCAGGAAATCTCTGGCGGGAGAAACAACGACGACCGTGTCGTCGACTGCGAGAGAGACGAGCCAACCGCATTGCCCGAGCAGCAATAATTCCTTGGGAGCCGAAATCTCGTGTGGCAATGCGAATCGTCATTGTTCGCGTACGGATTCGTTCCCGAATGGAGTAACGGCGACGAAGGACGGCTGCTCGAGGATGAAATCGAACGCGACGGTAATCGAAATCGGGGCGATGAAGAAGAACGTCTCGGGTCCCAGTGGAACAACCACTGTCATTCCATCCGACGCGACACGTCAGAACGTTACGTCGTCGTTGTCGATTGATCCTGGCAACGCGAAGAAAGCCACGTTCAACATACTCGGTAATTGCCTGAAGCAGTCCTTGAAGGACTTCGTGCGACGGCGACCGAGCGGCCGCAGAGTGTTCGAGAACGTGAGGGATAAGGCAAAGTATGGCGAGCTAGTGGGCAACGAGATCGACGGTCGCGGAGGGGATGGCACCCTTATCAGGATAACGCCGCCGACGAACGAATTCTGGCGATACGTGACGTTCCCCACGAGGGCGCCGTTGATCGTACCAGTCAGCGTACGGCCGGCTTATCGTATGCGGGGATTAAGCGGAACAGCAGGCCCGCGAAAGTCGCGGAAACGGGTGAAATTGAATAATGACATTTACGAAAGCTTCAGACGGTTTTACGACGCCGGCAGGAATAAGGAGGGAATAAAATGAACGTCTTCCGCGTTACGACGCGCGAAACACAGGCGGGTAGCTCTTGTTTCTTCCTTCTCACTCCACATGTACCTTTGAATGCTCGAGAGATTATGCGCTGCAAAATTGATGGAAAGTTATGGGAGACGGGTCTCTCTCCGTTTTCGGATCTGTAGGTTTCGACGCCAGGTCTGGAGGGAAGATAAAAATTTTCAACTAATTAATTGGACATATAGCTGGGGATAAACAGTATTTGTATAATGCGTTTCTATATTTTAATAAGAAAATATGTAAATTACATAATATGTATATAAATAAAAATATAAATTATAATTATTATGTGCTCCATGTTTTCTGTATTTTTTTGGGGGAAAATACGCGAGAAGATGAGATCGCTACCTCGATCGAGGGTAAAGAAAGAAATGAGAATAATAAAGAATAAGTTATGAAAAGAATATGTATAATACGTGTCATATTCCTGCATTTTTCACAATGCTCTTCCACAAGCTTATCATCCGGCAGATCAGGCTTCGCCGGAGGAACAACGCATGCCGGTATCTCACGGAAAATCTCAATAAAATTGATCCTTCAATATATCTTCTTCCGATATTCTTCGACACGAGCGATATTTGCGCGAAACGATTCGCCGATTTTTGTCTATGTCAACTGATAAATCCGAAGAAAGTACGTTTCATTTTCTATTAAAACATACCGTTTGTTTGCATATTATTACACGACAGGATTTCGAAACTATAATCATAAATCGCGCGAATTGATCGTAAGTCGAAGAACGCATTTTTATATTTCATACAAATAAAACATTATCTACATATATTTAAAAAAATTATTTTATTATTAAAAACGATTGCAGGTTTCTATTTAGGAAATTGAACAATTTTGCAGAATTTTGTATAATTCGTCTAATATAATTTATAATACATTATTATAAAATTAATATTTAATTAAAAAAATATTTTATTTAAATTAAATATGTTGTGTATTGTAAAAATTCGATAGTTTCTGCAATTGTCAGCCTATTGCAGAAACTTAGTTATTTTATTTTTAGTCGATCACACAAGTCCGAAAATTCCGTAAGTAGAGGAATACAGGTATTTTCAGAATTTCGCGAATATGCGTGAAGAATTGTTGCACGGTCCTATCGTCGATCGAGATTTATACGACGCGATGAGAAATATAACGGCATTATATATGCTCTCGATCCGCGCGTTTACGGGTATATCGGCAGCAATTGTGCCGCGAGCTTCGCTGAATTATGGCGCCTCGAGTTTAATAAAAGCGGACTTTCGCCGTCGCGATTAGCGCGAATCGCGTCGCGCGCCAATTTCCGAAATATCCGGCGAGCGGTTTTTTTTTTCCTCGGAAACGAACGCGCCACTTGTCTTTTATCCGCTCAATAAAAGAACGTCGGGATTCGGAATTTAATTTAACAGCGACTCCTTCGAATTAATATAATAATGAGCGCAGAGAGAACGGCCCCGCGAGCGAGCGAGCGAGCAAAGAAGTGACCGCCGTTACTTTATTAAACAAATGTAAATCAATCGGAGGAACGAGATGAGGGAGCACTCCAGTTTGAAACTTTGGTCGGGCCGCGCTGTAAAATGCGGAGCGCGCGAACGGAAGGCCTGGAGAAAAGTAAGCTGAGAAACTAATCATGACCACGAATTCAATTGCGGGATTTCCGCGGAATCATCGCCGCCGCCGCGCGGATCCATTCGCTCACGCGCGGGCCCCTAATATTAATTTCAATCTACATAAATGCATAATAATAAATTCAATAGCGGCCGCCGATGCGCGCGACGCCGAACCGAATCGAAGATGTTATAGCGTTCACGGGGAGAGAAAGTTCACCACGGCCCTTTTTCCTCCTTTCTTGAACGAGGAGACGAAACTTGCGTCAAAATAATCATTTCATTAATAATCGTTGCAGCGTAATAATGTACTTTCGCACAGTCGACAGACCAATAAGTTGTTAATACACAAGCACAATTAACTAACGAAAGTGATGCAAAGTCATGCGAATAATTTGATCTATTAGGTCGGCGCAGAAATAATTGCGGTTTCTGTTAATTTAAACTCTGACGCTCATTTTGGGATAAATATTTAACAACATTCGTGTGATGTACTAATTTTAAAGCGCGAAATTTCTCGTTATTAATTCAGGTTAACGATTTGTCTTCTCTTTTCTTCCTTCCTTGAGAGAAACATCCTAATTTTGCTCTTCGGTTGAATATGAATTCAGTTTTCTTTCATCACACAAAGTGCAATTATCGAACTGTTTCAAGATATAAAACTCCGTCTCTCGTCTAACGTTTTCGGGGCGAGATTCAAGTGACGACTACAAATGCTCAAGGTTCTCAAAGGCGTCGCGATGTGTAGGTAATTGTTACTCCTCGACGTAGGGCTGATTATAGTAATTTGCTTCGCCCAATTTCTCCCTCGCTCGCGTCCGTCTCTTTACAACTCCCGCTCACTCCGGCATGGAAATTAGCTTCGTATCGCGTTCGACAAAGACCGACGAGATTGCCGTCGCGGGATAAAAGCAGGGGTAATATTTCAGTTGTTTCGTCGTTTTACGGTTTCGTTATGCCACCCGGCGCAACGGAGATTCGCGGATTCCTCTCGCACACCATCGCGATATCCTCGTCGCGCGGAACTCCGAGGCGAGTGTCGCGTTAACGAAAAACGCCCGGTTTCCAGCTATATATCATCTATTTTAGCGCAACTGTTTCAAAGATCGTAAAAATACCCTGGAAACTTAGTTCGAGAAGATGATATCCGGCAAAAGTGGTTCTAACTTGATCGCCGGACGAGCGCGAAGTTCACTTCTGCGTAAAATTACGTAAAGGTGAGGCTAGCGTCGATATGATCCCTTTTCACAGGCTCCCCGCTCCCCCCCCCCCCCCACGGCCTTCATTGGTAACCTTCAAC
This sequence comes from Monomorium pharaonis, assembly GCF_013373865.1. Lineage (NCBI taxonomy): Eukaryota > Metazoa > Arthropoda > Insecta > Hymenoptera > Formicidae > Monomorium > Monomorium pharaonis. The sequence continues at coordinate 1,963,131 of NC_050467.1, forward strand.
TATTCGAAACACCCCCGGAGTCTCGCTTGCATGCCGGCAGTGCTGCTTACACGCTGCCCGGAAGGGTAGGTAAAGTTTCGATCCCGCGCGCGTCGGTCCCGGCCGAATATTAGCGTCGCGCATTCGAGGGGACACACACGTGATACCGTCGCCGTCCCGCAATTCCGCGGACGCGCCGAGCGAGCCACGGGGTCCAATCTTGGAGGTCCGGCAGTTTCAATTTTCGACAGTTCCAGCTTTCGAAAGTTCGCGACGACGACGGCCGCGCGCGATAGAGAATTCGCCGGGTATGAATTTCATATTGCGACGCGGAGCCGCGGATCGTTGCGAGCGCGCGTTACGGCTGCCATTCGGTTTGTAATTTGCCTGCGAAGCTGTTTGCAACGACGGCACGATGTGCATCCAAATGGAAACTAAAAGATAATTATCTTTTAAACGGCACTCACGTTTCTTAAAATCCTTTGAATTTCTAATACTCTTAGCGATGTTTTTTTTTCCTAAAAAAAAATTTTGGAGCCATTAGCCAAGAGCAGCGACGAAAAAATTAATGGATTGATTTTTTTAGCAAGACTTTTTCGAGAGTTCAACTTTCCAATGCTTCTTTGAAGTCTTTTCGCCGGGAATTGAACAAACTGGACTTTTTTTTATCTGCACGCATTGTAAAAGTGCTACTTCTTTTAAATGTAAAACGGCTTTCTTCCGTGCTTCCCTAGAAATAATGATTAAAGTATTTAATTTCTCTTCCTCAACTCTGTAAAAATGTAATAATCTTTTAAAAGCTTTAATTGGATATATAAATGTAAGGAAGATTTCTCTTTATACTTTTCTTTAAAAATAAACGCTGACACGAAAAATTCAAGCGCATTATTTAAAGATACTGGACGTGTGCTATAAATTATTTCGAAAAATCTGCTCTCTAAATCTGAATCGGTGTATTATTCACTGATTCGCAGCTATATATGTAATTATCTTTTAATAATTTCGATTAAGAGAGGAAACACTCTTATCAATCAAAAAAACAATGCATATATATTTCACTGATTGATGTAGCACTATAAGTGTAACACACCCTGAAGTATTAAAATTTCACCGACTCTGATCTAGAGAGTACATATTACATCTCGAACGCCAGGGACGAATTTCGAATCCGCGGATTCGGACTCGCGATCGATCGGAATCGCGGTTCGGCTCGTGGGAGCCGGCACGGCACCGATCGCGGCCGGCTGGCTCATCTTAATCACCAATTCATCACCCGCCATTGCCCCTCGAGGCACTCGCGCGTGAACCTAACCAGATAGACGATACATCGACCGTACCAAACGCGTAGCTCCGCACAGCCTCCGCGCCGATCTAATAGATCGTTGGTACAGGTCGACGAGAGAAGAGGCAGTGGTATGGACAATCTCGGCCGTCCGGCCCGGTTACCACGGCTGGTTAATGCCTGTCTCCCACCCTCCATTCCCTTTTCCCCCTAGTCTCGGGAAAGACGGGGGTAAGGGAGACAGGAACATGCGAGAGGAACGTGCGAAGAAGGGACGGGGGAGGCTCGGGCGAGAGTAGGGCGGGAGGAAGCGTGAGTAAAGTTAAGGCTGGCTCGGGGGGGGGGATGGTTGGAATTGATACGAACGTTCCCGCTGACGTGGACGGCCCGACCCGCAGCTCCGCTCGCCGATAACAACCCTTAAATCATTCCTAACCGAGGGTCGGCTCGCCGCCACCAACGCCGCCGCCGCCGCCGCCGCCGCGTCATTCTTCGCCACGATGCGTTTTTCTACTTAGGGAAAATCGGCGATATCAAGAAATTGCTGATTTGCGGCCGAACGAACCGCTCAGAACGAACCGTGATTGCCACGTAGACTGACGAAGGACAGGAGGGGGATATCGCGGCATTGAAATACGCACTATCAATTATCGACAAAAGGACTCGAAGTATTGAAAGCCATTTTGGACGGCTGAGAATCATAAGTACCTAATTTGCAATTACAAAAAGGAAATTTGTAAACCATACGCGTATCTTTCGTCTAAAAGTACATTTGCAAGAATTATTTTTGATAATGGACGATAAAACTAGGGCAATCGGTAAGCGCGCAAGTTACAATATTTATTACTTGCATATTGAATTACGTGAGCACTGGCCTTTTTTTCAAGATAATTTTAAAACCTACAAAAAAATCTAAACGAAATAAATTCGAGATAATGTAAAGTTTTATGAGAAACTACGTCATGCGTGATATTAAAATCCACGGATTGTCTGATGAAATCTGAAAAAATCTCAACAAAATAGCAGACTTATAAATACGATAATGACGCACCCCTTACGCGATATTGTTACCAGACTATAAAGAGACGATTAATAAGGCGTTATTTGCGGTAAACATTATTTATCGAACGAGGTAGAAATTTAAGGTAGAAATTTAAAGCGCCCTACTTGCACGCAGCTATCGAGAGCAGCGGTAAGCTGTGCCGGCTGTAGGAAAGGGTTAGTGGAGAACGGCGCGCAACCGTTTCCACCCCTTTCCCCAACGCGGAGAGATGCGTTGGCCCGTGAACTCACCGATAATGCAGAATTATAGTCCACGGCACTGCTGGAACCTCCCTTTTCGAGCCAGCCGTGCTACTACCTACCAAACGCCTATCACCGCGCGTATCGAGGCGTGAGTAGGGGTCGGTCGGTTTGCACGCACGTATTACACCCCGGTGATTACGCGTCCCCCCCCCCCCCCGACTAGCCGCCATCCTCCCCGCTGAATTTTGCGGAGCACCCCTCGAGGTCCCGTAGGAAGCGCGCGAATGACTCCCGGATATCTTTATAGTCTTCATTTTTGCGACGCGCCCGATCGGATAAGCTCGACAATGGACGAGAATCGAATTGCGATGGACTTTTTTTTTTTGCAAGAAGAAAAAAACAGATAGTCTACATATCAGAGATGCACAATAGCTGTATGAGTACTGTGGTTATAAAGCAAATCAATAATTAAATAATATATAATATATGTTTTTAATTTTAATTTTCAACGTGGACAAAAAATAATAAAAGTCCATATTTAGTTAATACAAATTGTGCAAGTTGCAATGGTCAAACAAACGCGGTGTTAATGCAAAAACAAGGGAAGTGCAAAGATTCGAGAGAAAGATACGAAGAAAGAAAGAGGACTGCACAAAAGATCACAGAACGACTTGCGTTTCTTCTCTCTCCCGGATAATTTTAGTTTATAATTATGGCAGTTGTTAATAATGTAATGGTGACAGCGAGATTTCAGTTTATAGTTGTAGGGCATGTAAACGCGATGGCAAATGTAATCGTGACGGAATTAAATACAGCGCGCGGATGCAAAACGCGAGGACTTTCGTTGGAGGCAATGGAAATTACAATTACTTCGAATTAAAAGAGACATACGTTCTAAAAAGTTTGCGGCCAAAGCGCATAGCAAGTTGAGATTACTTTTCCCCTGCAATTATATCGCAACATACCGTAATACGTGAAGCGTATTGCATTACAAAGTTTTAACATTACGCTACTTTTTCGCTCTCGTGTCGAAAGCAGTTAAATGCGTTTGGTCGTCAACCTAGTGATATCTCTTTCTTTTACTAAATAATGCAAGTTAATACGGCTTTTATAAATTATTTGTTACAACTCTTGTAGAATGGAATCACATATAATATTTCCCTTCTCGTTATTTAATTTTAAGACGATCGAACGATTGCTCTTCTTCTGCTTTCTTCGTTTCTTCATTTTTCCAATTCTTTTCACCTTTGTGACGTACCTTCTCTTTCTATCTCTTACTATCCCTTTTACTCGCATTGTGATTCGAGTTACTGCACGAAAACTTGTCCAGGCTGCAGATTCTATGTATAATTCGTGGATACTTAGGCTCGCGTCCTAAGGGACGAACTATAGTACCAGAGATTATCGAAATCACTGGCCGTTCCTCAGGGAACTATCATCATCGCGCGTTTTACCTTCGTTCCAAAACCCTCCCCTTTATATTACGACAGGCTTACATAATATGCGCTTGAATTTTCATAAAGATCACGAGCGGAATCACTGTAAGTGAAACTAACGACGGGACTGTAGATGCAGTCGTGTTATTTGAATAATCTGAATAGATCTGAATATAAAGCTGAATTGGCTTGTCCGACGATTCGAATTACTTCGAATATTCGAGCCGTCTGTCGCTTTTCACAGTCGTGTTCTAACTACAGCCGCATGACCGAATGATCCCGTCGAGCCAGACGACAAATTCGCTTCGTGAATCCCATCAGAATATACAACGAGAAAGGATAAAAATAACCATAATATAAATATCGTTTCAGCTCGGTAACCATAGTAATCCTACCGAGACTTCCTGTTCCACACATGCTCTCTCTCTCTCTCTCTCTCTCTCTCTCTCTCTCGCTATCCTTATCTAATCTCATCTACGGATTGACGACAATTGATTGCACCGTGGGGACCATTTTATATGGGTTAATACGGGGCGCACGGAATGTCTTTACCTATAATCTGTTTAGCTATATACATTTATACACCTCCCTAAATTTGTCCCTTTGTTTCTCCCGGTGCTTCCCCGTTTCGCCCGAGGCATGTAGATTCAACATGATTTATTATTATTTGTCATAAAATATATATTATCTTGTTTTAATAATCCGTTTCTTCTTTTAAATAATACACAAAATATAAGAAAATTTTTCCAAAACTGTTAGTTAAAATCCTAAGGCGAGATATACGAAATTTACGATGTTTCGAGAGAGCGTTATCGTGCCATTTATTCATCGCCGATGGGTCTGATTCGAATTCGCGCGATTGATTGCGCCGTGTGCGTGTGAAATCGTTTTAATAGGGAAGGCACGCTCGAATAGTTTATCCGGCAGCGGCAGAAGACCCCCATGAAGCGACGTACGCCTCAACGGTTACGTTTTTGTTTTTTGCTCTTTATTTGAAGACTCTTATTAAAATTCAATCAGTCAGATCAAGCGACACTTTCGCTAATATATAAGTTAAATATATATGTCGAGATAATTTTGCAAGAAGAAGCCATAGAGATGTGATAAATGAGCACAATAGCCGCTCATTGAACGATCGGTTCACTCCACGTCGAGGGGAATATTTCGCGATTGGCGGAACTTTTAGATTAGTAACGTAATAGCGGGGGAAATACGTGCGAGCCAGGTAGACGTCGAGAGTTTTTACTGTTAAATCAGGACGAGGATATGTCGTTCGGTGGTATGCGTAAAACGCCGGCAGTAAACCCGCCAGTATTACATGGGCAAAGGGGTTTGGTAAAACCGGAGAAGTCGTCGAACGTGTGGAAAACCTATAGAATCTTTTTGCCGGAGCGCCGCTCGTTAAGCTCTCTTGAAAACGGATAAAAATTACGGATCCGCGGATCTCTAAATTCCTCCCGACGGTAAAAAGCAAAAGCATATATCGCCGAGGCCGCTTTACGCTCTTTCTCTTTCGCTGCATTCGCAACATTACGAGGTGTTTTATCCGACGTTACATAATTCGTTGACAAACGACTCCGATTTTCATGGCGGATCGTCATTGTCCTTTGGGAAAGAGAAGAAAAATTCCAACTAGCCGCGCGGCTCCCGGATGATCTAATCGCGAAGGGAAGATTTCCGAATTATGAGAGTTTTTAGCGAGTACCAGCCGATGTGCCGTGCGGCGAGGGGGGGTGCAGTCGGGGGTTCAGTCCGCGAGAGAAGGGTAGGAAAGGGTTCGGGCTGGACGCGAACGCGGTGGTGGTTTTGAGAGGGTATGGGCCCGGCGTTAGAGACAATAGTAGGCGGACAAAAGCGTGATATACGGCGACCCCCGGAGCAGCGGTATTAAAATCATATTTTTAAGCCCTCCATCCCCGGTGGCGGGGAGAGCCACGGGGTGAGCTGGGTGTCCTTTCCCCGCCGTCGCCGCCTCTTTTAACCGCCGACCCCTGTGTGTCCCGCAATCCACGCCGGACCGCGAAATGGCGGAGGACGCGGACGCTGTCTTTGCCGCCCGGATTTAATTGGATCCGCCGGCCGTAATTAATGTGTCCGCCCCGTCGGCTAAGACGGACTGTATTGATTCGCTTCCGATATCATATCCCTCGCGACTGCGGCTCTCGGCCAGACGATCTTCCGGTCATTCGGTGGGAAAATCGATCCCGTTAATCCGTGCGTTCCCCATCAGCGGCACGGCTCTCTCTTCTCGTTCATATTAATATATTTTATGAAGTAAATTACTCTCAATTATTTCGTATTATTGTTTGGTTTTAAACAAGATGTATTACAAATTAATCAGTGTAATGGGTTTCACACATTTTAATTTTGTACACATCGCAATTAAAAGTACGTAGTATATTACAATTTTACATCGATCTGCACGAAATTCCGCGAGAAGAGAAATTTTCGCGACAAGAGAAATTGTATGCCGACAGCTTCTGTTCGGCGATGTTTTTATAAATCCCGCAGTCGTCGAACGGGAAGGGGAGAAAAAATTAATTCGATGCTCTTGGAACGCTTATGCCCGCGTGTATGCCGGGGTGCACTTCATTAAAACTTTTAAATTCCGCCTCGTTCTCATCGTTTCCCAGTAAAACTCGCGAAATGAGAGAGTTCCGTTGTGTCGCGTCGTCTCGGCGTGAATTTGCTGGTCCCTTGAACGTCGTTACGTCAGCCGCGACCCTCGTATAGTGCTTCTCTACATAGTTTTTCACCTAAGTGTCTCGCTATATACGTATTTCTTTAGCTCATATACGCGCAGCTATGCAAAACTCGTAAATCTTGTCGCAAACTATCGCAGTCGCGTGACTATCCATGATGTTGGACGAGCACAAGGACGGATTGATTGCTTAACATACGAGGATTTAATTTCAGATCTGAAAACAATTTTATTGGGCCATTGAAATAATCATGTAGAATATTCGATGATGAGCAACGGCGCAAAAAGTCTTGACGTTCTAGCGACCGACTCAAGTGGTCTACATAATTATTTCCTATGCAATCTACCGCGATTAATATTGTTTTCTTATTGGAACTAATTGGGCGGGGTCACTCGACATGACGGTCTGTATTTAAAGACCGGGTCAATGTTATTTCACTTGCGTTAATCTCCTGAGGATCTAACGTCCGCCTGGCGACGTTATTAGGTCCCGGATGACACAAGGGTCGGACGTCTAATCGACCTAGGAATAATGTGTCGCGTTTGCCGAGAACTTCGTCCTCGGCCCCGAGCTCTTGCTCCGAGGGATATTCTAATCCTGAGAGCACCCATCCTGCTTCTCGTAGAATCCGACCAGGAAGAAGGTAGTGGGAGAGAGAAAGAGAGAGAGAGAGAGAGGGGGTGCCTTATGTGTTAGCCCGCCATCCTCCGCTCGTTCGTCGCGAAGCTCGCGCGAGGATAGAGGGTGAAATTGGGGAGATGTGGTAGGGGAGGAAAACGATAATTCGGCTCACTCGGTGGTTGAGCTCTGAGAATGGAGGCTCGAGTTTCGCCCGGGGTGAGCAACTGCGGGCCATTTCTCCCCCTCCCTCTTCTTCCTCTTCTCTCTTGATATCGCTGTTAGATGGCGACTACCGAAATTCCGCGCTAATCTCGATTTACGACACCGCGGCAAGTCATATGTGCCTCCGGCTATTCTCTCTCTCTCTTGCGCGTGCAAGTCTTCGCGTTATTAGCCGACTATCAAGCCGTGCCGTGTTTGTGAATCATCGGTTTTAGACATTGATTGCACGTAGATATCCTAAGCGTGAAGAACGATCTGATTTGCGCAAGAATTTTTCTAGAAATATTTTTAAAAAAGACATTAATTACGACCAGTATTAGAAAATAATGAGAATAATATTTATTTAAAAGATGTATCTATAAAAAATATTTTTTATAACAATTATTTGAAATAAATATTTTGTATAGTAAATGCAAAAAATATTTAACATTTTACGTATATGATTTTACTCGAAATAAAATGTTTATTTTATATCTGGAAATGTCATCAATAAATAAACTTTCTCTATTTTTTATCAATTATTTTCTATTTCTTAAGAGTACAAATAAAACAATTATTTATATTTTTGATGCCAAAATGTAAATCAAATATGTCACTTCAAATGCGCATATTAATATTAAATGTTTATTTTTATATATTTGATATACAAAATATTTATTTAAAATAGTATTTTTATTTTAAAGATAAATCTTTTAAATAGACAATTCTATTTCAATTTTTCTTCAATATCGATTACAATCACATGTAGACAAAAATGGATAACTCTGAGTTAACTATGTGTTTTTCTATCACAATAATCGTTGAATGAGAAGTAGATAATAGCTTTGTTTAAGAATACGAAGTACAAAGTATTTCTAAAAATCTTAAAAAAAGAACGAGCAATTAACTTATTTCATTAAAAAAATATTTCAACACAATTAAAATCGAATCAAATATCAGATAAATTACATGTAATTATATTAAAATGTAAGAATAAATAATATACTTTAAGGTTTTGAAATGTTAAAATAAATAATAATTAAATAATAGAACTTTTTAGAATAAATAATATTATATTATATTAAATCGTATTTTAGAGCTCGAAGAAAGGAAGGAAATAGAACCATTGTTTTCGGTGAGTTGAAAGAGCACCGGGTACACGCACGAAAGCCGTCGAAATCGTTGAACTACCGTTTGTATCGTTGCACGAGCATACTCAACAACTATCTGCCGGTGGCGCGTAGGATCCGCGAATTTATCAGTTTGCCGTGCATCCCTCCAGTTCCTGGCCGGCGGGGAGATTGTCTGGAATGTCGCCAGGCGAGCAATCGTTCGTCCAGCTGGAAGAAGAAACTTGCGAGATGCGCTTGTGGAAGTCTTTGTGAGAGAAAGTGGCGAAAAAGAATGCACAACACACACACACACACACACACACACAGATGGACTTAAGGAAAAAAAGGAAGTGCAGACCGGGGTGGACAGGAAGGGTGATGAACGGCAGAGAGGAAGAAAGGAAGGAAGGAAGGACAAAGTCTGGCGGAGACCACGAAATATCTGTCAATCGCAAGAGCGAGGAAGAGCGCGCGACGCCGAAGTCGATTTAACGCCCGTTAAGGAAGCAATTCCTTTAAGAAGGACGAGCGCGCCTCGCCCGCAAGGACAACGTAACCCGGGAGATCCTTGACCCTTGCCGGGGTCTTACGACCTTTTCTCCGCGGGGAATCGCTTCCGCGTCGCCATTATCGGCGGACGAATAGAACATCAATAACCAATTTCGTAAGACTAATATCGCGTAAATTAGTTTTCTCTCCCTCTTGAAAGTTCCTCCCCGCCCGCGCGTCCTTCGTATTTCACCGCCGCGCGGTGAGCCATTCGCTAAAGGATCGTGGACCCGCTCGATAGCGACGTTCATGGTTTTCTTAATGTCCACATCCACGGGCGGCGAACGATCGTGAATCTCCTTTTATCGTCGCGCGATAGTCGTTTTTCTCCGCATCTCTCGCGCATCCCCGTCCTTTTTTTTTTACACCCCGGCAGAGAGAGAGAGATATATATATATATATATCTCGCCGATGTCATTACGTCGGAGCGACGTGGCAAATTTTTTAACTGGCATTCTTCCCGGTTCGTAGGAATTTCGACGACGAGCTCGGTAGTATCGTCGAAGTTCGTAAATTGCTACATTTTCCGCTGGAAGGGCGAGGGCGATGTCAAACCTCGACGGACGACAGATCGTTCCTTCGTCTCTCGCGTCGTATTTGCATAATTCTCGGAGTCCGCGCGACGGTGCCGCTTAAATTTTCGAGACCACTAGCGCTACGATCGCGATCGAAGTTCCGCGCGATGTTACACGGGGAAGTAAAGTCAAGCAGCGGCGATGGCCCATAAAAAAAAAAAAAAAAAACCCCGTCGACGATGCGTCGGCGCGAAACGCGCCGGGATGCAAATTTCACGAGTTTTTCCAATGGCGTTGATGAATAAGGAATCGTGGCGTGTGCGAGTAACGAAATGGAGTACGAAAGGGAAGAGTGGCGTAAAGACCTCGTTGGAAAAACTGAGTTTCATCAAGCACACTGGCCCTCTTTTCTCAGCCCTTCTCGCCCTTCCCCCCCCCTCCCCCTCTTTCTCTCTCTCGCTCCTCTTGTATCGCAATCTCGACGCCTTTATGTATATACATTCGCTCTTATCAGAACGTGCGCTTGTAGGGGATGGGCGACACCGGAGAAGGCCCGAAACAGAATTTTGCGTATCAAAGTTGACGGAGCACCCGCCATGCATTATTCCACCCGGTCCTTTGTGCGCGCGTCGTGCCGTATCTGTTACGTGTTTTCTCGTACTTTTTCGTCGTTTTCTTTGTTGCCGGCTTCGGTAAGGAAATCGACGACTGACGCATCCAATATGCACGCTCCACTCTTTTCTCCCTTTCCCCGTTAACGAAAATTGCATTTACGTGATTTTTCTTAAATAACTTGAGATTAATGCGGCGGAATTAATAGAGCATGAATATGTACATTATTACATAAATGTAAATAACGTGATGATTATGCAGTCGGTATGTCGAACGAGTGGCGAGTCACGAACAAAAGCTAATCGATTTTAATGAATGTCACTCAATCATATATGTCGCGGCGTTGAATAAAATTGCAGTTTAACCGACACACACTCATTGAAGCTCCATGAGGCATTTTGGTTTGAAATAAAGAAAAACGAAGAAATGCAAATCTAAGGGTCTCTAACGTTTCTTCAAAATTTTATCGTGATCTCCCATGTAAGTTTAATCTCTAATGAATATGTAAAGAATTTTTTTGTCATATCTATTTGAATATTGATCCATCGGCCATCGAAATGCAAGTTCATTTATCATTAATTCTAATCGTCTAATAAATGGAAAACCTTAGAGCTCGTTAAAGCTTCCTACTGTGATTAACCTATATCCGATTCCTTTTTTTGCGAAGGTCCCCCATCGAGAGAAGCGAATGGATGGACTTGTCGCGTGAAGACTACAATCGACAATATGAAGAGAGGGGCGAGGTGCGTCGTACAGACCATCAATCTGTCCAATCCGAAAACATGCACGAGACCGAAGGTTGAGAGACTCATTAGCGCGGATGTGGATTCCTCCTGCGATCCTAATCGCGCAGGCGATTACTGGACCCCTCGACCGGTGGCAGTTAGAGCTTGCTCGTGGAGGGACGCGCGGAGGAAGTGCTCGCCAAAGGTGAGGGAGGGTTATCGTGATTTTCAAGGGTTTAATTATAGTTCCGGAATCGCAAATACACCCGATATGCATTATGCAAATAATCAAACGTGTCATGAAACGTTTTAATCGAGCGCGGGGATAAAAAAAGTATCGGCGTTAAAGCCGCTGGAACATTTTTCCGTTCAGCGTCCGACAGATAAAGATGAAAGAGGAAGGGGCGGAGGGGAATGTTTTTTAACACGATATTGGATACATTTGATACGCGAATCGCGACGCATCCAATTCTCGGTTAAATCATGTGGCTTGTCGCTGTGTGTCGGAGCGCTCGCTTGGTTCGCCTCGCACGATATTGACACGCCGCGTAACGAGATGATGGTGTTCGAGCACCTGTACGGAATTGGTTAGTCGATACGTAGTTGCGTTTACCTGGAATTAGCTCGACAGTCGGTGTACACTGCTATAGCGATGGGTCTCTAATGGAGGAGGGCAGTCCGAGTCCCCGTAGCTGTTAGGGACATCGTCGGAGGCCTTGGAACGGGGAGCCGAGTGACGACGACGACGAATATAGCACGTGGAATGGACGACCATTTATTCGGCACACTTATCCCCGTAATTCGACGACTCGATATTCTCATTTCAGACACGTTGCGTTAAATTCTAAACAAACATTCTAAACAAACGTAATATATCCGCGTAAATTAAAATAAAGTTGAATGTCATGTGAGAGTCTGATATATTAGTCAGATATTTCTCAATTTTTCTGGCTCTCCACATATTACTATATTTTATTAATATTATTACTTAATTTATGGAATAATTTAATGTCTTTAATACGTATAGTAAGCGGATTAAGAATAAATCCTTCTTCAGATCTTCAGACATTCTTAAATGTTTGATGCGTTGAAATTTAGATTGGATATCTAGGGCGCTTAATTATTTACGCGTCGTCTTTATTCATGCAGTTCCATGGACCCCCTCAAAAGAAGGCGTCTTCCTTGCCGCTCTCGACCGGCGAAAAACTTTACAGAGTCGTGGCATTTTTCGTAAAAGGCGCTATCGTTACCGGCCTCATCTACTGGACCTATACGGAAGGTCTCTGGGGCGACAGCACCGAAACGGAGGACCTGTACTACAGAATGGCGAGCGTGATTTTTCCCGATCGGCCGGTATAAATATAATTAAATTAAAAAAGCATTAGAAAAGGCACGCGCGCGAACAACACACTGACATGTTATCCCCTCGCCCAAGGACCTGTCGCATCTCAAGGGAGTAAAATGCTCCGCGATCGAGACGTACAATCATATGATAGTGAAAGGAATGGATATTATTATCAGCGTGCCACGCGATGCGTACCGAAGATTGCGAGATTTTCTATACCCGTACGACACGACGACAGAGACGAAGGGAAAGCCGGCGAAATCCACTGACGAGTATTCAACGGAAGCGTAGTATTTTCAGAGATTGTGCGTGTCCAAAACGTTAATTGTGCGTGTCAAAATTCGCGTTGCGATAAATGTATTTGTCTCATATTTCTTTTTCAAAAGGTTTGTACGAAGCTTTTTAGTCTTAATAGTATGTGTAGAATTTGAGCGAATTATTGTGAGATTTTTTGTAAGATTTTACAGAAATCCTTGTTGTACAATGTTAATATAAACGCATAAAAAATTTACTAGTTGTTCTATTTTTACGCTCGAGTATCTGCGTAAATTTTGTGTGGGCACAATTCTCTTGTTGATTTAAAAATTATTTAAATTTTTGTTCTTGGCACTTATTCAAAAGCGCGTTTTTGTAGTTCCCATTTATAAACTTGATGAGAAAATAGCATTGCGAAAAATAAAATTAAATAAAATTTCTTACATACCCTAATAAAACTGTAATAAATATTGCAAAAGTTCTTTTGAATCCATTTTTATCAATGTAGACTTTAATCTCGATTTAACTTAATCTTTTTTTAGTTCTAGGAATTAAAAAGAAAATAAAGAGTAAATTAAACCGGGATATTAAAATTAATCTAAATTGGTAGAAATGTAGACAATTTTAAAAGTTATTTATCTAAAATTGTAAAATATTATTCACGCTGTTTAAAGATGTGATCAGTTTATTAGAGATCGAGATTGAGATTTTTTTTCTCTCGATTGTTTAAATTCCAATCTCAATCCCTAATTCGGACTTAAGCTAAATTATTTATGTTTCTTGCAGCTATTACCAAAATTCAAATATTCACGACCAAATTTTTTGTCATCAATTAAAAAAAAAGAGAGGAATAAACTCAAGAAGCTTGCAATTTTTAAATTTCGACAACTTTTATCGTATAGCCAAAACGTTCTTAATTTGCTGCGACATTTGCGCAGGCCATCGAAGACATCCCGACATGTTCTCCTCTTTTTTACTTTCCATACACGGGGTGCACTTGATAACCGCGAATATACGAGACGGGATTAAAATTCCGCGCAACGTCTTTTCCATTTTTTTTATCCACCCCGCGATACTCAAGGGCACACGAGGGATCTCGCGAGGTGCGCATATCAAGCGATTTTTATGGCCTGCCTATGTATCGTCGTAAAATCTCAGATAAAATCTTAGGAGCCGGGATAAAAAATTCGCGTTTTCATTACACGTCTTTTCATGCGTACACATCTTTCTACGCTGCAGAATTACTTCGAGCGTAAACGTTACCATGTACATACGTGCCGCGATGTACGACCCGCTAAAGAGAGAATATTTTTCGGAGTCAGATTTGCGGGCGCGCGCACGTTGCTCAACGAAGCTCACGATACCTGAAGAAAGCAAAAAACTTACGTGCGAGACCCAGGCTTCCCAGGCGAGACGGGGCATACCGCGAATTTCTCAAAGCCGGCGCCAGCTCCGCCGTGACTCCTCACGCGCCGAGTATTCCTTTTTCGTCGAACTGGAAGGAAGAGTAAGGAAGTTTCGGCTCCCATTTTTCAGCCGCGTCTATCTCCTTTTTGTGGCACGTGAGCGTCATTTGTCAGGGCACCTATTTTACTTTATAAGCGCGTCGCGCGTTCTTGTGTACGCTGCGCGCGGAAAAGTAATACTCCGGCCATCCCTCGTCAGGTCGCTGGATCGCTTAAATGAGCACTCCACGGGGGATTCGGACAATTAAACAGTTTATTCAGATCAAAACATGGTGTAGTATATACATACGAGTTAGTTAAACGATATCGGGTCGGTTGATGGCCAGGGGAACAGGGGGCAAGGAGAAAGGGAGAGAGAGAGGCAAGGAGGGAGGGGGTCTGATATGAAATCACCTATACAGTGAACTTGAGGTTCGGGCTTACGACCGCCAATCGATTTACATTATTGGACTCTCTCGCGTCGTTACGTACAACTGATTATGTACAGTCACATTACTCGCTACTGTTATTTCTGTGTGATCGCTTGCGCGCCTCTTCTTTTCCTCCTTTGCGCTTGATTGTGGTGGGTCACGCCGACCGAGAACGTGACTTTCGATACCTACTACTTTGGGGCGATTCCTCTCCGCAGCACATTACACGCTCGTCAAATAAGACCCTCGCGCGTGTATGTGTGCGAAAAAGATTGATATATCCCGACATTCCCCGCTCTTACAAAACGAATACGAGCAGTATAGTACTTTGTCTTATTCTAACATTCTCCCTCTTCCTGTCTTTTTTTTCTCGGTCCGCTTTAAGATGCGTCACCACCATCGCTCATCCTTGAACTTTGAATGGATTTTCTTGGACGTGAAAGATATGTGCCGTTCGATTGACCGCTGTCGATTCTTCGACGATCATTCGATAACGATTGTTAGACTCAAGGGATCGTCGCAAAATGGGTAAAGAAAAAGATTTACGTAGACCGGAAAGTTTTGGATCCTGTTACTGAAATCTACAAAACTATCGACGGCTAGGAAAGAAGATAAAAAAAAACGGGACTCTTTTCTTCTCTTGAGAAGGGAGAACAATCGTGCGTTAGAGAAATAACAAAATTCACATTAAAAAGAAAAAAAGGATAAAAGGATTTGAAAAATATCTTCCTATATGCGCAACACCAAAATCCAGTCCTGGCATTCGATCTAAAAATCGCGACGCGACACGAGGGCGCGTGAATTTGCGAGAGAAAGATCTCGATGTGGAGCGCGTTGTCGGGCGACTTTCGTGTCAAACATGAAACGTGCCGATGGGAAAACAATTTTCGTAATTCGCACGCGGGCAGGCGAGTTGAACGGAAAGTTAAACGAGGCGCCCGACAAGCGGTTCCGCCGAACTTGTCTCTTCCTCTCTCGAAAACTTGAACATTGTCGTCAACCTATCGTTAGACTCTCCCGTGATAATATATACAGCATTACATTAACTAACGAGCAACCTTCGTACTTGACCATTATCTCTTTATACACATCGAAAACACACACACACATGCACCCACACCCACACACTCGACGATTGATTCAACGTTACTCGCCTCCCGTATTCCGAGGAGGGTGACTACTTCGCGTTACCAACGCGACACTCGTTATTCATTCCTCGGTCCATCACACTCGTTTTCTCTCTCTCTCTCTCTCTGTCTCTCTCATTTTCTTTTTTCTGTTTTTTTTTACACATTACGAGTCTATCGATCATCCGAAGCGAGCGCAAACTTTTCCACGGACAAAGTTCGCGTTACACTGTTTCCATTAAGGATACGCTTTTCGTCGATTCGTTAGTTCCATTCTCGCCGTAGAAGTTTCACGACTTCGTCGCAAAGTGTCACGTGGAAGACCAGTTTTTGCAAAACCTTACAAAGTGAAGCTTTCTTCACGCGAGAACGCATGGAACGTCGCGCCGCGTCCCACTTTCATTCATTCTCTCTCTCTCTCTCTCTCATTCTCTTTTATTCCATTTCCCTTTTTCTCTCGTCGCGAGTTGAACGCGAATAACGATGATAACGATTTGATAAAGGACCTGTTAAACTATGTATATATTTACACACACGTGTACGTACATACACACACATACACCCCGGTGAGAACACACTTCTTTGAACGTGAGAGCGTTGAGTCTCGCACAGGGGCAGTACTTTTTTTCTTTCTTTACTATTCGGCGGGGAGTACAGAAAACTCATATCAGCAGTAGAAAAATTTATAAATGCTCTATCACAAATATCAATAGAGTGTAGTGTGCGCCTGGTCTTGTTTTTGTAAGAATCGCTTCCACTTTGCACGTTACACGGCTCGGTGTGGTTCATCCCCCTCGAGGTGGAACAAGGGGGACGTTTGCCTCTTTTTCTCAGCTGCCCGTTAATTTAATTGTTTTCGCTCGAGATAGTAAAAAAATTGAACGGCAGTGAAATCTACGCGATCGACGCGATCTCGAGATTCGATATGTGTGAGACGCGCTCGACGTGAGCGCGCTTTTCTTTCATCTAGGCGGGATTTTCTTGAAATTTTAATATCGTTATCGTTACTCACGTCCGTAATATCGCGTGAACGTAAATATCATCGACCGCGTTCGTTCGGCGTTGTCGGTGCTGGCGATATGCGAAAGTTGTGCCCAAAAATATCGAATTCGGAGAATTTAAACGGGATATCAACGCCCGCGTTTCCCACCCCTCTCTCACCTCCTCCATCTCTCGCTTTATCGCGATATCGGAGCTGATCGTTCAACCTTAAAACCGCATTTCACGCCTTCAAACTACACGCCAAAGTGGCATCGAGCATTCCCTTTCTTCCTTTCATTCCACACCTCTCCCTTCCGTTCTTTTCCTCCTCTCGCCCAACTTCTTCTCGGCACCTCCCCTACCCCCGGTATATTTTCGCGCGGTTCCTCCATTCGTCTTCATTCGAGCCATCGGAAAAGGGGTTCGTTCGAGAGCCTTTTATCTTTCCTCGTGTTTCACGGTCTGATGCTTCCGGACCAACGTTTCTCGTTGGTGGGATTCGAATTTATTTAGGGACATTGCGAGATGCTAGCGGGGATTCGCAAAAAAATACATATATAAAACAAAAAAAAAACAACAAAAAACGACGAGGAGAATAATAACGAACGAAAGATTAATGCGTCCGGTGAAAAATCACCTGAGGCCGGAAAATAAATAGCAAAATAAATGTAATTGGCTGGAAATAAAAAAAAGAGCAAAAAACTAGAATTTGTTTTTATACTGTGTATCTGTAAGATAAAAATTTATTCTGCGGGATAAAATTCCAAAAGTGGAATTGTGTAGTAAGAGGGACCAGATTTCAATGCTCTCTCTGTCTCCCTCTCGTCGAGATGCTTCTCGAAGACGTATTTTAAATTCGACGTTCAATCCGAGCAACTCTCTCGCAACTCGCGATTCGATTTTCCGTTCTCTCTTTATGGTCCGCGGCCGCCATAGAAGAAGAGAGGCGAACTTGGAGAAATATTCAAGAAGACATACCGTCGAAGATCATCCGGTTTGGAACAAAGAAAGGGGGGGGGGAGGGGAGAGGGCAAAAGCGGTTAAGTCGACGACCGAAAACAGAATGTTGGAACTTCGCAATACCACCCGGGGAGGGGCAGGGAAACTTCGACGAGTTTTCGGTTAACTTCTCCGCATACTTCCGTCTCTTCCCTCCAGGGTGGGAAACTATCGCGATCGTGTTTCGAAAACAATCGCGACAGACGGGGTGTCTCTCTTAATCTCGCGGACGATCCCGCGAGAAGTCACGTCGTGCGAGAACTCGCCCCCCCCCTCCCCCGCTCTCTCTCTCTCCCGCCTGTCGTCCTCAATCGGGGTGCCTTCGGACTCGAACGAAATCAATTGTTCGCGAGACGTAACGTCGATCCTCGGCGCGTAACGTATCCCTGGGCGTCCTATTGATCGCTCGAACTACTACCCCGCTAGTGAGTCTGCTCTCCCTCATTCGCCGAACGTCGGAGTCGACGATCGCGCCGGAGGATCGTTAGCAAACACGTTAAAGCTAACAGACGGCTGTCACGAAAACGGACAACGTGAACGCTTCCTCGGGAAGCGGGATCTCGAAATCGTTCTTGGATACGCGACGAGGGCCCTCGAGCACGTTTCGCCTTTCGCCGGGATCTCGTGCCGGCCTGCGATCGCGGCGCACGCGATAGTCGGTATTCTTGAACGGCGCTGTCAGGTTGACGACGACGATGACGGCGGCGACGACGACAACGGTACCATGTCACCTGCGGACCAACCGAGCTTCTAGACGCAGCTCTCCGGCAGCCTGTTCGCCATCAGTCTTCGTTTGATCGCCTCACCGTCGAGGCACTCGCCGGCCACGACGACACCCTGCCCGCCACCCACGACGACGCCTTGGGCGCCACCAATTACGACGCCCTGACCGGCGCTCACCATCACCCCCGTCACCGGCATCCCCGGCAGGTTCGGTATCGTGCTCCTCGACGGTAACCTCAGCTCCGTCGGCCTCCCCGTAAACTTGTGGCAGAGCTCGTCTATGCTTGGCGTAGGTCCGGGTGTGACCCAGTGTCCCGGGGGGTAACCACCTGGATAACTCGGCGGACTGACCTCCACGAGATTACCCTCTAGAACACCGAAGCAGACGGGATTCTCTGTTGGGAACTGCTGCAAGTAGTCGAGTACGTTATGGGGCGGAAACGCGGAGAATAAGTTGCGCTCGGGGGTGCGGTCCCTTCTCTCTCCCCCGGTTCCTTATTCTTCGCCGATTCTTCATTTTAGGTCACGCGGCAAGGGTGAGAGTTCACTGCAAAGTCGCGACCGAAATTCGTATCTTCAATGATAGCGCGAAATTTAACGAACAGAATAATATTTCATGCTTTTTTGAACTTTTCTGATCAATTCTTTTAATGTGCCATCCTATATAAAATTAAAAGCAGATATCTCAAAAATATTAGACTTCTGGAAAATTTTGAAGACGAAAAAGACGACCTTTTTTCCTTTATTTTTGAACAAACTTTCACGCAGTTTAAAAAGTACGTGACCATCTAAAACCGCGATTAAAAGGATTAAATAAAACTCTTTTTCCTTTAATTAAATTTGATTGAAAGGCACTTTTGAAGTCTCAAAGTTAAACGAACACAGAATAAAAAAAAGTAATAAATATACAACAATCACAATATTAATTTTTCTCTATACTGAATTAAACATTTGTAATTTTTTACAAACGCGTCTATCATCGAACAGCCTGCACGAGGATGGAAAAGGATATAAAATTTTCTCTAAGCGAGAATAAAATCATTTATCCAGTCAAATTAGGTACCGCAGATTGATACACGATACAATTTCGATCCAACCACATTGTTTCCTTTATATCAATCGCAACGTGCAAGACGGTTCAACAAAACATTCACGATTCACAAGTCTCCGGCTAATTCCAAGTTTGAAGGAGGCCACGTGCCACCCTCTTCTCTCTTCATACAAAGGGTCTACATCAACAGACGAACGTAATCGGATTCGCGCGGAGGCTGTTCAGCGGAGGGGTATCGGCTTCGAGGAGTCTTACCGAACTTGTTCGGGATCACGTCGGGATCAGTCTCCACGGTCTGCTGAGAATTCTGCAAGGGGTATTGTTGGGGCGGTAACTCGCTGAGTTCCGCCGGTTTCTCGTGCCGCGGTTTTGCCACGCGCTCCCGACGTACTCTGACCACCACTACCAGGATAATGAGCACCAGAGTCACCAGGGCGCCGACCACCACGCCTATCAGCGGCGACAACACGATGCCGGCGTCCTGACCTGCAAAGACAAGATTAAACGACTATTACGCTTCTGTGTTTCCAACTCAATCAAAGAACAATTAAAACTTACTTATTTGATCATTAAATTGTTTCATTGATTATTCAGTTAAGTGGAAACGTTTCCTGTAATATCTATAAATTTCTCTTTCACCTTTTTATGCATATTTATATATTAAGAAATTGTAAATGTTAAGCGTCACAATTATTTTTCATTCGTTGAAATCCTAGCAACGAACTACTTTTATTCACACAAATAAATAAATTTTTTTATAAAATATGAAAGATTAAATGTACGTTATTTCCTATCTTTTTTAATTTCGAGAAAATATCTTCAACACTATTCTTATCTGTCTTAATAACTGTTGGAAAGTGTACTTGCGTGTATTTTCTCTTTTGCATATTACAAATTTTTTCATACTGCGACACAGACATAATGTTGAATATTTAATTAAATCAAAGTTATAAGAATTGCGAGAAAAGAATTGTTGCTATATGTTGTTGAGCCCGGCGGTCGAAGAATAAAGTTAATGTGGCTAATCCTCCGAGGCAGAGGATTAACCGCACTGTGTCGCCGTAAAGGGAAAATGACTGCCGCTGCCTCGCACCCTCCCGCGTTACTTACGAGTCCCTTCATTTTTTCATGCTCCCCTTCTCTTTCTACAGTTTTGCTACACGCGTAAACAAACTCCCCGGCTGATGTCGTCGTAGAGGAAACATTTTATATTCTTCAACGTCAGGATTACATCTAGCACGCGGTATTTTTTTGTCGTGCCGTCACGTACACGATGGGTTTTACCAGCATTCGGTATTTTCAAATCGTTTGCAGAATCTTAAGTAGTAATGGCGATGCACGCATGAGAGAGTATCCGCGGTGGTTAAAAATTACTTGTAAGATACGCAATAATGTAACATTTGTTGATGTTCCAAATATATCACACATTAGGACAAATAGTTATGTAATTTTCAAGTACGAGTATACAGATGAGTTTGCAAATTGCACTTTGTGTGGCATTCATTTTTCCATCTGCAATATGGTTTAAAATCTTCTTTATAAACAATTTATAATTCATGCCAGAATTCTATTTACACAGAAAAAAATTTACTCTCAAATTGAAACTTATGTATTCAAATTAACGCGATCATTGTTTCGTATATAAGCAACAATATATAATTTTCTTACAAGAATTTGAATATTTTAAATTTCAAAATACTGTACTCTTATTTCAATACTATAAATGTTATTTCAAGAATATAATATAATTGTTTTGATAATTTTATTCTAAGAAAATTATAATCATCGATTTGAGCATGTAGTATTTTCTATTGTATATTTTTTTTCTTTCCGTTCAAGAAAATTATTCTGAAATAACAAGACTATCATTTTCTTGGTTAAACTATATAAAATTTAAAAATAAATCTTCATTCAAATAAATCTTTTCGATTTAACATAATATAATCTAATTTCAAGATTTCCATTTAAAGATATTGTTAAAACAACAATATTCTTTTTTTTGTGTATGATTTTATGGGCTGTATAATAAAAAAGCATGTATGCATATTTTTATTCTTCAACACTTTTTGTACACTGACATTTAAAGTTATGAATTCTATTCCAATTTCCGAATTTATCAATTATAAATCGTCTAAAATGGATTAGATGTATTCGAATAAAAACAAGCGATGTCCATTTGTCGTTCTCTTTAAAAATTTGGCGTGTCGAGTTAGATGGGCAATGATACCGGAGATTCGGCTCTACGGCTTGGCGCGTCATGTTGAAATTATTTTCCCTGCGATGCTCCATGCCCAACGATCGCCGGTATGAGAAATCTTGCAGCGTTGGTTTTCGCCTTTGACCCCGCCGTCCCATCGTATTTCGCCGAGCTCTCGCTCCCGCTTCGCGCACACGTGATAGCGTCCCGCTTGATAGCGCCGGCAGGGCGTGGGATCGCGCCTGCTGTTTTTGTCGGATAATTAACAAAACTGTTTTCTTGAACCGTTATGAGTTGCGATCAGGTGCGCCGGTGTGCGAAGCCGGAGTTGCAAGCCACGGGGAGGGGGGGAGGCAAGCAAAAAGGGCGCGCGCTGCCCTTAATCTTTAAATTTTCGCCAACTTATTTACGCCGGCTAACCCTCGCTGTTTGCGAGAGCCGATGCTTGTATCGCGAGCTCGAATCACGTTGATATCGTTTAACGTATCATTTCAGCATTAGAAAACATACAGTCGGTTTACCATTTTTCTGGCTGTTCTTTTAATAGCGCAATTATCATTACAATATTTCTGCGTTGAGATATTTTTCGTAGCACGAGAATTTTTCATTGTTGAAGAAAAGAGAACTATCGCAAGATCATGGGGAGAAGAAAGAACGCTGTTACAGTGTGTTTCACAAATGCCATTAATTATTTAGACAGCGGAAAGGTTTGGTAAGAACATTAATTTTATTTGCTGAAAATAATTTTGTTGAATCTGTAAATTATTTCAATATAATATCTCGGTCGCCACAGAGAAATGTATTATTATTTACTGAGGGTAGACTCCGTTTCGCTTTAGCAGGAAAATTTGTGTTTTCCGCGGGCAAATTTGCTCAGCGAGATTCTTCTACAAAACAGACCACGCTGTAATATCAAATAATTAATTATGGCGGCCCGCTAAGTTTAATTGCTTTCGCATCGAGCACAGGAGCGACTCTGGCTTGCTCTGTGAAAGTAAAACTCTCCTTTTTTTTTCATCAACCATTACGCGCCACGTAGCGTACCAGAAGCGCGGCGTCGTTGACAATCGGATCGGCCGTCTCGTTTGCGCGGTACGCGGCAACTTCCGCCGTAATACGGCCACATTTACGTGTGTAAATGCATTAACGCGCGCGCGGTTATACGTGCGAGGCATTTTGCCGGCGCGCGCGGGTGGTAATGCCCGTAAAACCCCAGGTTTAATCAGCCGGCAGTCTAGGATACACACCGCCGCGACCGAGCCCGTAACCCGAACAGGAACGAGGAGAAGTTCTGTCTGCGCCGCGCGGCGGTATTACATCGAGCACGGGGCCGTAAATGAACTCCACGCCGAGAGGAACTCGGCGCGCTGGAACAAGCCGAATGCCGCTGTCGGTCGAAGCGACGACGAGCGGAGTGGTGAGCTTAGGAGAGTCGGTAAAACGCGAGAGTGAATCCCCGAGATCGTCTCGTTTCACGTCGCGTCGCAGATCTCAATCGCGCACTGCTTAATTGAAGTTCGATCCGTAAGTCGGACTAAAAAGTGATGCCATTAAAGACGAAAAAGAAACACACAAGCGTAGAATTGTAATCGTAATAAAAGTCATACGCTATTACATGAACGTCTCCGTCATGTTTTGTCCGCGACCTCTCGTGTCTCTCAGTTTGTCATAATCGCTACTTTTCCCAAATCGGGAAGGTGAAAGTCACGCCACGCGGGCCGATCACGCGATCGAGTATCGCGGGGTCGTCGTTTCCATTTTTCGTGTAATTGGTCGCGGGCTTCGACTAGACTAGTAAAGGAAGATTTATGAAAGTTTGTAGTCGCACGTACGGCAAGCATGTCACGTGTGAGTACACATAAGCGACACGGACTCCTATTGCAACGAGCTTAAGAAACTCTCGTAAATTCATCCGGCTCTGTGGATGAACTGCAGTAAGGCTTTTGACAATTTAGTTGAGGAAGATTTATGATGCCCGTGAGTATACCGCGTGCGCGCGCGCCACTTTGACGGCTTTAAGCTTTTTAAATATTTCATTTATTTCCACGTCACTTTTCGACTGCGAAACGGCACGCCGTTTCGCTTTTATACAACCTCGAGTTTCAATTACGTCATTTTTCTCTTGCTCCCCGCATAAACTCCTTTTACTCGCACCTAAGAGCGCGAAAGCACTGTAACTTGGAGCTTAATTTGAATTGTCGAATTTGTTCCGCGTTTGTTTACAGTTTGTGCAAGTCTTGGGCGATGCCTCGCGTGAAGTACTCGTTATTTGCGCGAGTGCACGTGTATGTTTTTCAGATCGGCGGGTAATTTTTCAATTTATTATTACTTCAATGGAACTTACGCTCGATGGGGAATAGCTACAGTTAGGGATCGTATACAACCCTAAGCCTCCGATACTGTCTCGTAAAAGTTGCAATGGAAGTTTAATCGAGTTCTACGCGGAGAAACGTCTGGTGCCAGGGTAGTAAAGATAAACCGGTCCTTATATCGTCGATCCTTGAGAAAGGACTAACGGGATCTCAAAGGGAGAGAGAGAGAGAGAGAGAGAGAGAGAGAGATCGCATATCCCAGCGGATTCCCGAATTCCAAGTTCATCGAAGTTTAGATCACTAATCGGACTTGCAGTAGGGTCAGGGATGGAATCTAACCACTTGGATTATTTGGGAAAAATATCCCTCGACGCGCGCAGATAGGGGGATATTCGAAAGGGGGAAAAAAAAGAGAAAATTCCGATCGCCCAAAATGTTGCGAAAGTTTTTCTATCTGTCAGGAACGCCGGAAACTTTGTTCGTATTTTTGATGGATTGTTATACCTGTCGCGTCTACTTCTGCGTGATTTTTAGGAAGATGTGCACCAACCAACACAATATCTTTGACATCAATTTATTCTGCTGCCTGACGTGGCGGATAATCAAATGGCGTGATCAATCTCAATTATGTATTTCGTTATGCTTTGATACTGTATTACGATGAAGACTTTTTTCCGCAGGATGAATAATCGCAAACTTCGAACTGTTACCCGGAGATGTTGTTATTGGAAGGATGGTACGTCTCAATATCCTGTATCAAGAAAATGACAGTGAGTTATTCCCTAAGCAGCACAAAATCTGAATTTTACTTAACTTTAATTAAATTTTACCAAAGTTTTCGGCATAAAGGCGTTATAAGAGTATAGAGCTCGGGGCGAATCTTAACCGGGAAGCGGTACGCTCGGCGGGGGTTAGGGAAGATCGTCTTTAAAGGGGAGGGTTACGCCACGTAACGGTGGTATCCGCGTCAGAGGTGAGACGAAGGCTCAGAGGTCATGGTGGCCGGTTAAGTCACCAAGAAGCCAGGCTTAGCTCGCGCTCAAATCCAAGTTCGGCTCACCTGGATTAATTCCAACGTAGGGTCGACCCCAAATCGCTGTTACGCTGCCTTTCCCCCTGCTTTCGGGTGAAGCGACGTAGAGTCTCTTCCCGCTTTCAATTAATGAAACGTTCACGCGGCTCACCTCCCGTCGCTCCGTCGCCATGGATCATTTCTCGAACGAATTTCCAAACCTCATTGTGGCGAGAGACAAAGCTAATATAAACTTTCGGGACTTTTAATGTTATGTAAGCCTAACACTTTCCAATTTGTTGGCCACGTAATGGCAAATGTAATTATTTCATAATTTAATCTCTATTTTAGACTTTGACTCCGAGATATACTGTAAACGGATTTCCGACAATAAGATTTTCTTTTCTTACAATTAAAATCGAGAATAGGCCAACAAAATGTCACAGCAGAATTTTAGTGATTAATATTTCTTATGTAATTTTCTAGTTCTTCAAATTGCGCGCCGTTATTTTCGATCTTGAAATGTAATTCTTAAATTCAGAGTAATAATATCACAATATTGAATCAATAATCAATTTAATAATACTGATACTAACAAGGATCCATTGTAGTAATGGCAAGGATTTAAAATTGAATCGATTTTAATTGCATTATTACCACGATCTAATCTCGATTATCTTTTTTCTTTTCTTATTTAATTATTTTAAATATAAAATTATGATACATTCTGTAGAAAGACTTTTTTCGTGATAGCACGTACTGCATTTCGCGTGCAACAATCAGTCGTCACAGAATGGCGAATACTTGGCGACTGAACGCAGGAATATGGGAGCATATCAGCCGATTACTGTTAACCGCTTAAGAAGCTCATGCTAAGTCAACAGATCTACTTGAACGTCGTGAAACCTTTGTTCCGGATCATTCATCATCGTGCGCGCTCATCAAAGCTAATGAAGGATGATGAAGAGACGGCCGGTAGGTCGATGGTCGGATCGTCTTTGATGCAATTAGTCGATATCACGCTGGGAATGCATGATTCCGAGAATGCGAGACGCTTACGAAAATTTCAGGACGCGAGTAACCTATGTATCCTACGTCGGGCAAAAAGTTAATCTCAGATATCATCGCGAAAAATTTCACAGAAGACACCATAAAAAAAAATACAGAAATATTTTATATGATTATTAATATTCACGATAAATCAAGAAATCAACGCGTAACGGTTTCGACATTCGTCTTCTAATTGCAATTAGCAGATCCGGGAAATGCAAAGGAGTCTTCGTCGATCAATTCCTTCTTTGTACGTGCGTATATGGGCACGCTCAATGGTGCGCATCGGAGCGAAATCGGCAGCAATTACCACCGCAATCCCGCCGCGCGGAGTGGATTGACTTGCCTAGTCAAGATGAAAGGACGCAATTCTGTGGCAAGGCAACACACCGCCGCAGATCTTGAACATTCCATCCGTAATAAACGCTCACGGCGGAGGAGGGGAAGGACTTCAGTCTTTCGATCGCAGAGATCGGGAAGATTTCAGAGCCGACGGGTTCTAATCTCAATTGTAGGAAGCGTCGCGTCGCGTGGCATCGATGATGCCCTTTATCTGATACGACCGTATCTCCACCGAGATCCTCTCTTGCTTGATGCCGTAATTCGAATACCCGCGGGCCCGTTTCGACCGAATTAACCAGCCGGATACCTCGCTCGGATCAATCCTCCGGCGTAGCGTGGAGTAAGCCGCACGGATCGCATTTGATCGCGGTCGTTCCGGCATTTAATTGATGAGCTTTAAATCAGTACGAGGATTAACATTTTTCAAACAATTGTTTTTTTCCGTGAGTAGAGCGAGAGGATAATGAATCCACCCTGTGGGAAGGTTTCTTCAACTTAAAAGAGCAGAGAAGAAAGAGTCGGTGTGTATATTCCCGGGCTGAGGTAATTACGTATAAATCGATTATAAAGTGTCACGACATTTATAATCCCAAGTACAAAGGACCGGTGCTTGTTATGGACAAAAAAAAAAAAAAACGTTATTAGTGTAACTGTGTGCGCGCTGATTATGAACCGTGCTTTTAATTTTCAGAGTAAATTAAACATTTCTACAGCGTTCGCCGTAAATTAGGAATAGTTTTGTAACATGGGATACCTATGTGTGAAATTTTCGGTTTCAAATTTAGGGAAGATTAGCGGGCTATTTCAAGAAGATACCTAATCTGAATTGCAATCCCCAGTGATTACTGACTGATACATTATTCGAGTGGGATTTCGTCTGTGTAATGCTCTTTTCGTAGAGTCGAGTTACGTCGAAGGAACCACAGGTTATATCGCACAACTTTCGTTATGTACAATATAACTACGTTCAATTCCAAGATTCTATACGGGAAGCAGAAAAGAAATAAGTATCGCCGCACGAGCGGCTAGCAATCCCTCGAACAATCTTCTTTCCGTCATTCACAAACTGCTAGTTAAAATTCGCGCAGGCCTTCGAGCGACAGTCTCGCAAACAGTCTCGGACGAGGATCGTCGTCGCTGGGGGTCGAGATAGGACTGATGGCGTATAACAATGAATAAACTGCCAAGCGCCGGAGAAATTGATCGTTACACGTCGTCATTTCTCCGCATTCTGTTGTCACATTCGCGATTGATTGGCGTTTTCTTAAATAATGCCTCTCTCACGGTAAAAAAAAACAAAAAGTACGCAACTTTCGAACAATGCAGCAAAACCGCTGGAACGGAACGAACGTACGGGAAAAAAAAGACTGCCATGAAGGGAGGGGATTAAGGGCTCGTATCGATAACCGATAAAGTTTACTTTTAACAGGACCGAATTCCGAAACTTTTCGATTACGCCACGTAGATGCTCAAGTTGAAGTTTACAAGTCGCCCCGAGGAGACTCCCGCTTTCATTCATTTCACGACGTCCGATAATCGTCGAGATCTGAAAACGATTTTCCAACGCGTCGCCGAGCCACCGGCTCGATTTGATTTTCGTCTCGGCAAACGAAAGGGACTGGTGAGTGCGTCTAAAGCGGTCTCCGAAGGAACCACTTTCCGCGAATAGGATGGATAGTGGCGCGCTAATTATTCTTTCTCGCTGGTCCGTGAAAAAAAAGGCGACCGCCATCGCCGTCGAGGACGAAATAACCGGGCGAGGTTACGCGATAAAAACGGAAATGGAAGGGAAAACGTAGCGACGCGCACGTGGAAAGATGCGCTTCGGCGACGTCGCCTGACGAGGTCGCCCGTGGAAACGAGAAGCGCGAAACCGGACCGGAATATGAGCGGGAGAAACGGGGAATAGGGGAAAACAACGAGGCAGAGGGAGGAAGAGAGAGAAAGGCAGGGAGACCGAGAAAAATGACGACGGGGGTAAACAGAGCTAAGTGAAGTTAACGATCGGGCAAGAAGAGCGGCAAAAATGACCCCGGGAAAATTACCGCACGCGCAACGGCTTAATGTCCAAAAAGACGAGAGCGGGGGAAAGAGGGGAGAAGAAAGAGAGAGAGAGAGAGAGAGAGAAAACGAATAAGGGAGGGAGCTGTATAGCGAGAGGAAGATAAAAAGAGAAAGAGAGAAAAAGGAAGTCAAAGAGAACGGTCGAGGTCAGGAACGAGAGAGAGATATCGCGAGAACGGGGAGAAAGGAAAGCTGCAGCTGCTTAATGACCACCCTGTACATTCGTATCTCTCTTGGATAGGCTTTCCTTTTTCTCCATCCTTCGTAGTTCCGCTTTACTCCCCGTCTTCCTCCCCGAGTCTTTCGCGCAGTCCCGGCGCTGGGTGCCGCCGGGACCATTATCTGTAATTGCTTTCCTTAATTCGATGTTCGTTGCCTATGTGGTGGAGCAAGAGAGAAAGAGAGGAAAAAAAAAAAATTCGCGTAATAAGTTGGAAAGTACGGTATAAGTGCCGTCTGTGCCCCCCGACTTATGTAGGAATCGCGCGAAAAATTCGAATCCGTCAGCCGCGTGTCCTGTTTAGCAACGACGGATACTTCGGATTTTGTACGATTTCTCGCGCCAGCCAATAACTATAGCCCCTCGATCTTCCGACGGCGCAAGATAGATTCGCCGATCTCTTTTCCGAAATCGTGGTGACCGCGCACACCCAGTCTTCTCGTCCGCCGCGATTCCTCGCGTACAAAACGGCAGACGACGAATGCGTGCAGAATGGGATGGAATTCCGGGCGACAGTTGTCTCCTCGGGTGATCGATACCGGAAATAAATCGTCCCGGCCAGAATCTCCTTCCAGAGGCTCGCGCTCGAATGCAGATTCTCCAATTTGTTTTTGAGGAATCACGCGAACGCCCGCAGCCACGCACCACGGGGAGGGGAGGGGAAGGGGAAAAAGAGGGAGGAGAGACCGAAAATCACGCGACGAAAAGCCACGACGGCATCGACGTCGAAGCGGCAAATTGATCCGGTGCTGCGACGACCGTAAATCACCTTGCTGACAATTGATTCGGGGGACACGGGGGTGCGCTGCCCGGTTTTACCTCGGGGCCACTGCGAGAACTACTGTTTACGAGAATGCGCGTGCACGTAACACTACATTGCGTTGCGTACTACGCGCGGCTGTGTTGTGGCTTCATTTGCCACCGTGTTTAATGATACGCAACGTGACGCGCTCGTAACGTTTCGCCACGTTCTCGTTGCGTTACCCCGTACACCCGGGTTGCGCTGCGAGATTCGTCTGTTTCTCCGCGCTCATGTTTTACAATGAAAATAATTAACGGATCGATTTTCTGAATTCAAATTTACTTTACGATTTCACGAGGGAGAAAACGTAATTTCGCGCGTTCTGCGGCTTTCTTTGTGTTATGTTAAATTGCTTGCAAAACACAAAACGTGTTTGCTCATCTTAATAAAATTTAATGTCCGACGAATGGAAAACTGAAGTTAATGATAATTATTTTAAATAATAAAATCACATCAAATTCATAATTTTATTTGATAAATTTAACGAATTTTCTGCACATTATTCAATAAAAAAATGTTTAATGAGAAAATGTTTATTCAAAGGTTAATTTCAAAAATGCGTAACAGTGAAAATTGGAAGTTATAATAAATGGTAATTTTCTTTTTTACTGCATGCAATAAAAAAAATTCACAAATCGCCGCATAAAAAATAATGCAGTTGATATTTGATAATTGCCTACCTAAAAAGCGCTCATATTATACGGTCTGGTATATTTTAATTTTGGAGAGCGTAACTTAAATTTTATAAAGCCCAATTACACGGGAATGTGCTTTTACACAATCGCTTTATTAAAAATAAATGTATGTATTACCAATAGAGAATCCATCATGCGATGCTGTAATATGAGAAAGATAAAATACTCGATATTCTTTGGAATTAATTTCGGCGCGTTTTCTTGATAAGTAGCGCGATGTGTTTTATATATATAAGTCTCTGACGGGGTGTGGTGCGTTCGTCTCGTAACATTGTCTCGAGGGTGGTGATCCGTCTTGCTTACCGCCCTGTGTCGTTGACACCACCCATTTCGAGAACAAGCCGCTATCCGAATCAGCCACCCTCGCACAAAAGAACCACGTGAACTCGGACGGTGACCTTACTGTCGATTCGTGTACTCGACCAGCACCTTTCGCTAATCTCTGAGAAATCGCGGATGCCCGCTAAATTGAGCAGGGTTGAGAGCTCGATTGACTTCTCCCCTCAACGACGCTCCTCATTCGGCGCTCGCGCCCGACTAAGTGATAGACGATACGCAATTTTTCATCCTGTCGTCGCGATAATCCAACCCGCCCGCATGTCACTACCGACCTAGCTAGAAACATCCTCGTCCAAAAACAAGACGAGAATATTACAAGACATCACATGCACGTAGTTTAACATCACGTCGATCCTCCCATTGAGGACACAACTCAAACTCCGATTTTGTTTGACACGGTGAATCACATTAACGCGACGATCTAACGTTACTTAACGTTAATAATCTCGTACTTACCAGTACGCTTCTCGGCATCGCGATACGTGACTTCGCTGAGGATGACGGGTTGACTTCGACCCTTGGCGTTCACCGCGTAAACCGCCACGTGGACCCCAGCCTCGACCGAGGCCTCCAGTCCAGCGAGGGCGAAGGACGGCTCGTCCGGATTGGAGACGTTGTAGAGGGGCTGGCTGCTGGCTAGGTAGTCGACGTCGCCGTGATAAACCTCCAGGACGAATTTTTGTGGCAGCCCACCGTCGTACCCTGGCACGCATCTCACCTCCACGCTGGTGTACGTCTGATTCGCCAGGGTGCAGTTGCGCACCGGAAACGGTTTCCCTGGAACGAGATAGAGAGAGAGAGTGGTCGATGACGGAAATTGGCGGAACGAAAAATCGCGACGACTCATATATTATGTGACTTATACAGTTGAAATGACCCGGCTCCGTGCAAAAATCCGGAGCCTCGACAAAGGCGTCGTCGCCGCCGCCGCCGCGCGAGACGTTCTCCTGGTACACTAAATCTTTCTCAGCGACACGCACGACTGCCACTTTCGTCTCGTGACATTTTCTGGACACCTTGTACGCGTCTATACATCCGAAAGCGGCTCCACAGGTTGGCACGGGGTAGTTCTCTCGGAAATCAAGCCCGGCGCGCGAGTGAAAAATGCTCGCGTGTCCACGAGTGGCAAAGATTTAGTGTACCAGGATCGTAATGGGCGTAGAGATGTGTCCCGTTCTCTTTTTCTTCTCCCGACTACCACCAGTCAACGTGGCACACATCCTCCCCTCCTTCGTCGAGAGTCGTCGCGTCGATTTTTTTTCCTCCTCTCCTGCGCGAAACCAATTCTCGAAAGTCCCGGCCGCAACGAGAAGAACGGATACCGCTCGTTACGCACGCGTTTCCTCTCCTTCTACCGTCTAATTTCGATATTCAACGCGCTCGCGTTTCGCGTTCATCCGCCCGGGATTTCATTTATCACAAAGTCCGTCGCAGTCGTCGTCGTCTTCTCTGTTCCTCCTCGTTATGGCTCGCGAATCTACGGTACGTATATTGAATCTCGACAATGCTTCGTTTGTACTTTACGCGCGCTTGTACTCTCCTCGCTCGTCTTTGCCCTTCCGTTTCTTATGTCGCTTTGCCACGTAACTCCGGGCCCCATTTCCCGCGAGCAAACATTTGTAACCCGCGCTTTCGTCCTCGTAAAAGGGCACCGTCCGGATAGACGCAAATTCAAATTAGTTTTGCGAGCAAAGAAGGAAGGCTAAGCTCGTCAAACTGGATAACTTGCGGGATGGCGTGTCTCCCTTGTATTTTTCTACGCGAAAGCCCCGCCGCAAAATCAGCACAACACTGCAAACACGTGTAATATGACCGCAGCAAGCAGAAATCTATGCAGTTTATTTTTGCATTCGGCTCGGTCGAGTATCGCGACAAAAAAAAAATGTTTTTAACACATATTACCCTTTCTTTAAATTTTCCCTCGGAACATATTGGCAAATTTGTTTTTACATATCGCGCGGCTCTTGACAAAATGGAATATCTTTGTATCATTCATGCGTTTGGGGGATCGTAAATTTCAATACGTTTCGGAATTCCGATTGCACGTTCGATATGCGTAACGAGTGGCATCTAACGCGAGATCGTCGATTCTGTCACGAGACCCCGGTCCCGGAAATCCCGTCTTTTTACCATTCTTACACGCTTCGACGGGCATATTCCTTACCGAAATGCTTCGCGGAATGCTAACCGACATCAATAACGTCGAGAGGGTGGGACGGATAGGGGTACAAAAATAATATCATGCCATCGGGTTTACGGGTCGTTGGCATTGGTGGAGCACCGCGAGAGGGTTTCGATATCGAGGTAAAGGAGCGAATGGCACACGAGAGAGAGACGAGCGATTTTATTTTTGAGGGAGGGGGGGAGGAAGGGGAATGGGTGAGAGGCGAGAGGGCGAGAGGCACATCCCGGTGTGCCGCTCACACTCGACGTATTCGTCAACGTCAATACGTCCTCGGCCGATCGCCATGTCAACGTCACTGTCGATCACGCACTGGGTGAGGGGGGGGGGGAGGCGGAGGGAGAGGGAGGGCGAAAAAAAGGAGAACGACGAAACGTGAAAAAATTCGCCTAGGGATTAATGCCGATTTAACGGTCGATGATTGGTTGGCCTCCCATTGTACGGCGATGATTCGCGGGAATCGCGTCGCGCTCTCTTTCCCCCAAGAGATCCCGTAAAAACAGCGGCAATTTTGCATTTCAATCGTCGCGCGCTTTTGACGTTCTTTTTTTCGCGCGGACAGCTCGTGCGATTAAAAATGCACCTAATTTTACAAGCGCAGAGAATTTATTATGAGGCGCCACGGCACACGGATTCTCCGCTTTTGTTGGACTCCCCCAGCGTAATTCCATGATTTCGAGCACCGAATTAAATATATATGTCGAGTATGTTTTTTTTTTTCGAAAGCACGCCATACTTTAGTCGTCTATTCATTGGCGTAATTCTTACAGATGCACTACATTGTTTTCGTGAGCACGAAATATTTTTACAATTTTAATCAAATATCCCAACTTTGCAATTTAATCATTTCTAATGTAATATAATAGTCCCATATACACACGTATGTATACAATGTTCTACCGACAGATGACAATTTTAAATACTCATCGATTGCACGAGTGGTGTTCTTCCTTTTTCAATTTCTTCCCTCTACTAAAATACTTTTAAATAAAAGCATTTGTATCGAGCTAAAGCGAGAATAGAACAATCATTGATTGCTAGTTCGTATTTAGCTTGATTTTTATTGCTGCAGTTCTTCTTTTAGTCTTTATTTGTAATAAAGAGAATACGTCGAAATGAAAAGACAAATCCTGTAACTATGAGTTAATAAACGGTTTTCATGTCAATATATTGTGTTTGATCATTTTTTTGCAAAAGGTACACTGAGAAAAAAGTGTTTGATATTTGAGGCTATAATTGTGTGATAAAATAATTATAGTTGAAAACTCCATTTTTATAATTATTACTGCTATAATGTTATTAATAATAATCTTACGTTTATGGTTTTCTACAAACCATTAAAATTTATTATACACTTCAAATATTAATACGAAAAAATATCCAAATATTAATGGTAAAAATAAAATAAACATTTCTATGTAGTAAATCACAATTGAATATAGCAAATACCTTTTTAAATATTCGACTTATTATTTGCGTAGCAACAATAACTAAATATTATAATTGACTATGGATTACAGCTAAAACATATGGCATAATTGCATCCAATTTTTCTTTCAGTGTAGCGATTACTTTACCTGCGTAATGTCACACTCTAGGTAAACCACTACAGCTTATCGTGTACACTCACCGGCTGCTACCAGTTGAAAGAGACACGGCCTCGACTGGGTACCGACGAGATTGTCCGCCCAGCACGAGAGGGTACCGTAATCCAGCTCGGTGGACGGTGTGTATCTCAGCACACTGACGCCGCTCGACTTCTCCATGGAGAACCTAGCAGGTGCTACCTCCAGGGTCTCGCCGCTGTTGTTGAATTTCCACCGGAAATTGTGCGCCGGCGGATCGGCCTCGACCCTACAGGCGATGTCGAGAGACTCGCCCCGCGACGCGCCGACCACTATAATTCGGTCCTCCTTGCACACCGGCGCGACTAAAAGCAGAATTATCGATTTGTATGTACTATCGGAGGAGGGGAACGAGACGATCTTCTCCTCCGCTACGCACTTCGGAACTCACAATAATACCCCGCGACAGGGGTAGCCCCAGCTCTTTGACCGTCGCACCATACTACGGATTTTACTGTCAAATTTCACGAAATTTGTAACAATCAGGATTTCCACGATAAAATTCAAGATGCTACGAGAATAAAATTTTCATTTTGTACTTGTAAATTAGTATTGCAGAGTTATTGATCCGTTATATGCTACCGAACAGCGGGAGGCTCTTTTCCTCTGTTTTATATGTATATTATACGCATTTCAGAATTTTAAGCACGACGGAACGCGCAGACTTTTGATGATCATCGTACCGTACCGCGGATTTTACCGACTTTTACTAGAATTCGTGAAATTTGTAACAATTAGGATTTCCGCGAAAGAAATTGAAAAAGCTACGAGTACAAAATCTAGAACTTCTATATTTACAAATTAGAGAATAGGACACTTTAGGATATTTAGAACACGTGATTTTTAATTCAGTTAAACGCGAAACGAGAGATTATGGTTGATTAAAGTTTGAAAATAATGAGTGGATTTTATTGGAAAATTATTCATGGTTATCTCATCGTACTTTAGATTTTATTATCGAATTTATCGTGGAATTTATGAAATTTATTGCAATTAATCAGGATTTTTGTGAAAGGCAAAATTTCAAGGGCTAGGAATATAGAATCTTGAACGTTCGCAATTTATACGAGTCAAGAGACACGTATATGATTTGGTAAAATGCAAAATGCGGTGATCGTTGCGTTAACTGAAATTTTGAAACAATAATTAGCAGATTTTATTGGAATTGATGGTCATCATATTTCGCACTACGAGTTTTACAACAGGGGCAGGGGGAGTGCCAGAATTTGTGAAATTTATTTGCAAGTAATCGGGATTTTCGTGAAAAGTGAAAATTCAAGGATTAGAATGTTGAATTTTCGTGATTCAAAAGACACGTCTTTGATGATTAAATTTAATTAAAATGCAAAAAAGAGACGTGTTAATTAAAAAGTTTTTAAATAATTCGCAGACGTTCCGTTAAGAAAGATGTAAATATCAGCGCTGTTTTCTCTCCTTCGTCAGAGTAAGACTCGCAGATTTCATTTGCGGATTAGTGTTGTAAATTTCAAAATGACTACCTTATGCTTTCCTCGCCTTCGGGCATGTCCCGTCAAGAGATTACTTGGGCGACGAGCGACGCGTATTAATTGCGCTTCTCGATAAACGTTATTAATGCTACTCTCTTTAGTTCGTTCTCTTTAGCTCGCTACCCTGGGGTACAGTTTTTATGAAGTGACGCTTTTCCTCCTTCGTCCTCGACCGTCTTACGCCAACGGCTCTCTACTTTGTTATGCCAACCAGAAATTATCACAGCTGCGAGAAAGATAAGTTTTTAGAATACAACGGCTTTTCACGAACAAGCATCTTGCATTCATTAAGCGACAAGAGCGTTAATTGCCGATTGCAATCTTTGCGAGCGACAAAAAGCCGCTATTCGCGAATGACATTGTCGACCACATTCAGACACGTCAAATATGATACGCTAAAGAACGACAAAATTTATGTATTATGGAAAGAAAAATTAGTTATTGCTAATTAATACACTGAAAAAAAATTTTTTATTAATTTGACTAAATTTTTCAACTTGATTAAATTTCTTCAAGTATTTAACTTAAATACATAAAATTCTTGAACTTTAATTTAACTGTTTCTATATTTGACTGAAATACATAAATAGTTGAATTGAAGAAATTTAATCAAGTTAAAAAATTTAGTCAAATTAACAACTTCTTTTTCTCAGTGTACATTTAACTTGTAAATCAATATAATTTAAGGCTGTTTGTAAAAAAAAGAACAATTTTACTGATCTAAAAGTTTAATTAGATATATAGATCTAAATACAATTTTGTCAGACAACCAATATAATTATAAATGAGTTCAACTATAAGAAATGCAAAAAGTTTTGATAATCAGTTTAAGCATCTTACTTAGCATGTCACTTTTATCTACAAATTACGTAATTATTTTGATGGTCTAGCAAAATTACTTTCAGATCTGTATTCAGCAAAATTTTAAATTATTTAAGTCAAATTAGAGATCGTTGTCGCTGCACTTAAAAAAAAAATGTCAGAAAGAAGCTACGGATTTTTTACGTAATACGCACTCGCGTTTGATACTAATCGATCGTTGCCCTATAATGTACAAGTTATTCTTGTGTTTCGCTCCAGGAATATTGGTAGATCGACCGGGAAGGGAAGATTTTTCTGTCGATCCGATAAAGCCGTAGTAGATAGACGAGATAAAGCGACCGACGAGATTCGAGTACCTACCACCGCCTCGGAGTTATTTGTACACGGAAGGTCTCCTGTACACGGAAGATTCCCGTTCTGATGGTATGCCAATAATGGCCTACATATCGCAGTTGCATCCGGGAATACACACAAACGATAGTGATATCGCACAGCGGACGATTCTTCGGACACGCCCCGGTGTTTTGTCACCCGTGGTTGGAGGGTGGTCGCCACCCCTTAACTGGTGGTGGAATCTCGTTTTATCAACGCGAGTTATGCAAAAAGGTCTACTCTGCCACCGTCTTCCCGACGCGACGATATATATTTGTCCAGATTTATCTGCGTTTATCTGCGCCTCTCTTTGTCTCCATTCGTTTCGCGGTCTCCGCGCGGAGGAAGGAGACAAACACGGGCATACGTATCTTCTCATCGTGTAGCCGAACGAGACATTTCCAAGTCTGGAACCGGGGTGGAAATTGATATTGCGCGAATAATCAAAATGACGATCAAAATGCTAATATAACGCGTTCAACAGACGCAACTGGGAGAATACAAAACGGGAGCCGAGTCCGGGGTGAAAAAGCTTGTGATCTCGACCGGCTGAAAGTACTCATTATTAAACCTGGATTGCTTTTAGCATGTCACTTTTATTACAGACTTTTCAGCTTTATTACGTTCATAATTACTGCACATTTCCTATGGTAATTCGATTCGCAAAAGACAAGCGATTGTTATTAATTTTCGATGATGGCCGTAATGCAGCATTCCATGAGAGTTAAAGCTTTTTAACAGTTTGATATTGAATTCAAGCGGGAGAGAACTGCGCCGCGTTGCAGGCTTATTGTTCTTCCATCGCTGCATTGTTCCATTTGTAGTATTTTCAATTACCTCATATTTGAACTTTGATCACGGGTTTTTATCCGAACAAGCAGCACCAAACAAATGCGCCGTCAGAGAAATTTTACGATGGAAAGATAAACGCGCGCACGAGACGTGTATGCGCAATTCGTATGTATTTGTAATTGTAAACGCATTGTATTTACGGATTTGTTGATGATATTCACATAAAACATACGTCTCGAAACAGTAGATTGATTATAGTTTATCATTCTTAATTGATATATAATAAATATTGCAACGCGCATAGTAATTGTAAATAAATGTGGCAATTGACATGTAATGGCTATAGATAATTTTATTTTATAAATTTTATTTTACATACGCGCGCGTCAGTCTCGAAAATAAAAACCACGATATACACACACACACACACACGCATATATATATATTCTATATCTATATTTTATTTATATTATAGATTTGTTTTCATATAACTAAAAATATAGGTAAGTATAACTTTTTTAAAATTATGCAGAATAAGTATCAGACGAACTGTAAGACAATTGTAATTTATTGCAAAATCAACAATAATCATCTTATGTGATGACATTGACTATAGAATACGATCTCAATTGGTTTCCATAAAATTTAATCAACATTTATATATATCGAAAAATGGTAAAGCCGTTTGGTTATAACCATTAATTAATATTGTTCCATTTTAAACATTCATGTATGTGTAATATCCGATTACCGTGCAAATCGTTAAAATCGTATGATTTTTGTTTGGAATATTTATAAGGTTTATACGTTGAATATAATCTATTGTTACGTGGTTATTAATCTAAAAAAAATATATATAAATATGGAAAAAACAGTTTTGCAAAAAACACGAGACACTTTGTTACAAATAAGTTAGAAACTCTAATTATTTTTCCTGCACGCACAAACGAGAATTAAAAAAATATTCAACACAGTATCAGATTTAAAAGGTAATATCAATGATGATAATATTAAAATTGTTTGCCATTCTCATAAAATAAAATATAATAATAAATTAAAATTTTCCTCCGTTTTTCTCCTAAAAAATTTCTTCTTAAGCCATATATATGTATTCTCTTGGCAACAACTTATTTGAATACTTATCAAATTACAGTACAAGTTTAAAGTCTTTTGCATTTTTTGTTCTTTCTTCTTTAGCTACATTTGCATTCCTGCTATTTTAATTTCCATTATATTACGATAGTGTCGATGACATAAACGAAACGTTATGCCCTCTTTCCTAACAACGGCGTAATATCAAAGGAAATAAACTACAAAACCATCCCGACTTCGATTCGTGGATGCTTGCAAGATGCTGGCTTATCCGAGACAATTTCCTCTATTTTTACGAGGTCGTCACAATCCACGGTTAAATATTGAAGGTCCTTGCTTGTCTGCGAGATTGCAACTCGTACGCGATTCCGCAAGTGGTGCCAGGGTTTCACACTAAATGCCTCTGCGTGTCAATTGCTCTTGCATAACTTTATGAAATTAGATTAAGAGTGTCTCGCGCGAGTAAACGCGAAACTCTATCGTGTTATTTTTCAGTTGATTGGAATTCTTTACTGTTGACATGTCTCATGGCGCGCGCGTGCACGCGTTTGAAATAATAGGATCTTAATTTAATATTTTAATTCAAACGAAGCAGCACATTCTCGAGTGTCCTAGAAACCAAAGTGCCACCTTTTCAAACCAAGGTGGCACTTTAACAGAAAAATGTCTAGGAACAAAATACGGATTTTCTCCAAAATACCTCGCAAATTGTGCGTTCTACAAGAAAAGTGCACAGAGGTCCTTTTCATGCCTCTCTCGTTTGAGATCTCTTACTTAGGAGGGTCGATTTGGTAATTCGTGCTTTGGAGAGTTTTCAAGAGCGAGAACCGCACACGTGTTCTGCGCGTATTTCGTAAGCTGCGGTACGCGAATCACCTCTTTCTTAGAGATGGCTTCCGTGTCGACAGTATATATTCTGGGAATTGGATTTAAAAAATTCAGCTAACGCATTAAAATATTCGCGATGAGTGTAGTTTTCGAGGTATAGGCACTAAATTTATATACAAAAGTTATAAGATAGAAGTCATCTATTAGTAAAGAATCCGGATATTTTTAAATTACAGATCGACTTACATTTAACTCGAAAGTGCAGCGGCTCGCTGCGCGTCTCATTCATATCGTTGGTTGCTGCGCAGACATAACGACCAGCACTGCTCCTCGTCACACTTTGCAGGACGAGGCTCTGATTCGACCAGATGATCCTCGCCGACGTGTTATGCGCCAGGATTTGATTCTGAAAAAAAATCAAAAATAAGTTTCAATTAAAATCAACTTATTAAGCAGCGAAAACGAGACTTCGGCGACGCTGACGCAAATGTATACATTTATCACGCGGCTGACAGAGGGAGAAAGAAGGATAGAAAAAGAGAGAAGGAGAAAAGAGCAATCCTCCCTACCGCGAGAGAACTTGTTCTACCGCGAGATCAAGCGTGCGATTTCATTTCTCGTTATTTTCTAATTTCGCGATAAATTAGAGATAAGCGCAACCACGCGCACGTCTCGCTGCGATGTCTTCCTGCCTGTAACCTCTGTTCGTTATCGTATCATTTTTTTTCTCCCCATCCCGGACGAATGCCACCGTGGACCAACCGAGCGCTTTTATGACCGCGAAAGACAAAGGGGAAGTATCTTGCAAGATTACGAAGAAGCGTATACCTGCTGTGTGCACTATTGCACACGCGATAGGATCACTGTATTAGTCATTGAAACCAAAAAAAAAATTAATATGATTACATAATTCAAATAAAACAAGATATTCTAAAATCTTAAAAACTGTACAAAAATTAGATCTAAAAATATCAATTAATTTAAAATCAATTTTAAAGTCTTATTATAATTTATAAGTTTTTTCTTAGGTAGTCATTTACTGACTGATTTTTCAGCGATTGTGCAGTGGGTCTAATATTGTTGCACTCAAACAAAACGTTTGCATAACGTATCATTAAGAACCTTCAACAAAATAAATCATTACTGTTTATTTATACTAACATATTTAAATGTATAATATGATATATTTGTTATGTTATATTTTCTATAATTTATTATAATTTGTTATATGTATTTGGTGTTGATCACATTCTTTTTTTAACGACAGCTAAATAATAAAATCTCTTATTTTTTATTTCAATTTTCACTTAGTTATTATATAAATATAAATATTAAAAATTGCAAAATTACAAATATAACTTTCGAATATAACTTATTTCTTTTAATATCTTCTGTAAAGAAACATTGTTTTCTAGTTTGTCGAAATAAGTATCTGTTGTTAAAATCATTCGATGCTGTTCGCAATGACGTAACGATACAGAGGGTATTAACATATTTCGCGTTATCTGACAGAAGACGCGCGCGACAAATACGATTTTACTAGTTTTACGGCAGAGATGCTGCGCAGGGTTACATATCGCCGTAACAAATTTGTCGCTTTAATTAGCTCCAAAAGGGGTGAGGTCCCATTACGTCTTACTTTGTCTCTGTTTTCACAACAAAATGAGAAGCGGGACGAATGTAGTGCTAATATCGTACTAGCTCCGTTGAAACTTGTAGAGAGAACGAACTCGGAGCGGAGTGGAACAGCCGCACGTCAGAGCCAACAAGTAGCTGAAGTCGGTGCACACGCCGCCATCGGTGCCGTTGCCAAATGCAGGCCGAACCGCTTAATCAGGCGAGAGGCGGCCTTCGAAAGTTCCACGACCGCCGTCTACTACCTAATTTACAGGCTAGTTGCTGGCGAAACGCCATAGTTCGTAACGTAATTACAAAGTCGATTATTAAAAACTAATATCTAACTTATTATTGAGAGCCATTTTCTCAGAGTTCGACGGTGTGTGAGTGCATCACTCTGTCACTCTCTCTCCCTCTCTCGCTCGCGTTTCCGTAAAAACTTTCTTCCCTTGCATTAAGCGATCTTTTTGCTTTACCTCGCTGTTACCCGATCTCTTTATCTCTTTGCTGAACGCGCGGCAAAAGTTTGACACGCAGGACGGGGGGGAGGGGATGGGAGTGGAGGTGGAAGAAAAACGCAGGCGTGAGATTGTGCGAGGAATATCGCAGTCTGCCTACGTCCGTCATAGTGCAGTGCTCGTAAAAGTGGTCTTGCCTATTTAATCAGACGAGAAACGACAGTCAGGCATCTTTGTCTCGCCGGCAAACATTTTCTCGGCTAGTAAAAGTCCCTCAAGTTTTTCACCCTCAGCCCCCTCTCCTCTCCTACCACCCTTTTATCATCCCCATTCCGTTCTTATACCTCTTACCTCACTACCGTTTCCTCCATTACACCGGCACAGACCCTCTTCTCTCCCGTTCCGCCAGAATCCGCTCGCCGAAGATAATTCGAAATCGATTTGAAACGAGGCCATTTGAATCTTGGAGAAGTTGGCGGAGGTTGGGGAAACCGGGGGAGGGAACGCGCGAGGGGCAAAGTGAAGGGGAAGGTTCAGAGATCCTTCTTCCACCACTTCTGTCTTTTCCACCTCTCCAGGGGATGTGTTTCTTTCTCCTGGACGCCGCTCGAAGAAGTAGATTTATTCAATTGTTTTATAATCTCGGCAGCTCGACACGGCGCGTCGCGACGTCGTCCTCCGTTGAAATTCCCTCCCCTCTTCCACCCACGTATTTTCAACGTATTTCTCGCTCGCGCAATTTCATGGCAATGTTGCCGAGATATTTAATTACTTGAGTAATTACTGTGGTTAACTGATATAATATATTTATAAACTTATCTTATTGCGCAATTAGCGATATATACGAGGGATAGAATGTCAATAAGGGATCACAACATGCAATTGGAAAGCTTATTTTTGAAATATATTACAATATTGATGAATTCAATCAGAAATGATTCCCATTCCCATTAAAAAAATATATAAATTCAAAATGATTCACAGAAACAAGCTCGATAAAATTTTTAATATTTCAACCTCGCAATTCATGTGCCCTATAAAGCGCCAAATAAAATATCAGAGATGACATATTAGGCATTTTAGAGCACTTAGTCACTCGTATCACGATGATGTGAATTGAACGCGCGGGTTGATATACATGGAATTTTTTTCGATTAAATTCATATGATCTTGATATATAAAATATTTAAAAAAAAATAAAACATAATAAAAAACAATATAGAAAGAAAGAACAAAAAAAAAGATGGACGAATTTACGGCGTATTAGTGACGTAACTCAATTAAACTGTATTGTAATCTATGTAATCAGCCATCCATGTGGTCGAGTCTAGGAGGTTTAGCACGCTTAGCATAGGTTAAGCCCTGGTTAAATCCCGAGGTTTATCTTCGATTTACTTGCGGCAAGAGACGAAGCTCGGAAAGGACTCGTTAAACGT
This sequence comes from Monomorium pharaonis, assembly GCF_013373865.1. Classification (NCBI taxonomy): domain Eukaryota; kingdom Metazoa; phylum Arthropoda; class Insecta; order Hymenoptera; family Formicidae; genus Monomorium; species Monomorium pharaonis. Next base: position 2,006,232 of record NC_050467.1, read on the forward strand.
TATACCTCGTTAAGTTCCGACGGAGGAATTTTTAAAGGAACGCGTTTACATCTTTCCTCTGTGTTGAAATTCTATATTCTATATAATCTTACAAAATAATCCTGATCACATTACTGCAACATCGCAGTCTCTTCAGCGTATAATCTTTCTCTTTTATTCAAGAAGAGTTTCTTTGAAATTATATATATACATATGATATTTAACATTTTTTTCAATAACAATTCAACAACACATTTCAATTAATTTGGAAAAAAGAAATTACATATTACTTACTCTTACATAAAAGTTCTAATTAAAGACGGTAAAAAAAAAGTTTAAAATAAAATTCTGTATTACATTAATTATTTAGATTTCTTTCGTTTGCGTTTTCATGCATATTATAAATTGGAATCAATTATTTATTGATTTTCAGTGCTATAATAATAACTATGTATATCAGTAACTAGTCATTGTTTTTTAATGAGTTCTGATCAATGTATTCGAAATCTGATCAATGAGTTCGAAATCAATGTATTTTCAATGAAAGACAATGTACATATCACTGATTGATAAAGCTATATGTAAGTACTGCATTGAAATCAGTAAGATAACTTTGTCCTTCCTTGATTTTTTATTCACACAAAATTTCTTTTATTTCCATGAAAAAGTAAAACTGTTCAAAGATCACGCTTTATTTCATATCTGCATCGGAGAACTACTGAAGCTTATCGGTCGGTCAAAACCACTATCAAAGAGACACTCCACGATAGAGATTCGCTACACGAAGATCGATATCGCGGCAGCTTACACATATGGTCCCGTTGCGTACTCCCGTCTCGACAGAGATAGCGAAGTTTAAAGTTCCCTTTCGCGACTCGAATCCTCCAGCCTCCACCTTTCCGTTCCCACGAGTCGGGAATTCCGTTCTTTCGTCATTCCCGTTCGTGTTTCTCTTTCTTCGCGTCCCGACGAAGCGGAATGGAGAGTACGATATCGTCCTGTGTAGTCAGCTCCTGACTTTCGTTTATCTTTTCTTGCGACCGAACCATTTCACGAAGAGCCACCATCCGTCCCTGCGCCACATCCCACTTATCCAATCTACTCGTCCACCTGGTGTACTTGTGTTTGTCCGCGTAAGTAGATTCGTACCAGTAGTTTCGTTCTAATTCAAGTTCGCGATTATTCACGTGTTTGCGTTCAATAATACACCTATTATAATTCAACACAATGAAAGAGAGCGTCAAAATTAGAAAGTAAACAAGCCCAAAGTATAACAAGCCAAAAATTATAGGGCTTTGATTACTAAAATTGATATTTTAATGTTTCTAAAATAAAATCAAGTCCCTAAAATAAAAGAGCGACGAGATTCGTAAATAACTTCTAAATTAAAACCACAAATTATTCCTAATGGACTGAAATAAATATCAGAAATAAATATTAAGAATAAAAAACTGTGTCAAATTCTGCAGATTCTTATTGTGACGTAATAAATGTGATATGGCGATTAGATTTTCCGAGCGAAAATATACTTTGTTCAATCACGCGGCACATTTTGGCTCAGTGTTATTAATTTAATTTTATTATAGCGCTGTGGCGGACGCAACAAGGCCCTTTGATCAGTCAGTCCCAAAACTAGAAGCGGAGAGAAAGCACTACGCTTCCGATAATTAGGTTTCATAGGGTTTGCTCCGTAAATGAGGATCAACTAACTTCCCCATTGTGTCCATTCTCCGAGCGCAGACAGGCTGACACCCTTCTACCTATCGACAAGCCTAATTGCATCGGCCTAAGGGAATTGCTGTCGCTAATGGCTAATGTTATCTATCTGTGTCTTTTAATACCTTCCTTTCGACGATCCCTTTAAGGGATATTAACGATACTAATGGGCTAAACTTGCGCATCATTTGAAATTATTTTAGTTTCCCAATGATCGTACACGGTTGAAACAATGATCGCGTTACTTATCCCGAGATACCGTCCTACGCTTTCTTCCCGATTCTCAGAACATTCTCGCGTCAATCGATAGTAAGACATTATATCCGCGACATTCGATTTCTAGGAATGCGTCCGAGATGTCCGTCGTTGGTCCGAAATCTTGGGACCATCGTACCGCCGGACGGCCCGTTCAATTTCGTTTTGGCATCACCTTTCGGATCCCGAGGATCTATCGAATTTTCTTGCGCCCTTCAAACGAGGATCACCTCTCTTCTGTAGGAATGCCCGTCCGGTTCTAGACACAGAAACCATCACATGCGGAACCTGTGCGGTCTTGTGATCCTCTCAGTGTTCCGCTTTCTCTCTGTCTCTCTCTCTCTCTCTCTCTCTCCCTCTCTCTTCTTTTTCTTTCGCTTTCGTATGGTTGGACGCAAAAGGAGCAAATTTTCTCTCTCTCTCTCTCTCTCTCTCTCTCTCCTTCTCTTTTGGAAAAAAAGAGCTTCTATAGGATAGGAAGGGGATCGTTCATTCCGGTCAGACGGCACACTGATTCTTTGAAAAATTGCCAACAAGCCGCGGCCATACTTCCTTCCACTCTCCATTCCTTCTTCCTTCCTTCCTTCCTTCCTTCCTTTCGTCCTTCCTGATCCTTTTGCTTTCTGGCAGACCGCTATCTTTCAAAGGAATTTTTTTTATTCCGTTTATTCTTGTGAAGTGGTCGCAGGCCGTTGTTCTAGTTTTCTTCTTCATCTGCTTACAGGCCGTTCCTTCTTCAATCACCATTCGTGATTTGGCTAAGATAGCAATTTGCGAATAGCGAATTCGTGATATCACAAACGCAACGTGTCGCGCGTATGCATAAGAGTGCATTGATCCAGAAACGGGTGGCTGATACCAGTTTGCCGAAGTTATTTGTGTTTTGGTTTTAGCAGTAGTATGTGGAGCAATCGAAATTGCGCACGGCGTCACATAGAGATCGTGCTGTTATCGAATATTTGCAATGCGTTGTCGATTTTATTACGGTAAAAACGAGTGGCGCAGAGTCGATCAATTATGGTATTGCGCGGATCGTACTATTTCTGGCGTTTGCAAAATATTTTTCGTGCAGGACGTTTATGATCTTTTATAAAAGCTCAATTCTTTCTAACTCTTTAGTAGTATAATATTTAACACTAAAAATTGTTACCCCGGACAAAAAATGCGTCCACTAAGCACCGTGCAGTTAATTTTTTTCTTTGTAAATTTTTCACAAATTACAAATGTTTTTTATTAAATAAAATTAAATAAAATAAAAATAGAATATATAGAGAAAAGTCAATATTGGCATAGGCCTCCTAAAATACCTATTTACTTCTCGGAAACTAAACTTACTTTGTATTATTGATAAAAAACATGATCTATCTAAATATTAAAAAAAAATAAAAACCCATGTAGTTCATACATTTATGCCTTTTTTCTATAAAATCTTTCTAGTTTAACTTTTTAACTCGCATTCTCAATGTTTTATTTCTAGTTTTTGTTTAAAAGTAATGTAATTTTCTATTAATGTAATTAAATGTAATTTTAATTATGTTTAATGGCCATTTAATTATAATAAAAAATGTATTTTTAATGTGTGTGTGTGTGTGTGTGTGTGTGTGTGTGTGTGTACGTACAGAAAATGTCTTCAAATGATTTATAAATTATGAAAGTTTGTAAGACTCTAATTATAGTCCATTTAATTTGCATTTTTTTATTATTAATATCCTATTTCTAATAACTGTAAATAAAGCATAAATAAAATAAAAAGTAATGTAATCTTCTTAGTCTACTTTTAGACAAAAGAATTAAATGTTGTTTTTTAAACACTTTTAGAAGCAGTAATTAAAAGATTTAAATTATAAAACGACAGATTCTTTAAAGTTCTTATCAAATTTTATTTTATATAATTAACTCTAATTAAAAATTCTCATTTCTTTTTAATTCTATAATTTTATAAAACCATTTTTAGCAACCACGTATTTTTCCACACTTCAAAATAAATTATATTTTAACGTCCTATCATTGAATAATATCTAAAAATATCTAAACAGCTGTGTTCCTTTTATAAATATTATTGAACTTATTAATATTTCAAACAATCCACGTTAATGTTTCTATTTGTTAGAAACGCATGTTGGAAACATATGCTAAAAGCTATTCAAATACGTTTTACCAAAGATTTGAACAATTGGACAAATGTTTTTGGCGTTCTCACGGAAAGTTCAGCAATTGCAATAGATAGTTGTATTGAGCCATTAGAATCAGTCGGGAACAATAGCGGCCAGAATTTTGGTCGGTTCGACGGAACGTCGGAGATACGGCGCGGAACTAGTTCCGAACAGCTGTTTGAAAGTTGCCGACTATCGGGGCTCTTTTTAGGAGTGCCAGGCGAAGACTGTAGGTGACTACGCGATCGGCTATCGCTTCTGATTCCTCGCCGCCTCGTCTTATCTCCTAAGGAAAAATTGCAAGATCGAAATCGTACGAAACGAATCCACACTCCCACCCCATCCGGGCTCCCGAGGAGTCGCCTTTAACGGGAATCCCGACACGCCTTGATCGCGATGGTAGTGAAATTGATTGATGTACGGCCCGCCGAATTCTCGACATCCACACTTTCTCGGAAACTAACGTACACTGTGCACGTACACACGTACACACATGTGCACGCTTTTCGACTCCTTCGCGCTCCCGCACCCTGTGCCGTCTTAAGATCCGAACTCCGAGCCGAAACTCGCGTGAGAGGGAAATGCACTCGGTAGATTCACAATGCGGAAGTCGTTATCCTTGGTGCGCGCGCGCTCGTGCAATCCAATCGATGTATGTACAAAAGTACATGACGTCGATACGAGTGCATCAAACAGCGGCGAGGCAACGTGGAATTTCAAGTTTGATCGATACCGCCCGTTCTAATGCCGGCGAAATCCATTCACGTTGGAATTCAGGAGGTGGAAAACATTTTTTTTCTTCAAGTTCGTCTTGATGAACTTAAAATACGCTAACGACGTTCCGGCACGGCCGAAAGTTTCTCATCGGAAGACACAGTGCGATACTCGCTGTCAATTCTTGCACCTCCTGTACAGAATGAATTCAAACTATCTCTTAATGGCGAGCAAAGATGGCACCTAGAAACGAGAGAGAGAGAGACTCGACGGAGCTCGAGATAAATTCTCGATCTTTCTGCGTGTCCATGAGAACAACGGTATTAATGGGGAGCCTATACCTACCGGCAGTACGCTCGGTCAATCCACTTTGCTGAGAAAAGATGAAGAGTTGAGAGAATCCTTTCAGACTCTCTCCTCGTCTAAACCGGCCGGCCGATTGGCTCGTAGATGCTGCAGGTAGGTACAGAACTTCTCTATTGTCCCCATGAATGATAGAACCGACTTAATCACTGCACTCCATTATGTCGGCTACCCCACATTTCTTTCTTCGCCTTCTCGATTTCTTCCTCCTTTTCGTCTTATTCTCTCCCTGTTATTTCCGTTTCTCTTTCACTTTCCGGTTCCATTCAATTCTTCTCGCTCGTGCGTCGTTTCCTCATTCCCGTGTCTCCGCCCCCTCCCCCCTCCTTCCCGCTTTCTTCGCTCGCCCTTCGACCGTTCATGATTCTTTCTCCCTCTTTACGATTGCCACTCAAAAGGTTACTGCTGCCCGAAACGCTTTTCTAAGATCCCGGTCCGATTGCTAGCTCGAGGATTGATTGGCAGATAGAACGTGCCAACGGCCCTTATAATTCCTAGGCAAACCTTTCCGGATGAGTGAAAGGGATCGGCCACGCCGAATGAATGAAACATTTCGAATGTTTCCAAGCGCGAACGTGAAAACTCATCCCAACGAGATCTAAAGGCAGTAGCGTTCAGGACTTGAGAAATATTCAACACGTAAAGCAAAGTAGTAAGTAAAGCAAAGTAGAAATCAATCTTTTCTTCGTGTTATAACACTTCAGGTATCTTTTAAGATACGTATCGCATATTAATTATGGAGAAAATTATCACCGTTGAATTCAAGAAAAGAAATGGACATCGGCTATTTCAAGTATAATCGTTAGAAGAGATGGTCGAGTATATTAAGCCAAGAAATCTTCGACGCTCATCTCTGCTTAAACGTTACTTTTCTTCTAGAAGGAAAACTCTCAACGTATCCGACTTCCGTTATTTCTGGAAGTTCGATAATCACCGAGAAGTCCAAATACGTACGTGTACGTGTGTACGTGTGCGATTGTGTGTGATAGTTTTAAGAACCAGTTTTACGATAATGGCACGAAATCGGGTGCGGTTGGATAATCCATCCATCGTTTGAACGTACGTACAAAGACTAGGAGGAGCTTAGCTAGAGGGTGAGAAGCGGATCGCGCGACTAGAAGACGATCTGCAAGCGAGAGCAAGGGATTGCGGGCGCAGAACGTGATAAAGAGTAAGAGGGAAAGAGCGGGTAAAGCAGAGGAGGGGATGACATAGTCGGGCGCTCTCTCCCTCCGGAATGAAGTCGGATCATATTTTTAAGATGCAATTTCGAGGGAAATCTCTTACGCGGTAGCAGCTGCTAGTCGCCCACCCTTAGCCCGTTTTCTGCAGCCCTTCGCGACGTATATCCGGCGAAAGGTCGCCGTGCGACGAAACGAAAAGAGGACGGGCGCGAGGAGCGAAACGGGGGACGGCGGGGGTGGCAAAGGATGAGCCGGGTTAAAGTGAACGACGGAACACGGGAGGGATATGAGGCCCCGGGCTGATCCCGGAAAAGACCGGAGGAAAGCTAATGCACCGCGCCGCGCCGCGCGCTCCTGCGGGATTCCTGGCTAGCGTAGCCGATGGTAATATAATTATGGCGTACATATATACATGTGCACCGCAATCTTCCGCCAGGTGTTATGGCCGTTGGATTAATGCATTAAGATCCGAGGGGGGGGGGGGGAGTTGCGGGAAGGGGTTGGGTACGCCGCGCTTTGAAAGCTCGGGAACGCAGCGGATCTCCTGCTTAAGCTTGTAAACAAAATTATGAACTTATGAGTTTTAAGAAATATATTCGTTAAACGCTCTGTCGCGAATGCGGGATGAGCTTTGGGATGAGCGAGAAGGAAGAAGTTTGTGAAAAATTGCGGTAGTTCAAAGTATTTTTTAAAAATACACACTGCCTGTGTATAAGATTAGTTATTAGTCATAAAGTTCGTGGAATTATTTGAGCGAGACTGAAAGATGCCTGTCAAGCTGTCTTTTTTAACGTATTATATTACACATGACGGAGTTGCTCGATAAAAGTAACGCGCGATCATTTATAATCGTGTCATTCCGTGTAACTTGAACCACGTCTGCAAATTGAATTTTATCAAACTTATATTTTTGTCGTCAACGCGCAACTGAAACAACGTAAGTCTCATAAAGTTTGTGTGTTTAAAAAGTAGAAAGATTGTTCTTACGTCGAGAGAAAGAGTTATAGAGGAAAGAAGTGATCGAGGATGCGACTTTGTAATTTGAACGTCTACAACCGTAAATTAAATTTTATTTAAAAGATTGATAAGACTCGCGGAAATTCCCGGGGGACAGCAAAAATTAAATGCCATTCGTGGACGCGTGGCACGTGTGTGTTCTTGAACTGCAGCCGGTGATCGGGACGATTAGAATTCAGGAGGTGCGCTTCCGCGCAGCCACCGATACACACGGGCCAAAGTTTGTCGTTGATAGTCTCCGAGTACGCCTTGGGAGCGTTCCTTTAACTTCCGTCTCCGCTGCAATTGCCGCGCCGGGGTAGGTGTATACACAATGCGCAACGACGACGACGGCGGCGGCGGCGGCGGCGGCAGTGGCGGCTGCGTTTCGAAATTCAAGTTGCGCTGCCTAGAATAAGCAGGCAGGCGGTCTCCCGAGGCAACTATCTCTCGTATGAGCTGGGACCGACTAACGTTGGTTACGCTTTGATACCCGTTTTACGCTCGTTGCGCGCCTTTTATTCCCCGAGATGCGACGACGTCACGAATGCGAGATAAACTATGTATAGCGTTCAATCTGGTGCTCGACATTCCTCGGCGCGGTTTTAGAAGTGACTTTTAAAATTGTATAACTGCGGTCAAAGATGTGCACATTTATAATTGTCAGAGGAATCAGAGCGTTCGAGAATGTCGGATGCTCCAAATAAGTTATCTATGACACAATGAGACGAGAATAGATGTAAAATCAAAATGTTGTAACCTGCCGTTTGTAAAATTAATAGTGTTTGTATAATTAGTATAATTAGAACTGCATTGATTTGACAGGAGTTTAAAGATAAAATTCACAATAGGAAGATTTCCTTATGAAAATAGGTGTTGTGAAAATATCAACGTGACCTAGTGTCCTGAAGCTTCTGTTCACTATCGCTATATCGTTATGTGATAGTTCATACATTAATAAAGGATTTAAAGTTCTCTATTCTCTGGTATTCGAAGTACACATATCGACAAAGCTTACCGTAAAAGTCTTTCTATACGTAAAATTTATGTCATATTTTTGTCACGCAATATCTTAAAAAAAAGCAGTGTATACGCATATACATTTAAAGAATTCTTACGTCGTGTATCCAGACGAGCTTGGACCAGGGAGGGTTGGCTCTAATGTGGCACTCGAAGTACACGTCATCCCCTTCTTTAATATCCTCTGGGCTTAAGGTCGATCCGAGGTTTAACGATACTATCGGCGGATCTGTAAGAGCAAAATATTAAATCTTCTATTATTATTGCATTACATGGACAAGGAATATTTCGGGATTGGATATTTTGTTAGATATATCAATAGATATATCCTTTTTTCTCCGACTGAGTTAAACAATTTTCGAAGAAATGACATCGATATTAACATAAAGAAAAAGATAAAAAAAGATGGAAGGTTCACTCATTCGGAGAGTATGTCGAAATATAATAGAATATTGTAAATGTAAGCGATAAAAGCATCATAAATCATTGTTTTCAATACCGGACGCGAGACGCACGCATTTCTGCCGACAAAGTTACGTCCGCGAGGCATAATATCTTCAAACCTCTTCCTCCATTAGCTGCGATATTTTTCCGTGCCCGTGAGACCCTACAATCTCGCGCGTAGCTCGTTCCCCAGCGATTCGCAGCTACGAATAGCTGCCAGCAATCAAGCCTTTTATTTGCTCGTCCCATTTGGCATTTATTGTGCACATTAATTTAACCATTGCGAACACTCTCGCATTCCACAGTTTACTTCTGCGACAGAATCTTATCGCGTATCGCAATGAATTCTCCGTTTTCTTCCCTACGCAGGTAGGCCCCGCACTGCCATGGAATAGCATTAATTAGTCTGATCAGTTCTCCCCCGTATCTGTGTCAGCTCCTTTAAATTTAATACCATTGCTGATTTATCATTTCACCAACTCGACTTTTTCACTCATAAATTATGGCAAGATTCGTTGTAATATTAGAAAAAAAGCTGAAAGGAATTACCAGGAGCTCAATCTTCTCTCGCCGTTGTCTGTCGCAGGCGACAGTGACGGCAGAGAGACGAGGGGTCGACCGCGCCAGGCCAGACCGTCTCTCCGAGACGGTGTAATTCCAAGTCCGGACTCTCCGTAGAAACGGTCACCGTAATCGAATACGTGACGTGACACCGTTTCCCGTATTCTGCAGTTTTTCCCGTTACGCGAATACTCGTCCGTGCTCCTTATGTATTTCCCGGCCGCCCGCTGCCCGGTCGCTATATTTCTGCCCGACGTGCAGGTGCAACGGACGCAACCGGACAGATGAGAACGAACGATAAACCGTACGGGAATCGAGAAATTTATCGCTGCCGAAGTAACGCAAGAGCGCGCGCGCGCGCGCGCGCGCTTCCTCTTCCCCCGCAAAATTGAAAAAATATCTGGAGCGGCACGCGAGTTTCTTCCGCTCGCGTCGCGCTTTTTTCTCCCGTTATTTATACGTATCATACAATTAAGATGAACGTACCGTGATATACGATGCCGGTCGTAAGAGTGGTCTCTATTCTATCAAGGATTACCTCCGCGCCGACAATCGCGGGTATAAATTTATGTCGCGATGTGCTGCAACCGTTCCTTTAAAGAGCCTTTCCGATTTATTGCACCGGCACTGCTAACCCACTTTGCGAAGAACTCGGAGAAAGAGTGAGCGTAAAAAAGCTAAGAAGACGAAATTTAATAATTGAGCTCTGCAACGGATCTTCATGGTTAATAATAATTTTTGCGTAAACTTTTACTCTAACTCACGTGAACTGCGCTATATATTCGTCTTAAAACGTGGACCATCTTAATGCACTGTAAAGAATTTATTGCGAAAAATAATTCTTCAGAATTCACGAATGGAACGTGGATCGGCCAACATTTTATGCGGACATCTTACTAATTAAAATCATGAAACTCAAGATAACGGAGTATCGATTATTTTTCCCAAGTATTTCGAGACAAAAGAGTAAATTTTACTCTTTGATTTTCACTTCGATAAATCGACTGTCAGTTTTATTAGGACGCTGTTACTTAAACGGCGGCATTACAGGTGATGCAGAGAGATTTCGCTGGCGATAGATTAAAGACGTCGACACGGACGACGCGACGTTTGCGCAGGAAAACTTTCGAGATTAGAAGTCGCCGGCGACCGGCGCCTTAAACCGTTTTATCGTGAGCATCAGCAAGGTGGTTTGTCCGCGACTTGAAAGAGATCCCGTGCGATATCTGTGTGCGTGCGTATAAAATCTGCTTTTACGCCCGCGTGACAGCCCGGCAATAAAAGCGTCATTATTATTATTACAGTGTCATATTATTATTTCTTCCGTCGCGGCTTTTACGACGCTGGCGCGAAATTTATAATCGTTGTCCAAGCGTTATATCGCGCGGCGCAAGTGGGACAGGGGAATTTTACAGGATGCCGTATGACAATCTCGCGAGAAAACGGCGCCGTACGATGTAGAAATTGCCAGCCGCGGATCTAACGGGATCATTTTCCGGCGTTGTCGAATATAAAACACAACGTGGACGCTCGCGCTGAAGATTTCCAGAACGGTAACTCACTTGAAGAATGGACGCTGCCGAGGATGGAACGAGATACACGGTCCATCCGTCTCCTGTAAACCCACGGCTGTGTGTTGTCACTCGTTTTAATATGCACTGAGAAACGTGCCGTAACTCTCGACAAGTCGAACATAAACTTTACGAGGCCGGATGAGCTTGGATGCGTGATAAATTTCACGGTGTCCGGCAAAATCGCGAAATGTAACATTCCTACATCGTACTTATATCTGTTTCCAATAAACGAGATAAAGAGAGAAAAAAATATCGTGCAAATCGAGGTAACATACGAGGCATAAAAAAAGAACGACACCTTTAAACCGTAATTATTAGATTCGGAATGAAAAAGTAGTAGATAAAAATGTAGTAGTTTTAAATTCTATAAAAGAATCGTAGATCTAAACAAATTACGATATCGAAATCTCAATCAATGTCTGTAAAATCGCTTGCTGTGTATAAAAGGAAACAGTGATTGGATAATGAATGGAAGTAAAAAAAGATCTCCTACTTGGCTGTCAAACGGACGGAAAAATAGAATAGTGGAAAGGGAAGTATAAAACGTAGTCGAAATTATGATTAGATTTAGTACATTAATTTGACAATTGAGAGGCTCCGATGGAGGTAATCGACGTCATTGAATTTTGACAGCAATTTATACGGGAAATCTTGTAGAGATCTTTTTATTGGCGGTTGTAAAAAAAAGAGCGACTGAGACGCGAAAAAGAAATGATGCGTGAATTCGAGGATGTTAGGGAAGAAGCGTTTTGGCGCGCGAAATGAAGAGGCTCGTAAAATTCGGGACCCGAATGAAGATGAGATCGAACGGCTGTCGGGCAATTTCTTTATTCTTCATTTTTTTTTACGTCTCATGTATGCGATGTATGACAATACGAATGAACCAAAAGAATGGGAGAGGAAGAAGTAGAAAAAGAGGGAAAGAGAAATCGACAAACGCTATAAAGTATCATTCGTCATAGTGTCGTATTCGATTTACCGCGATCAGTTTCGCGATCTGTCGGTCGTGAGCGAGTTTACGGTTCCGCGAGAAATTGGAACGTTAAGGAAAAATGTAATGTGTACTCACATACGACGTCGATCTTCCAGGACTTCTCGACGAAGAGTCCAGTCACGTTTGGATTCTCTGCTCGGCAGGTGATAGATTTCCCATGATCCTCCACACCCGGCTCGAACTCCACCGTGCTGACGGTTCGATTCTCGGATCTTTCCTCCTGCGAATCATCCAGGAAATTCAGTGAAATTATCTTTTTTATCTATCATGTCGATTTGTTCACTACACATAGCAAATCGCCTGAAAATTCCATTTCACCTTGCGATGTGTATTTATAGATTGTTTAAATGTTACGTTTGTAAGTGAATAAATTAATGAAATAAGAATGTTATTTAATCAAAACATTACATATTAGACAATAAAATTTTATCGCTTTTAATTCTTAATTTTTAATTATTAAATAATAAAAGCAGATCTTTAGGGTAAAGGAACTTTTTAACAAGCTATTTACTGTCGCACATCTCCTACAATTTATTTCGCATTTGTCTACAAAACTTTTCGTTTGCCCATGCAAGTCAATACAAACAGCGAATTGAAACGATTGAGGTCGGAGCACGTATATGAGAAAGCTCATCGAGGAAGACGATGTAGAAGTGAATTAGCACGGGCGTCAGTAGTGTGTGTGCGCTTTCGCTCAGACGAAAGTCCTAGTTGCCAACTGCTATATTCTGTTAAGGAACTAGGTATGCCGGCTGAGTCGAGCTTCGATCTCTTGAAAACGCGTTTCGTAGCTTGCAATCTCTCACGGCGAAAAGTCATTCAAATCTCGCACGACGACGTGACATGGAAGCGAGTGTGCCGACACCAGACCAAACGCTTCGATCAGCGACGTGAATGTGTGTAAATTAATTTCACTAAAATTAACTTTTTAATACCAAAACTAGAAAATAATTTTGTATTTTAATAAATATAATTCCTCCATATACGTATAGTAAAATTATCCCCTCTTTAAAAAAACAAATAAGCCTCTTTTTTTATTGATTCTTTTGCTTGGCTCATTTCGTTTGAGTAAATGAACATCAAAATGTATCTAATATTAATGTGAATTGTGACATTTTGATAGATAATTAAGAAGAATAATTAAGAAAAATAGCTTAAAAAATAATTTACAAAATTAAATGAGTATTAAAGTTTAAATATTAGTATTAGGGTATTAAAAATAAGTTGCGTGAACATAATAAAAATAATTTAACAACTTTTCTTTTTAATATCTCTTTTTTAAGTACGATTATTAACATAAGTAAAATAAAAAATTTTTAACGACTGCTTCTGCGTTTGTGCCAAATGTATACATGTGAATATAATTTAAGATTATACATTCTTGTGAATAGGAATCTCCAAAATAACTAAATATTACTATACCAACTTATAATTACAGTCATTAGATGATTACTTCTGTGCTAATATTTAATTTTGTATTTAGAATCTAAATGTAGTACATTTGCATTCAATTTGTTGCCTCGCTCTTATCAAACTTGTCTACAGAATCTCTGTTACTTGCTTTAACCTATTCGAGTTTACAACGGTTAGGTTTCACAAAACCCAACACAAGAGGAAATCGCCATCCTGCCTCACAATTGTCAGTCGCTTCGTGCTTTAATCATTATGCTAATCACATAACTACCATACAGGCCAAATTTCGCAACTCTATGAATACGTAATTCTGCCGGGAATGTCGATAAATACTGATTATTGCTTTATCTTATCTTCTTCCTCTCTTACATATCTCTGTTTTATCTATCTCAGCGCTGCCCTACATGTTAACTCTTTACGACGTCACGTCACACTGCGATATATTATATTACAGTTATAATAATGAAAATGTATATCCTGCGTGAAACATATATAACTGCTTTAATCTTCACTTTGTTTCAATAATATTCACACCTTAATTACACTCATAGTTGACAAGAGAAATTTTAGTAGCACAGTCTGTATGCGGGTTGAATATTTGACACAGAACACATCATAATAGAGAAGAGATCGTACATAGCCATATATATTTTACAAATATATAAAATATTATAGAGGCAAGAGAAATGTGAACTGTATTTAAAGAAAGCTTGCGCTTTCGTGTGTCTCCGTTACTGGGTATAGCGTAATAATACGAATTACATTGGTTAAAAGTATAAAACACTGTAGGAATGAAATATTATTTTCTTTTTCGAAAATAAATATTATAAATTCCAGCAAAATTGAATGTGTATTCCATTAGAATGGACGCCAGCAACGAAGGGATTAAAGAGTGCAACACACGTAGCTTCAGCTGCGTTCTCTGTCTCGCATCCGTCAGAGAAAAAGAGAGGTAGAAAAGAAAACAAATAGACAAGTATAATTAAAAAAAAATCTCGCGGGGAGAGAGAGAGAGAGAGAAAACATTTCGAAACGTTCTCGCACGGTATAATTTCGTGGTACAAGATGGCAAAAGAAAGCGGAACGGGGAGAAAAAAAGGACGAGAAAAATTTGATTCGACGCGCCACTCGCCATGGTTAATTTCGGTTATATTAGGTTCCGTAGGGGCGGGCCGTAAGCAACCGTGGTAACATCTGTCGGGAATTCGTCCACGCCGGTTCTCGGACGCTCGAAAAAGCTCCAAGTCCCGCCGACGTGGCAAGAATCTTTCCTAAGCAGCGCGGATTCCGATCAGGGATTTCGCTTATTTTTCATTTACCAGGGAGGAAAGGCGAGAGCTGCTTGCCACGTGTACAGGAGATAATCGAAAAACTGGGACGATGGCATAACACGTGTGATAGAATAACAGATAAGCAACAAGAAAACCACCTTCAAAAAGTCTTCAGATTTTTAAAATAAAGTCTCGGAAAATTCAATATTCAATTACGGCCACATTTTAATGATGTATTCATGTAAAAATGTTTACCGAAAAATCAAACGATCCAATTACTTAAAAACATATACTCAATTTGGTCTGATACAATCAATACGATAAATTTATGTTTCGCACTATATACTTTTACTTCATCATCAATGCTTAATAACAACTAATTTCGGTTACTTATAAACTTATATTTAATAAAGAAAATTAATGTTATGAGAATGGATGCTACTTAGAATGCTAGGAAGGAAGCAGTAGCATCATTCGTCACGATTTGGCAGATTTCCAGATATATATTTAATGAAACTACATTTCAGTGTTGAATCTTGATAGTTTCCTTTATCTTTATTTAGATTGTAATTTGAAATTTTTTTAAATAAATAATATAAATCAAATTCATATTATTTTAGTTATTAATTTATAATTAATTAATTTATAATATGTACTGCATAAATTTATTACGTACATGTTATTTATGTATGTGGCTTAATTAAAAAAAAAAAAGTAAAATATAAAATAGAATATGTTTAAATAACAGTCGTAATACATTAGTTTTTAAATCAATTTCTTACATTACCGTTGTCGTAACGTCGTATCTAATTTGAAACGTACACACGATGCACGCAGCAATCGTTTGCACTGCTAATCAGCGAGTATAACAGAGTTTTCGCCCGCTATGGGAATACACCGCGGAGTTCCCGATACGCAGAGACGCCAAAACGTCGTTAAGCATTGCGGCCGGGATTCGTTAATGAACTACGTGAAATTAATTAGGGCCGCACGTCAACGGCGCCGGAGACAACGCTGACTCCAAAGTGCGGCACGTTGGCGTGTACGCGAGCCAACGCGCGGAAGTTACAGCTCCGATTCCAGATTATCGATAATGCCAGGCCCCCCAGGGCCGTGCGTATCTAACACGATTCAAGCCGTCCTGGCATTGGCTAGTGAAGTTCTATAGAACGTTCGACGTGACCGAAGTACTTCCATTCGAGTCTAAACGCGAATACGACGACGAACTTTGAAACGTATTCGTGCAGAAACCGCGTTAAAATCGAACGATTATTATTCACATATCCATCATGAAATATTCTTGAATAAAACAGGAGCGAAAAAAATGTAATAAAAATGGAAAGATGAGAAAAAAATAATGCACGTGAATATATTTTCGTGCTATTTGGTTTAACCCTGAGATCGTCCTTTTATGATAGTTTAACTTTTGCTCTGTCTTCTATTCGATATCAGTTATTTAGAAATCGAATAGAATTCAGCTCAAATATGTAATAAAAAAAATTTACATTTATCTTTATCCTTTTTAAAATATATTTCTAGGATTTCAAATAAAATGCAAGATATTTTTATTATGTCTCGATATAAGCGAGATGAAATAAGTTGAGATGAATGGACTGACCTATATCCTACATCGTTTCACATCCTAAAGGATATGTCAATAGAATCGACACCGTATATATAATATTGTGACTTTATGGACTTGGAAATTCAACCGACACGATGGTCCGAGGCAATGTAATCTAATATTAAATATGGACCGATCATCGAAAATTCCATAACAATTATCAAATCGATACGCGATTAATAATTATTATCAGTGTAATATCGATGATCAATACTCGAGCTCCAAGCTAAAACAGCAATTCATGGAGGCAACTTAATTTTCATAATTATACGTGACATATCTATCCCATCGATTTGGCGTTTCATTCATTACGCCGTGATTAATAAATGGCGATTCCCTGCGGGCCGGGTTCCTTGCCCCTACTCCGTTCGGATGTAGTTTAGCAGACACTCCAGGAAGCCAGGCAGTAATGCGCTCTTGACGATACATACATTATCGGATAATGTCGAATATTCCCACCGGTCCGGACGCGGATTTTCGCACTGTGCGTCCGCCCTCGTAACGACCGCGTCTAGCGGAAAGGGCTTTTAGTATCGTAACATTTTGACAAGTATTATGCAACTCGCAGTTACAGCACCGGAGGGAGTCCTCTGATGCCACTCCCCAAAGGATCGATATTTCCACCTCAAAGAAAAGAAAAAAAAAATGCATGTAAGAATGTCAATATTCTTTTTAAATATGGACATCGTACTTATTGTTAGAGTTAGTCAATATTAAACTCTGTTTTTATGTCAATTAAGAATTAATTTGCTTAGTATGGATCTCGTCATCTGAATTAATAATGTTGCTTGTATTTTGAAGTCTGATCGTTTGCAAAAATTTAAATGTATTCTCTCATGGAATTTTTAGCTTCTTTATCGCGAGATAAATTATCAGCTACTGCCGTAATTATTAATGTAACCACTATTAGCGCATTCATTCTTATAAATACTATTACGTTTGCATAATATTTCACGTGTTCCTATTTGTTACACGAACAATAGCCAAGCGCTCGTGTACATTTTCGCCTTCTTACAGGAGAGCGTTGATCCCGTCAAAAATAAATAAGTAATAAATTAAAAAGTAAAAAGCTCTTGCTATGTAGTGCGTGCTATGTAGAACGATAACGCCCCGAGATTTATTTTGATATTTATAGCAGCATTGTCATGCAACGTGCGCGATAGATTAATGCTTCTCGTGGCACTCGGAGCGTACGTTCGCGTGTTCTCTGCAACTTGCTCCTCACCGCCATTCGTTTAGTTAAACTCGCGGCGAGTAGACATCACCCTTTGGTAGTCTCGGCGCGGCGCTCGTAGAAGAGAGACGTAAACGTAGAGTGGAAGTCCGGGGCCCCGGGATCGACTGAATCGGTATAGCTTAATTGGCAATTAGCATGCCGCCAATGAAAATATCTGGAGTCGACAGGTGTGGCTGCTTAATTCAATCGGCACGTCTCGAAAGCTCCGCCGATCTCCGCCACTACAACCACCACCACCACCACCACCACCATCATTGTCACTACCACCTTCCACCAACGTCGTCGCTTTCAACCTCCCTTTCGACTCGCTTTCAACTCGCTATCACAATCGGATGTGACTCCGAGCTCGGGCGAATCCAATCCGTTTGGGCAGAGAGTACCAGTTCTTTATCTGTTCCTGATTCTACTCTCTCACTCTCACCATTTCCCCGTCTTCTTTCTTTCTGTCCCTTTATTTCGCCGTCTCGTCTTCGTTTTTCGTCCTTCCGCTCTTTATGACAGTACTCCTCTCGCGAGAATCTCTCCCAAGGGAAAGATTCGCTATCGAGAGGTGTAGTTATCGGTTCCCCGAGGCGTTTCGACCTTCTAACCTCGCGTCCCTTCTCGCGTTCGCGCCATCATCGGCGCCGGTCTCCTTCTTGAAAAACTTGAAAGCGGCACGTAACCCTCGAAAGTATCGATGGAAAATTGACTTGATTGTACTAGCTCACGCCGCGGCGTAATAAAATATATGGCCTTGTCTACAATGAAGATTTAAGCTTTAAACCGTAAGAAATTGATCAATCACAATTGAGTATTCTTATAAAAAACTACTGTGATTGCTTAGTTTCTTATGGCTTAAAGCTTAAGTCCTTTATTGTAGACTAGGGGTATATCTTGACGTATTTGAAAAGTCACGTCATCGCCGGATTTATTTCGAGTATCAATATAGTGTCGTTATCCAACTCCAATTCGAATGCGAGGCTAATTGGCGCGAACAGTGGCAATTTCGAGGAGCTATTGCCAGCAAACGAGGGCGCCTTAACTATTCTGCATATCGGAGACCTCTTACCTCACACAATAGACTGAGATATAGTCTGAGATAAAGTATCTCCGATAAGAATCCTCTTACAAGCAGAGTTATTGATATCCAGACTATCGCCATGAACGACGGCTAACGCATTTCGTGGCTTTCAACGTGAAATTTTTATCCACTGGCTGTTTGCATTACTTACCATGGCACGTTAAAATTTTATATTCTAAAATGCCAAGTGCAAAAATAATGAGTTGTTAGATAAAATTTAATGTGATTCCGATTTAATCGAAAAGTTTTTTTAACGCGTGAGAACTCTTTATGGGGCGCGTCTGTACGTTTTTACAAATTTACGAGAATATACAACCCAGGCAAAAAGTTCCTAAGTTTTATAAATGAAAGTTTGAAACAACCGAAATTGAGTCGGACAACGCGTTAACGCGTTATCTTTGCACCCGGTCTTTTTTAAACTTCCAAAGTCAGCGACGGCGATTAATTAACGGGGACCCAACTCGAGGATAATAAGCAGCTTATCCGTTAATTACATGGCCTCCATGCGCCATGGGAATTATGTGCGAATCGAATCGCGTATTAAACAACGTATTAGCAAATAGGTCCTGATTAATCGAAGCGTATCGCAGTCGAGGGAAAAGTTGGCGCCTCTGGGATCAGCCGCGCGCAAGTCCGGCGGTACCCCTCAGTGTTTCACGCGAAAGTGCCAGAACAAAAATGGAAGTGACGAGCTTGCGGAAGAAAGCGGGAAAAAGCGGCTTTTGTGCCGAGGGACAAAAGATAGGGGATATACCCATGGTATAAGCCACGGTAGAAGGAGAGGGGAGAATAAGGAGCAGTTCTGGGTCGAGGATTCGCGCACAACCCGGTTCCGTTATACTTCTTATTTTTCTTCCTTACCGTCGTGTGCTTCAGCTGTCTTCTCCGACCCTTGTACCAGGTTATCACTGCGGGTGGCCTTGAACCAGTAGTCTCGCACTCCATGTCGTACCGCTTCCCCGCCAAGAGAGACTCGTTGCCGATTCCTTTTCTACCCGGTCTCCTTATGATCACAGACAGAGGTTTCACTAAAAAAAAAGTGACATAAATTTTAAAGACGCTGTCCAGCTATGTTACATTCAAATATTAAATTCAACGTATTTCACTGGATAAAAATCTAATCAGTATTTTATAAACATTAAAATTAAGAACATCAAACGATAATATATTAAAATTTATAATACAATATAAATGAAAATTGAAGCGAAGCGTCGATGAAAGGACTCTCAAATTATCAATATTTAATCAGGAATCAATTTAATCAATTATTTGAAAAATTTGAATTATATTAATTAATTATTCACTGTACGTACAATATTAACACGGATATTATACATAATTTTTTTCTTTAAATAATTTTACAGGAATTTATTTCTCAATAAAAGAGCTGTTTCCAGAAATTTTTAATAAATATTTTGCAAGTCTTGATTCAAATATATTTAGAACATAAATATGTAAAAACTGATCTGGTCGATTAAAACTATCTAATAATACACACATAAGTGTGAAAAAATCTAAACATATCTTTTATTTTTAACAAAAACTTTGTATTCTCCCTTAAGGAATTAAAAATGACCAATAAAAATATTAGAACTCTAGCTACGCTCGTGTCAAATCGCTGAAATGGATCTCGCGTTATAAAATGATAAATTGCCGACCTGCAGCCACTCTTCACTTCTGGATGAAGCTTCGGTATTTCGCGTCGTATTGGTCACGTGAAAACAATTGTATAAGTTAAATAAATATTTTCGACGTTGTTGAAACGGATGCATTTAACGAACATTTATTCGGCAAATATTGTTGCGCAAAGAATTAATATTTAGTTACATAAATATGTTACGCGATATCGTCTTTTCTGGTGATCAAATGTTCACGCTTCGCCAACTTTTGCTATCATTGTTCCTCTGATCTATTATTAATAATTTGCTCTCTTTTCATCAAACTTTGCGTTCGGGGGTACGTTGAAAAACTGCACCGTCCTAAATTTTACTCGTGGAGTGACGATCGTTCTGACGGCCAATAAATCCAGATTTCCAATTCGTTGGTGTCGACTAGATACGATTCGTTCGTTCGTGAAATATGAAAACTGTGAATAGAGATTTCCATACGCTGTTTGCGATGCACTTACCCCGATAATAGTAGCACGTATTCATTATTCATTATTTTTATGTTACCGTTCTTATTGCCAGTAAATTGTTTACATATTGGACGCTACGCTTACATGAATATGCTGAATATTTATTACTCCATTTACGTAATTGGGTAATTTATTTTAAAACGACGGTGCTCTTTTTGTCGAAATAAATATTCCATATAAAAGTCTACATAAAAGACAATTCTACTAAAAGTAATTATCCAATTATATAAATGTAAAACTTGCATTACATTCAGGCATTTAGTGTGTAACACGAATGTATAAATTCATAAAATGATAGCATCAGAGATACGAGATTACGACAACATAATATAGAATATGCCGCGGCATAAAAGGGGACAAATATAGCACCGTCGAGAAGTAACGATCCTAGTCCAATAATGCTCGCTAAGTTCAATCAACTTTTAAAGTTAATAAGTTTAAGCACTCTGATGCAGCAATCTCGCGATTGATGCGCTCTGCCCCGAAGCGCTGAGTGCACGAGGATACGCCTGTTTGTTGGGAACGCAATTTTTAGTTTTTATTTCGCGGAAAATAAAATAGAACGACGGAATAAATACGCATTGGATGCGTGGGCACTTTGCCCGAATAACGAAAATCAAAGAGCGTTCATCAGTTAAGCCAGATACCGGCTCGTTTCTCTTCCTTCATCAGATCCCTCCCCCCCTCCTCTCTCTCTCTCTCTCTCTCTGTGATCGTTTCAATCTGCAATTTTTTTATTCGCCGCTATGATGGGGTCGCTCTTCGCTCATCGATAACCGGCTTGCAATTTCGTTAGTAGCCTCGACGAAAATCCGTGATTTTTGGCGGACCTGATTATTGGACACGTATCGATCACCGGTCTCCCCGTACAGTCCCCGACATTCTCCCGTGGAAAAGCGGAATTCCTGCTTCCATAATACACACGTAAAAAGGAGCAAGGCTGATGGAATCTCCTTACGAGAACGTCGGTGATGGATAACGGTCTAATCGAATCGCCGGCCGATCGCGAGGGGAAAGGGTCGCGGCAGGATATGATGGCGGGTTGGTTTGCGCGATACAAAAATCCCGTCGTGTCGCGGCAGTTGAACGAGGCACGGCGCGAGATAAGATTCCGCTCGCCAATTTTTCGGTTTAGTACGAAAATTAGGACCGTCATCTTATCCCTATTCTACACCTCGCCCTTAACCCGCCCTAGGCGAGTTAACGAAGAATTCTAATTTCGTAGGAGCCTAGAGGACAGTCTCGCTTTTCATGCTTCTTCTCGCTCCTCCTCAAGGAAGGAACGAACGAGGCGGGCGAGGACCGGAGGGTGGATTTAATATATTTCTCGTCTTATCTCGCCTTATCTTCCCTTAAAGGCGGACTCACCCAGCGGCGAGAGAGCAAAGGACGTTGGCCCACTTTTGGTGTCTCGTAGATTTTATCGTTAATGCGAGACAAGATAGGCTCAGAGGTGAGGCCTCTGATTTGTTAGGCGCGTGATGAGAATTTAGATTTCCCATTTTTGCTTTCGTTAGTCTCCCGTTCTTTTAATAAGAGTACTCGGCAGTTATAGACTGCGCGAGAAAATTTCGTTCGCTACGGAAACACATCTTTACACGGATGAAAATTCCATTCTATTTAAATCGCAGAAATATTTAGATTCACTTACAGTTGAGGTCCAGAGAAATCGATGTCTCCTTCGGATTCACCAGGTCGGTGTTGCGCGCTTCACAGGTAAAATTCGAGCCGAGATCAGAACGGCTGATGGCCTGCAGCGTTAACCTGTCAGAGTGTTAAAAGAAGTTTATTATAGACATATAAAATGAATCTATGTTGGAGAGATAGTTATGATATTATAAGAGAAATATTCCTTTTAATGTTACATACATGGAATTATATATATGTGTATGTAAAATATCAATAAAGAAACTGTACCTATTCTCGATTACATCGCCAGCATTATTTTCAGAATCTTCGTCTTTCACTCGGCCGTTTATGAGCCATCTAACCATCGGTTGCGGCTTACCTGCAACAAACGAGACGTTCTTATTTCATTTCAAACTTTTTATAAATTATTTTATCCGGCAAAACATTTGGTTCGTTGCAAGAATTTCGCTAGCTTCTCCGCCACGTTTTCCGCCGTAGCTATCCCCCAGAATTAATTGCCTTCTGCAAGAGTTCTCTCTGCATGCAGTAGCTATCCTCGTAACTATCATTCAGAGCCGAAAAACGAGCGAGGGATGACGCAGCGGTGTGCATTCGCGGTGCGAGTGTTCGCCGGAGAAGAGCGGTGAAGGTCGTATACACGGTGCAACGAGCTTTTCCGGGCTTACTAAGCGGTAGACGAGTTCCCGGCAACTTTTAAATTAGCCGATATCTCTCCCCCTTATCCTCTCACAGAGCTTTCGGTGCCAAACAAAAACTAGGAGACTTCTCGGTCTCGAAGCCGCACGTTCGATAACTGCAAGGTTATAGGTTGCTGCGTGCACCAACGTCCAGGACCAGGGGCCAATAAATACCAGGGGATGATGTAATGGGTATGCCGAATATGCGGCGGGATCAAAGTGATCGAAAGATTAAAAACGAGATTACACGGTCGACCCGCGAGGTCCGAGCTCTCTCGAGATCGAAATGAAGTGTGCGCGAAAGTAAACACGGTTATACAGCTCTCGCCCGTGCGCCGTCCTCTCACTACGAAATTGTTTTTTCCAACTTTTCACCTACCATTATTTTAAAATGTTTAAATAGTATGGTTTATTTCCTACAAATAAAGGGAGGAATTATTGATGGTATTTTATCTCGCGATAAAAGTAATATCTATTGATCAAAAAGCAGAGAGAAAGAGAATAAAACACGAAGCCGATGTGCACGGGGATATTAGATTTTTTTTATATCGTGAATTCATTAAATCTTTCAAGCGGGGAGGGGTACATGCCGTGTAATAGAGTTACCTTCCGGCGATACTGACAACGTGATATAATAGTCACTTAGCAGTCACTTTAACGCGCAAAGTGCATCCGATTGGGCTACTTTCCTAAATATATCGAGAGCAAAAGGTACTTTGTGCCGTGTGATATTAGCTTTATCTTCGCACGGGCTATGTCGCTCCAATATTTGTGCTACCTGGCCAGGGTTGTGAAACACGGACCGACGATGTGATTAAGGGTGAACCATGTAACGAGAGTAACTATGGCTTACGCCGGATACGAACCGAGGTAATTCCTCTTACGGGAAATAGTGTCGAGGCTCTGCGCAATCTCGCTTCGTTTCATTCAACCTATTGAATATGTGTATTCATCTCTCTCTCTCTCTCAAAAATAAATTTTCATAAATAGTATGTCATCTGAGTTAATATCCATTTTCATATCTAAAACCGCCCCAGAAGCGCAGGTTATAAAAAATTATTAAGTACGCTAACATTAATTCTGGTAATTAACAATAACAGACAGGCAACAAAGTTTTTTTAATATCTGCGACAGGTAACCTTTCAGATAATATGATTTCTTTGTTTGCTTAACTTCCATAATTCCTTAAAGCGATTTGCACAGTAAATTATGTAATAACACTTACTCAGATACAAAAACCACGAGAAGAAAATACTGAAAATTGTCGGAGTTATGAACCAAGTTGAAACAACGTTTTTTTTTTTACTAGGGTAAACGCGCGGCCATGCTTTCAGCTGAACCAGCAGTATAAAAAAGATCGTTGCAAGTACATCGTCTATCATATGTACTTTTAGCGCGAACCGCGGAAATTCCTGTGGAGGCAGTATTGGTAAAGTGACGGTCATGAAAGGTTCGAATTGTCAAAACTGTGAAAAATGGATTTTATTTTGTTTTGAAAACCGTTATACGTGTTTCCCATTAATCCAGCCAATATCGCTAGACCACATATGTTCCAAGAAATATTTGAAAAATTCTATTGGAATTGCAAATTCTATCAAGAATGAAAAAAAAAAAAACAATAAACAAAGATTTGTTTTATCACAAGTCATACAAATATCTCAATTTCAAAAAACAATCTCAATTTAATTTGGTAACACAATAAAATCTCTTTCTCTCTTTCTCTGAAATGCACTGCAGGCTTTTAATTTCAATATATAATTATGTTTGTAATATTGTAACTTTTTATTTTGTGCAGAAATACATCGATGCAGAAAACTTTTTTCCATGCTGCACAGACACAAAAATCGTCGGAAAAAAAATGGACGGGGGCAATTCCTCGGGAGCGCGGGGAAAAATGTGCCATCCAAACGCCAACGTTTCATTGTTATTCACGACAGCGTGCGGCGCCGGAAACGCAATTTAATCAGGTCCGATGCAACATCGACGCGACACTTAAAATTGCAACCTGATCTTCAGCCGGAAAATACGGCGCACATAGCCGACACGGGAACGGTCCCCACGCCTAGATTAGTTCCATATCATTGTTATTCACGATGCCAGCCAATCCTGATTGCGTTTTAACCGTCTCGTTGCTTCTGATTCTCATCGTTCTCGCTCCCGTTCCGTTCCTTCTTCTTGCGCGTCTCGCCGTCTAGCGTACACCATATTGCCGTCTCTCGAAATTAATTCTATCATGTTTATTAGGTTTTTCCTGAATCGCGACGGAAATGTAATAAATTTAAGAGAGAAAGAACTTTCTTATAACTTCGTTCCTTGTATTCATTGTCTGCGCGTATTGAACACTTTTCAATTTCAATTAACTTCCATGAAACTTCAATCGTGCTGAAATAAAAAAAAAAAAAAATAAAAGTGCACGTTTTGACGTATCAACGGCTCTTTCGTTTAAAAAATTAATCGATCAAAAATATTTTATTCGAATACCAATATATTCGATATGCGCGATCGGATAACAATAATTTGTTGGTAAATGTTTTAGAGATGGAAGCAATTTCAAGCGCGCGAGGCAGTTTTCGAGTGACAGTTTGCTTTCGGATCGATTTCGAATGAAGAGTTTTCGTCTTTTAGACGAAAGTTTCGCTTTCACTGTCGCGAATCTACGTTTCTCGCCCGCGGTACAAGGCTTTCGTCCGAAAAGCCGCAGTTCTTCATTCGCACAAAAAAAAAATACAGTTGTTCAAAACTATCTCGCGCGCGTGGAACTGCCTCCAAAGTTTCCCGTAAATTTATAGCAACACTTGAAAACGTTTTCGTACAAACGAGCATTTCATTACGAGAATACGACGTTGCGAGAGGTGGGCGGATCGTGCCTTCCCAGGTATCTGTTTACGCGTTTTGTTCCACGCGCTGCATGATAATGTAGTAGTCGCGCGTGCGAGAGAGTCCTCGGTTTCATCACCAGCGCTAATTATACAAATCGCGCATCCCCGTCGCTCAAGGAAACTGCCGGAGGAAGAAGGAAAGAAAAAAAAAAAAAAAAAAACCCCGAAGAAACTAACGGAAGGGGAGGAAAGGGAACGGAATGGCCCGTTCGTCCGCGGAGTGCTGTACGCTTAATTCGACCGTGAGCATTTTTCAGGGAGCAGACGGCGCGTTATAACGACGCGGCGGTCCCACTTAATTCGTAAGCTCAGCCGCTCGTTTGCATGAGTACTTAGGGTCGAGCGAGAGAGGTCGGTGGTTTGGGCGGAATAACGGTGATGGTCGCATCGAGAGGAGAGGAGGGTCGGCGAGATCTCGGCGCGCCCCTGGCGCGTTGACTTTAACCACTCGGACTATATTCGTACCCCCGACCTCCGATCCCCCTGATAGAAGGAGGGGGAAAGGAGGAAGCCTCATCCCCCCCGCCCCCTCCCCGGTCTCTCGTTTCCCTCGAATCCGGCGACAACCGGCGCGTTATCTGCGCGGCACGCGGGGCCACGCGGGGAGGGCTAAAGTACGGATTTTAATCCGCGGATACCGGACGATATCTTCCAGGATTAAGACCCGGTCCGCAAGCGCGCCCCGGGTCGGCATCTAACAAGTTTACCGTCAGTTCGAACTCCGCTTAAAGCAAATACCTACTACGTCGGGGGACTCGGCGAATCCTCTCGGCGGAGTCAGCTCCTTTACCCTCCACCCCCGGGCCACCCTCGTCGCCCGTCGTCTCGTCATGATTTAGGAGACTCCTTGTTTGATTAAACCGATTGCGATACTCTTCCCGCGTGGCGTCTTTGCGATCTCACACAGCCAATATCGCTGCGAATGTCTTTTCCCGCGTTTGTAAACGCAAGGGAGATAGAAATCTACGCTTAATGTAACACGACGTTTCATTGTGCTCGTAATCTCTCACAAACAGGTCCGCGGATCGAGGAACGTTTTTCCCTATATCGGCAGATAGGAAAAAAAAAAAGGTATTATAGGAAATATAGAAGCAGCGATACATAGGGAGATTTTTGCGTCTTCGACTCGATGGAAGCAATAGCTATGGTTATTACGCCTCGAATATCAATATTTTCGTCGCTTCCGATGATATCCGGACCTTATCGGCTGTTGCATTATTGAATGCTGGATTTTCCATCGGTGAATTTTCCCGCGTGTAACGTCGTACAGACGACGACATCCCGGCGGCGCGTAAGAGCCCGTCGCAATTACGTTGCTAGCCGATTACGCCGGCACGGCGAATTACTTACGGCCGTAAACGGCCGCTCATCGCCGGCAGTAAATTTTATTCGAGATTATGAGTCGAAGGACGATTTACGGCGACGTTTATGTGCGACATTTATATACGACCGGGGGGTTTCTTTTCTTATCGGGACTCTGGCTTTCTACCGGCCAATCTTCCTCGCGCCTGCCGGCGCTTCGCGAAAGATTCCGCGTTAGTAATGTAGTTAAATACCGCGCGTAGTTGCGATCTTTATTTCGCGTTTGCGAATCTCCAGCGAGCAAGACCAGAATTATCTCGTATTTTCATTTATCGCGCCGTATCTTATTTTCGATTGGAACTTTCGCGATTTACGAGTTTTCCGGTTACGTGCTCGCTCGCTCGTTCCCACCCTCTCCCCCCCCCTCTCCTCCCTCCCTCCCAGAACTGGATTATGTTTTCCGATTCCCCCCACGGAGATGCGCTATCATATTCGAATCGTGGCGCCGATAGTTCTCCCGGCCGGCCCGGCCGGCCAATATCGATTTCCGCAGTAAAAACTCTCCGCGGTGTCCGACGAATATTTCCTACGGTTTCGCATCGCAAAAAATTCCTTCGCCGATGCTCTCCCTTGTTGGCGGCGCGCGTTCTTATCATCCCCTGGCGTTTGATTTCAATACCGCGGCGATGGCGCAATGAATTTTTGCAATTGAGGCGCCGCCGGCCCCGGAAGTTCGACTTTCCGCGACGATAAACGGGAACAATGTAGCGACTACGTAGTTAATATTATTGTATTAATCCTGTAAGTACAGCAAATATTTTTGACGACGTATTTACTCGATCGCGATTACAGGTACCACTCATTCCAAATATGAATCACCGTCGCGATACAGAAGGACAAATATTTAATTATCGGTATAAATTAGATTATGATTATCTGCGGCCGGCGAATCAATTTGATTAAATTGTTTAATTATGCAATTACAGCGACGTCGGTTGTACGCGCTTTTGTCTCATCGGCACCGGAAAATTTGCGACGTTCGCCGCGACGCGCCGCAACGAGATTAGGGGAAGAATAAATGTGTATGTACTACGTTTTATCCGTACGGCTACGTACTCGATAAACGGACCAGCAAGCTTATACGTGCGCTCCGGGAAAATAGGGAGAGTGTTTTGCAGTGTTATATAGTCGAAAAAAAATGTAGAAAAGTGGTGAGAGAAACATTCGTTTGTTCCGTACACACAGAGAAACGCCGGCAAATAGGAATGATATCGGAATAAACCGGCCGGCTACTAAATGTCTATTACTGCGATAGCCGAAACTGACGACCAATCATTACGGGCAATTTGCAGATATGAAAAAAAAATTTACAAATAGTTGGAGAATAATTTATTTGCAGTCTTGTATCTTTTTCACGCAATACGCAAACAAAACGCTTTTGTTTCTGGGTTACATTACTTTAACTATATACAATGATGATCGACATCAACGGAATGAGAAATGTGTCGTGTATGACTCTGGCCGCATTCTATAAATAGAAGAAAAATAAAAGAAAGAATTCAGTCCATTAATATTCCTGCTAGACACGTCGAGAATTACGTATTCGGTGGCGCGAAATTTGCATTTAATTGTATGCGTCGGTCAAAAATCACGGAACCGCCCCCACTTCCCTCCCTCAATTCAACTCAAATCGGAAATCAAATTCGATATCTCAATTTTCGTCACGCGCTTGTCACCAGCTTGCCGGGATTAACGGACGCTGCGCGAGAAACGTCATATTCCAAAGAGCTGTTTCTCCCACGAGTCTCATCCGTGGAAAAATTATTTTCCCTCGGCTTGCGTCCCTCTCTCTCTCTATCTCTTTTTTTTCGACTGGCGAGATTGACGGAACGACAGGAGAGGCCAGGCAGCTAACTCGCGCCGTAACCGCAACTTCCACACCTAGTCCTTCCACTTGCCTGCGATAATCGTTCCTCCATCCTCGGCGGACGATTTTCGAGATGTGATCGGAATATCTTAGAGTTCCATCGATGGTGCAAAGACACGAGATTCCTATCGAGGTTGCAGCATCCTTAAATTCAAGCGTCGCTGTCGACCGGTCATCCGCAACGCGAGAATTTATACGGGCCGAGGGGGTGAATTCGCCTTACGTTCATCTCGGACGGACGGACGGAAATGTGGCGTGAAGAAGGGAGAAGGACTTCCTTTACGTGCGTTATATACATCCTCCATGAAAGGACCCTCGATTCTTTCTGGGCACGAAGTCAAGTAATTGGCAATAAATTTCGAGCGCGGAACGAGTCGTAAAATTTTCTCGCCGGCATTGTCATAAATTATAGATAACGCGGATACATCCCTCGTGGAGTGAAATAGGCTTGCTTGTGAATCGCGTGTAAGGGCGATGGAGAGAAACGTATAATTGCACGGCTCATTACATGGTTCCTATCGTGTCGCGTACACGGGAGAGAACGACTGTAACGAAAGATGCTCCACAAGGCCGTTTGCTTCTAATTAACTTTAGTGTAAAAAAAAAAAACTCAGCGAGAGTGATATCTCGCGTTAAGGAGATTTCCCTTTGGAAGATCGAAAAAAAGTATTTTTTGGGAATTCTTTTGAAGAAGACATGAAAACCAATTAAATATCAACGTAGGATTTACACCGTGCTAGATTAAACGGTTTGATTTTGCGCTGCTTGTTTTTTTTTGTTAATAACTTCATCAAATGTCATCAAACAAAACGCCTGGAAAATGTATTTCAGACTTTAAATATTAAGAATATTAAATTTAAAATAATCGATTCTCTAGCTTTCAAAGGAGAACACCCCCTTAATACTTTCCTGATGAAGGACAAGTTCGCTCGCGCGTAGATATTCGCGTGACTTACTCGAAAACTTATTTATACACGCAGTATCGGGGCGGCATTACCGATCGATCTCCGTTTAGACGGCGCCGCGGCGGCAAACTCGAAAATGATGAGCGCGATATTAAATTCCCATTTTTATTACATCAACGTTAACATCGCGCGTCGCTTAATTACGCGGCACATGGCGGTTGTTTTTACAAGACGGCGGCACCGAGGGCGGCCGAAATACGCGCGCGTGCGCGCGCGCGCGCGAGAGAGAGAGAGAAAGAGAGAGAGAGAGAGAGAGAGAAATTCGCATGGCTCCCGTTTTCACAGATCTCTCGCGGCGCTGTCGTGCATCTCGCTTTATGAAGATTAGATCCGTCCGGGGCGTATCCCGCACACGCGTGTCGCGCAAATCCCGGACAATTTTCAACTGCGGATAGACGAACGTTACACAAAGATAACGAGCGGCGGAACAGCAGTCAGCCCGCGGGTAGTCGCGATTACAATAAGACTTTGTAACTTTCGAAAATTCGATAGAAATGCAGCTCGTCATTACGGAAGGAGAGAGTACGCTGATGCGGACGCGCGTATCGATTATGGCACTGCATACGATATCTGTTTTTGGCGTTTTGATAACTACGCGAATTACGCACGTTCGCTCGCGCAAAAAAGGTCCCCTGCGGAGCGGAATGTCACGTGTCAGCCTGTCACTTACAACCGGGAACGTCGTCCGATCGTTTTAACAAGCGAGTTTTTAATTTTAAATAAAAACAGACCTCTCCCTGTTTTCTCTCCTCTCTCTCCCTCTCTCTCTCTCTCGCGCGCGCGCTGCCATCCCTGCTTTGTTCTCCGATCGGCAAAAGATCGCTTGACATTTAATACTCATATTATACTCGTTTCGCGCTTCCCATACATCGCAGCCATAAATCGGATCAAAATTCGCCGCAAGTTTCAAACGATTTAAAAGCGAAAAAGAACACGGGGGAGAGGGGAGGAGAAAAAAGAAAAAAAGATGTCCCGCCGTCGCTGGCTTTGCCAATTGCGACACTTGATCGCAAGAAATCAATTTCACTTCTCCTTCGTAAGCGTTATTTACAATTAAATTAAAACGCCGGATTCGCGTCCGGCAGGAGGAGTGAGTCTTCGGGGGCGCGACGCCGAATGTATTGTTAAGGATAAGCCGATCTTCTCGATATTCAATTTATACGCCGCAATGCGTTTGATCGATGCGCGGCGTGAATGCAATTCCCATCGAATCTGCATACGGCAATATTCCCTCGGCTTTGTATATTTCGATATATGTATGAAATATATATATATATATATATATATATATATATATATATCTGCCGAAACGTAGAACTTGCGATGAACAAGGGCACCGAATCCGCCGTTACCCATTGCCTGTATTTGGCAACGATGACTAATACGAGCGCCCGAGAACGGGAGGCAATTCTAACAGCGAGATTCATCTCCTCTCGCGATAACGAAACCGACCAGTATCTTCCTTCTTTTTGCTTCCCCTTTTTATTTTGTTTCCACTTTTAGCGAGAAGGATGGATAACCTACCGTGATATATAACACTGTTCACCGATGACCGAGCGTTTCGATAGGAATTCACCGTTGACAGATTACATCGGTTCAACATATTTGTGTAATTTCGTGGAAACAAATGGGATTCAGCGCAGTTACGACAACCGAGCCGTAATAAGCGTATGTTGAGAGTCATCAAAGAATAGTTAAATCAACATAATGAGAAGTAATTAGGGAATAATTAAAATATAATTAAAGTTTCATTCATTCGTAATCATTTCATTCGATAATAATTGCGATAATTGTGATGTAAACGTGACACTGCATAATAGTTTTTGATTTTAATTAATTTGCGAATCTAAATTGAACGTTAACTCGTTGAATTCTGACATTTTCATAAATCCGGTATTTATCTGAAAAGTATATCGTGTTTTGATGAAAACAATTAAATAACAACGAGTAAAAAGCACGCGCGCGTGCGAGAGAGAAAGAGAGACATGACAGCAGTAATGAATATTCAAACAGCAAATGAGACTGCACTCGGTGCGACTCGAGTTCGCCGAATTTTGCCGCGAAGCGACTCAAGATCTTCAATGGCGCTTCATACTCCGGGCCCGAGAAGGGAAGCAGGAGGCGTACAGTGCTTAATCACGGCGAGAGCTCGAAGAACGTCCCCGACGTACAGAAGACAGAACGACGGGCATTGAGGACGAACGGCAACCCGGTTGAACCCCACGAAGTAACGGGCAGGGTTGAAAATAATCTTTTACGGCGGCCGAAGAAGTTGTCGCAGTTATAAACAGAAATTTAGATCCAGTTGCTAAAGTAAACAGTGGGGAGAGCAGCTCGGGTACTTCCTGTCCCATTTCATCTCTTTTTGCTCTCACTCTCTGTTAGTGCTCGATCCACCACGCACCGGTCTAGGTAATCCCAGGGATACCCCGCACTCGGCTGTGGAAATAGAAAGACAGACAGAGAGAGAGAGAGGGAGAGAGAGAGAGAAGGGCCATCCTCGCGTTTCACTGAACTTTTCACTTAGCCACGGTCGCCGATAAAAAGTTGGCTGATCTAATAACCGGCGACACACCAGCGACTCCGACCACGATCGAAGTTTCCCAAACGATTTCGCGGTGAGGTTGCCGCGAGCGACAACTCTCAAAAATGCGCCGCGTGTGACCTAGGCGGGACTCGACGGAGGGGAAAAGGGGGAGAGATCTTACTTTCCGCCGCGAGTTTTCGGGATAGAACGGAGAAGAATTTTATTCCCGATGATGTCAAAAAGAAAAAGAGAGGAAGAAATAGAGCGTGTGTGCGGGAGTGAAAACCCGTTGATTTATTCTCGGAAGGTTTCCTCGGGATCACGTATATTATCCTTTTCGGCGCGTATATCAAATGTCAGTTGTACAAACTTGCTTTAATCTTCGATCACTCATAATATAAAACTGGCTGCCTTCCCTTTTTTTTTTCTTTCGCCTTGCCTGAGATCGTTTTTAAACGACTTATAATCGAAAAGCTCGATAAACGTAAAGCTACCCTCGTTGGGACACCGCGTACAGACAAGTGTAGATGTGTCGCAACACGGTTGGCGAGAGCGGATAAACGGTTTTCACCGTATACATATTATATTACTGTATTTTGTGCTAGCTTACCGCCCGTGACGCGACATGTGAGATAGGGTGTATCGCCCTCCTCATAAGGGCCAGCTGTGCCGTTCAAGATGCGGCCCCATCGATCCAAAATGGTTGGCTGCTCCGGCGGAACTGCAATAGAATGGAAAATTTGTGTAAGTGCTGATTCCAGAAACAGAAAAGTAAAACAAACGCAGCATTACGCAAAAATAGAAAAAAAATTATAAATACAATTTTTTTAAATATACATTAATTTTTTTGTATTAAATTATATATAAATATATAATATATTATAATATACATTCGTTTTTAATTAGACTATATCTGAGACATTAAATATTATCATCTTTATAAAAAGATTACCTTAGCATAATGTAACATCATTATATGAACAGCAGACTAGTTATAGCATCAATAAAATAAAGTTTTTATTTTATGGAATAATTATAAGAGACATACAAATGCCGGATCAGTGAAATTACTTTACTATTTGTGGCTAATCTATTATTTTATGACAACTGTGTTCAACGGTGCAATGTAACTTCTGTGGGATTTCGTTTCACGATTTCGCCTTCACGAGCCACGCAGGCCTTATTAAGGTTTCACGAGCGCAGCAGCAAGCGTTTGGACACGCCGCTTGGGTATCAAAGATATTTATGTCACTTGAGTTACGCATTTAGCCGTCACTGGCTTCCTGCTTCGCTTCTTTGTATTTGGAACAAATTCAACGATACCTGCAACGGGATACGCGCATGGTATCGGCTACACCGGCGCGTATAGCTATGATCGTTCGCGGATTAAGCGTGGCGATATTTTTTCGCAAAATATTCGCTCTCGCGAAATCGAAGCGGAGTCGGATAAACCGGTCAGGATATTTCTCTTGCTTTTTTCATTATTTTGGAAGTTACGTGCATACGTCGAACGTATCCGGCATTTTATCAACGAGGTTGGCGGCACTCGTTCTCCACCGCTACAAATCGCGTTTTTCTCTCCGCTCGCCCTCTCCTTCACTCATATTTCGCCTTCACTTTTAGCTCCTTTTTGCAAATTATGCAGCCTCGGGTAAAGCGCTCTTTTGTTTACTAATTCGGGAGTAATTTTTGGCAGGCGTAATCGCGCGGCTGCATGTATCGGCTTATCGTTTCATCGCGATTCTTTCAATTTTAAAAATCAGTGTTTTCGAAATACGCGGTTCGCGACTAGGTAGAATATTGCGACTCGATATATCGGTTGAGAGCGAGTTTACTCGAGTAAACTGTGAATCCTACGTTTAACGATATGTGTATACGAAAGCGTATACCAGGCACTCTGACGCGGCCTTTTCTCCCTCGAAACATTTCCCGGTTTGCCGCACGATATTCGCTAGAAAGAGAAATGCGCGTATAACTACTGAACCGTGAAATATTCAACGTGAATTTTTCACGGTTCATAGTACCGATCGTTTTTTTTTTATGAGCGATTCTAGGACCGATTCGAGTCTCGAAAAAAAAAAAAAAATTGTTTAAACGGGAAGCTCAATCTCAGCACGTCATACGCGTGTTGATCTACACCGTCGACTATACATTTGTACAATTGAATAAATATACGCAAGATGCCACGACTCGATATAGTTTTCGTAAAATCCCAAAATACAATTAAAATTAAACTGCTGCAAAAGTAATTACCCGCTTATAATGCCTTGTCTGTTCATCCGCAAGGAAATTTCTATGTCTCCTCGCAGCTTATCGGGAGCTTAGCGGGGGCCATTCCGGTGTTTACACCGAAATGCACACCGGTTGTACGTGCACTCCAACAAAAATCCTCGAAACAGGTCGAGGATCTTCGTACCGCATTAAGGAAAATCCCCCGTTAGAGAGAGAGAGAGAGGAGAGAGAGAGAGAGAGAGAGAGAGAGAGAGAGAGAGAGAGAGAGAGAGAGAGAGAGAGAGAGAGAGAGAGAGAGAGAGAGAGAGAGAGAGAGAGAGAGAGAGAGAGAGAGGAGAGAAAGAGAGAGGGAGAGAGAGTTTAAAGAAAAACGTGATCGCGCACGGAAGGCGGTTGAGCGAATCCCGTTTCCCTAAGTAAGCGCGAGCGAGCGAGCACCAGGCGGATCATCCGAGCGGAGAACGATAAAAAATCGAGAATGACAGCGTTATCGGGTGTATGATAACGCACGGCTCCCCGACGGAGGCACTTAATCAAACGTTCCCGGCAAATTCAATTTTGGGGCATCCACCGTAACATCCTCCCGCCAACACCTCGGCGGCGGCAGCGGCGGCGGCTGGCCCGTAAGCGAGTCTTTCTCCTCTTTCCCTCCCCCGACTTCTTCATCCGGCCGTATCCCCGCTTTTTCCCAGCCCATCTCTTCCCCTCGCCAATGATGGCGCAACCCCGCGATGAAATTTTCTCCCCCGCCGCCGTTTCACCTGCCGGAACGTACCTGTAAAGTATTCACGAGGATTTATGGCCGCTTTTCAATCCATAATCGAGGTGTACCTGTGGAAAATAAAGCGTCATCCATCGTGGCCACGCACGTCAGCGTGCCAATCAATCGATGCCTGCCGCCGCGTCTCCCTCTTTCTCTTCCTCTTTTTTTTTTATCTTCTCTATTTTGGCGCGCACTCTCGTCTCTCCGTCCTTTTATTTTCGACGCCGCCGTGGCATTTCGCTCTGGTTTCCTGGTCGCTCTCTACTCTCCTCTTTTTGATCTCCCTGTCTTCCCTCTTCCCTCCCCTTTTTTTTAATACTTTTTCTCCTTTTCAGACAGCCTTGGGAGAGGCTTGCCCGGAATGGAAAGGGAACGTCGAGGAGATATCACTGTAGGATTTTCGCATAGAAAACGCCTCGCAGAAAGCCCCTTGTGTTAAGCTCGTTTGACGCTGCGCGCGCACGGACTAAGCTTCGGGCGTAGATTAATTAAATCCGCATCAAAGTCGATGCGCGAGAGCGTGCGAATTGCTTTCCTCGATGTTGCTATTCGTTTCCAATTCATTTTCCTCAAGTGTGTCCTTCCCTTTGAAATCGCGCTCGTTATTTATAAAACCGTAATTTCAGATGTATCATCGGATGTACATTCTTACTAACTTGTCATTACGTTTTATGATACAAAAGGTGGAGACAAATTATGTAAATTACGCAAACTACAGTAAATTATTCTATGTGCAATATATCATCAGGATTTGTACTGTATTGCTTGAAACGCAACTTGAATCCACGATTCGTAATTATATCCACTTTATGTGAATAATTTCCCAGCGCTTCACCAAATAGTTTTCGTAAAATTCAAAAATGTAATTAAAACTAAAATTGCTGTAAAAGTAACAATGTTATTACAATGCTATAACAATGTTATTACAAAATTCTGATATTACTATCTCGATATATTAATATTAATACTATAAGACTAATGTAATTAAAAATTATTAGCGTTAATTAGCGCTGGTAGATTTAACGTTCTAGGTAGGTTTAACCGAGTACGGTTAAAGGAACTATCGATGTCCTTTTTTCAAATCGCGCATAATGCAACCGACGCGTAATAACAATTAAACGTCACATTTGAATGACGATGCGGCGAGCATGATAATGTCCGCGCAACGTTTAATGGCATCTCCGATAATTTAGTCCAATTTACTTCGGAAAAGCTGGGTATCCGGGTAAATTAAATGGGAATCATAGCATGCCGTGCATCATCCGATCCGCGACGATCCGCGACGGGTGACGACACCCCGGAGAGCTTAATTTCTACGAGACTCCGAGGGCGATATTTCGCTGGACTTTTGCGCGACTATGGACGGCACACCTGATATATTTTCTCTCTGCTCTTTAATCCAGGATCCATCCCGATCACTTGGTAATCCCTCCATAACTTGGCAGAGAAGATTATTTATTGAACCTGGGACCATGCTGACGACAAAATAGAGGCCATATCCGCGATAAATAAATTGGAAATCAATCAGGGACGTTCGTCTTGTTTTTCGACAGAAAGAGACATGAGTTTAATAAATGTGGTTTGATGTCTTAGGTCCATGTAAATTTTTTTTAATATATAAATGTTTGTTGATGAAATTCTTTTTATATATACACTAAGATATTTTTATTAAAAAAAATTTTTGCTTTAATAAAAGATGGAAAAAATGAGCGATATTTATTGTGCGATATATATCAATTATTTTCTTTTATATAATATATATATATAAAAGCGATATATTTAAAAATTGTTCTATACTAATTGGTTTAAGTTAGCGAATATATGTCTCTTTTACAGGTATGAAATAAAATTTAATATTGACAAATTTCAATACATTTTTATTTCACATAGGGTTGACGCGAATTCGGGAAGATAGAGATATTCGGCTAAATTATTCGTCAATCTGTAAAATCGATTTTTACATGAACGCGAGAGAAGCACGGAATTTATTTGTTATAGATTTCATTATCGAGTTTAATCAATCGGGCTTGATCAGTGAAACGAAATCGACGAAAAATCTAAAATTAAGCAATTAACTGTCACGATTTATTGTGAGGGAATGAAGTCACCCTTTATCAGAGTATCGCGTCACGATGGAATTGATGCAGCGAAGGCGAAGGTACTAAAAGCCTGCATGATGAAGTTTTGTGAAAGGAAGCGAAATTTCATCTCGTTTATCGTGTAAAGCACGCGTCTCATTTGATCACATAAGCAAGCATTACGTTCATTAATCGCTTAAAAGTATCTCGGAGACAAAGAACTTATCGTCGGGCAAAAGTATATATCTTTTACGCGCGCGCGTGTATGTGTGTCGCAGGTATTTTCGTTCATACGTTCCATAATCTCTCACAGAGCTCGCTCGGAAAGATAAAAGTATTAATAGTTACACGTCAAATTACGCTAAATTAAACATGTCGCATTTACACGAGATTACGATCAAACGTCAAATCAAATAAGTTACTAAATAACAGCGCGTTTATCTTTCATTGAAAGATGCTGCGCGATATCTTTCATTCTCGCTTTCGACAGAAATTTCAGGAGACTAGAGACACAATTTTTTTGTGTACGCGCGGTGGATTACCTCCTTCGGTGTAATGTGAGATCGATACTGCAGCGCGATACTAATCGGGAGTTACACACGCGCGCGGCTGTATCTCAGAGAAGCATCGCTCGCAGGCGAAACGTAATCGTAGAGTACGCCGGTAGTTACAGATACAACCCCGCTTTAGAGATCGAAGTAGCCGTCCATTTCTGCAAATAGGAAGTCTAGTTTCGCGTGCAATGTCGTACACGTGTAACAGTCCGCCTCTGCAAATATGGAGTTTAATTTGCCTGCGACGTTACGTATACATGCATCTGCCTCTTATGCAAATGCCTCGTATACATACTCAGTCGTTATGGAAGTAACGTGGAACGCGTGTGTGCGGTCGACAAATAAATTTATTTCACTACATTTTTGCCGCGAAATACCACACACGCCGCATTTCTTCAACCCGATTAGTTTTTTTTTGTTCCTCTCCGTGGACGTTTAAAACGCCGACATTTAAATCTCCGCGTGGAAATAAACCGAGACAAGATTCGCCTAATTATTGCTTCACGCGGTCAAAGTTTCGATAAGCCGCTCGCGCTCATCTAGCCTTCCCTATCCTCGTTGTTCACGACAATCGAAAAGTTCTACGTTGAATGCGGCTCGTTATCGTCACGACGAAGAGAGTACAGTTTTGCGTGAATTCCACGCTGTGTTAGGTGTTGAGAACACCGCGGCCGAGGCCTGTCGAGGCTCCGTGTGCGAGGCTGGCGGAAGAAGAGATTGGGCACGACTGGATGGAGACTATAACGGCAATTGCAAGTGGTAATCAATGGGCTCAGACCGCGCCGATAATTTCAGGACCGGCTGGAAAACGGGCGGTTCTGCGTACTAGCGCGCGCGAGTGTGTGTGTGTGTGTACATGTGTGTGTGTGTGTGTGTGTGTCTGATGCAAACCTGGTGGAAGAACCAAAGTGGCGGAGGCGTGTGCTCACCGCGCTTATTTTAATTGAGCTAATTTTAAGCCCACGCCACCAAAGTGGAGCACGCTTCGCGTGCACGCGGATGAAGCGCCGAAAAGAAAGATTTCGGCGGGCATTACGGTCGCGTGCGGCTAAAAACATTTTTTTCTCCCCGCCGCACAACGTGGCTTTCACCCCTTCTTTATCCATCCCCGATATCTCGCACAAAAATTTTCAAAGTCAGCTTACGGCAGCTCCTTTTTTTTTATTGGCCACACGGAAAGTTACATTTTGCCTCGGGCATCAATCGGATTCGAGAATGCTTTTCCATGCACGACGAGTTTTTTCCCCCCGTGTTGGATGGCGGCGGCAAATGTGTGTTCATTTTGTAAAAAGCGAATAAAAAAATATGGCTGCTTTATAATGATTCCGTCGTTCTCCGATATCAAAGAAGACGGAACTCGGTAATTCGACGAAAGTATATACAATCAGCCGCATTCTCCTAAAATCGTGAAAATGGCGGTAACGAGCTGGCAGCCGGTGGTACGCGTGTCCCAAACGGCCACGTTGCAATCAAGTCGCGATTTTTATTACATTTTTTTTCCGCATGAATTCATGGCGCGTAGAAACCAGCAAACACACGCACACAGACGTGAATGCAGGAATCGGCAAAGAGAATATTCGTGATTTTTATCAAAGAAGGGTTTGCAATGTAAATGGAATGAGTCCATGCGGATAGTCGATTACGAGGCATATGCGTGTGTATGTGTGTGTGTGTGTGTGTGCGTGCGCGTGTGTAATGTAATTAAAATTATTATTTTATTACAGAGTTACGTGATGAAATATGGTAAATTCAATGAAGCGTAAAGCACGGTGGATACGTTCGAAAGATACATCGCAAATAACGGGCCCTGTTTTATTACGCGACCCGACTTTTAAACAGAAAACGATATTTCGCCGATAATCGGGATATTTCCCTTCCGTCGAGGATCCGCTGAAGATATTTACCGCAGGAATGTACGAAATTGTTGTACGAGGAGTTGACCCACTGACCCGCAGGTTCAGGCAGATTGGCCGCGCGGTTATCGAGATTCTGGCTAACTCCCTGTGGGACAGATCGTACATCGGGATGGCATTCGCAGACGAAATTACGTGTCACGAAAATATTCGCTTATTATTCCGCCGCCCTCGGCACTCGAAAACGAATATCGCCACACATTTCCGAGAGAGATTATTTATCTTCCGCGCGCGAAAACGATCCGCGCTCTTCCCCCTCTCTCCTCCCCCCCCCCGCGCACTTCTTTCCCAAATATATATCACTTACAGCTACAACGAAGGCAACGATCGAGTAAAGAAAACGAGGACGGGAAGTTAACGGATCGTTTGTCATGTTCTAGCTCGTTTTCCGTAAATTTTTGCGTCGCGGCAACGACGGTCACGTTGAGCGCGGAAATTTCAGCGGGACGGATGATTAATTGAATCACTTCGGGATTTTTGCGAGGCGGGATTTAATCGTGTATCTCGTTTTAACTGTATTACGTTACACGGTGCATTAACCGCACGGGAATAAGCAGATTCTCGTCCCTCTCTCTCTTTCTTTCTTTCTCCCTCGTTTCCTTGTCGTTTCGCCGTCGCGCGGATTACCTTGTCGTTTAACTGCATAACAATAGAACCACGGCTCGCCGAGCGTGTTTCATTTCATTTCTTCCGAGCGACATGCGTATCCGAAAATTCTCTCCCGTCACATTTTCGGCACTTAAACGCGACGTGAACAGAGCGCGCTTGACGTTATACAAGCCGAAATAAAGTTATCGACCGCGGCACGAACGATGGAAAGTGTGTAAATTACATATATATGAAACATATATATATATATATATATATATATATATATATATATATATATATATATGAAACACACACATACACAAAAATGATATAAAATATAGAAGATTGGAGGAATCTTAGCGGCGTGATATTCGCAAAATTGAACAAAAGGATTTGAAACGTGTGCCGTTGCCTCGATTCCGCCGATAAAGGAATCCGTTTCCTTTTTATTTGCCGTTGATCTCTCCGCTTCGAATTGAACACGTTGACGCTATTCCGTCATATCGTTCCGCATCATTTTATCGACTTCGTTTGAGGGCTCAAGGGCGGCGGGGGGGGAGGGAGGGGAAGGACGCGTGTTCCAGGCTGTCGTATCGGGGGTAAATTGTTATCGACAGGAATATCATCGTTCGCGGC
Organism: Monomorium pharaonis; assembly: GCF_013373865.1. Taxonomy (NCBI): domain Eukaryota; kingdom Metazoa; phylum Arthropoda; class Insecta; order Hymenoptera; family Formicidae; genus Monomorium; species Monomorium pharaonis. Next base: position 2,047,624 of record NC_050467.1, read on the forward strand.
GTACGGTATCGGTTAAGGCGACGTCGCCGGAGTGCAAGCGGCTAAATCGATTCTCAAGCAATTACCACCTACGTAACACGAGCGCCTGAACCGACGTGCTAAACAGGGGCTGCGATTTCGTGCCACGATTCGCGTCCCCTTCACTAGCCCCCCCCCCCCCCTTCCCGTTCCTCCCTTCGCCGTTTATCGAGAAGAGAGCGCGAGCGTAAACGATTGAATTGGGCGCGAGTTTTCCCATTTTGCGCGCAACTTGAAATAACAACGCGAACCGTCGACGGCGAGACGGCGATTTCGCCGTAATGCCAAAGAGAGAAAATCGGACCGCGGCGGAAGGGGAGCGGAGGAATCACGAAAATGCCGCTTCTGTACTGGGTCAAGAAGTTGGAATCGGGAAATCGCGATGCCGTTAGAGAGAGGGAGGAGAGGAGGGGGGAGAGGCATTCGGAAGTTTTTCCGTTTATTCGTAATGAGCGAAGTTGCGCGACTTTATAATACCACGACAATTCGCCGGACTTAATATGCATCGCGATAGAATATTTCCAACTGCGGTCCGAGCGGGGCATTTCCTTTCCGGATTTCTCTCCGTCGCGATCCTTTCTCACAATTTTTCCATTCCCCGCGAGCCGATCTTCTTGTCGCATCGACGGGACAAGGAATTCTCGATATATATTCCCGTTATCTCCGCGAGTGAGTGAATTGCACGCTAATGGATTACATCCAGCGGACGTTCGAGTTAAGATCCATCATTCGTAACTGCGCTATTAAGCCCCCCGAGGCTCTCTCTCTCTCTCTCTCTCTTTCTCGCCGAGGACGTGAGAGATTACACGTATATATGCGCGCCGGCGACACGACGAGGCGCGACGCGGGTGCTCCGTCCTCGGATTTCAATAAAAACGTCAAATTTTATTTTCAAATTCACCGGCACCACCGTCGCGCCCATCGTTCATGTTCCTTGTCACCGTCGGGCTCGTCTTCCTCCGTCAGCTCCTCCGCCTCTCCCCTTCCGCTTCTCACCCTTCTTCTCTCCCGGTACGGTCTGTTCGCTGCATGTCATCGAGAATGTTCTCCCCTCGTCTTCCTCGCGAAAAACCGATCGCAATAGAAAAGCGAGAGAGTTTCAACTTATTGGCGGGACTACCGAGTATTATTTTCGAGATGCGATAGGTCGTTATATCCGAGAGGTATATCTCGCGGATACGTTTAACGAATCGCGAATTGAAACGAGCGGCATAATTGGAGGTGGCTCGGACGTAACGTTCGACGCTGTCCGAATATCTCTCTGCGCGTGATGTAATAAGACAGGTATTTCGACAGACGGGCGACAGGGATATGGAAAGGGGCACGTCGACGATACAGCGAGGTACAAGCCGGCGGAAAACGGTTTGTCAGGAGGTCGTGAATTAATTCGCGCCCGGCGCCACCCACTCGGCTCACCCGCTCACTCGCCGGAAAGTTAAATTCACGAGTCGTGCGAGGTACACGAGTTTCCACTATCGTTCTAAAATTCAAACGAGCCACCGGCGAACTGGGCACGGTACTCGATCGTCGGGGGTCGCGCCGCGGTTTTAAAATACTTGTCCGACCGAGACCACCTGAGTCGACTGCGAAACGAAATTCGCGAACGATATCTCGACGGAGAAGAAGAGGAAGGGGAGGGGGGAAATGGGGGGGAAATAACCGTGGTATATGCGAAGTACGCCGCTGCAGGCGACTACATTTTAGAAAGTAGATTGCTCGGGACTTGATACGCTCTCTGGACCGAAGCGAAAAATTAGCCGTGTTCCTTTCAATTGAGACCCGCCTCTCGAAGCGACTCTTCTCTGTTAGTAGAAGTGAATATTATAAAATTGCTGCATAAGAAATTAGAAATAATACCGATTGTACGTAAGCGTCAGGTTATCTCTCGTGAGAAATAAAATTTGCGAGTTGCCGACCTATAAAATTTAACGCGTTATTGACTTGAAAATTATTCTTAATTCAGAGCTCGCTTCTCTCATTACTGTATCCTTTGCGCCGGTTCAACCTGAAAGTCCGTTTCTGACTTAAAATTCATCGTTCATTCGAAATAGCCCAATCGTAAATGGGGAGAGCTTAGTCTTCAAAAATATTTCATCTTCCGTTCGGGTAGCAAAAGCAGAATGAGACATTCACGAGCGTCGTTCCGATTTAAAGTAATCGCCCTCCTGGTCCAGCCCTCGTTCATCTCTCCATTTCTCGTAGATACGACGGCGTTTCACCAAGAAAGCATAAGCGCGGCGAAGCCAGAAGCGAGAGTGGAAAAACGAGGAAACGAACGTGGCAACCTGTTTCATCCTCCGTTTCTCTGTCTCTCTGTCTCTATCTCTCTCTCTCTCTCTCCACCCTTTTTCCTTTCTCGTTCATTCCCTCCGCCTCTCCCATTTTCTCGCTCTTTCTTTCTCCTTCCCTCTATCTATCTCGCCGCTGGTCGATTTGAATAAGCCTGCTGAGCTTGAAGCTCTCGCGAGTTGAAAAGCCGCACCAGTGTTTGTCGAATGCCACTTCGTATGCCAGCAACGCGAAGTACGTTCCTAAGCAGGCGAGCATTTTCATATTCGGCCGTGTGCGCATTGTACGTGAGTGAGTTTTTATGCCAAATGTAGAGACAGGCGAAATGGAACCGAGAATGCAACGGCGACTCTCTTTTTCCCCGACGAAATCTGGGATTACCATCGCCCTCGTTTCGGTTCACGGGTCGACGAAAGAAACGCTTAAAGCGAGATGATAAAGTTTCAGCGATACGTTTCGGCGTGACTAGTGCGTTGTAACAATAACATACGTAAAACATTACCAAATATTTCCAATAGTGGTATATATGTATAATATTATTATCACTCTGTAACTATATCGAAATACGTTTACTGATATTAATTATATTATAATTGTGTATTATTAATTATATTATACTGTATAATTGTATAATTAATTAAATTATAGCGCCGTATTATTATGAATTAATAAACCAATCGCTTTCCTTGGAAACCGGTGACATTTGTATACGTAAAACAAAATCGTTATCAAATGATTTGGAGATCGATATCTACTGATCGATTTTTTATGTTAATTAAATTAATGAAATTAAATAAATGAATATGGCTATGTCTTACAAAAGGAATAGTAAAACTTATTAGTGCGTTTGATTAAGCTAATTAAGCTGCAGATTATAAAAATGACTGGAGCCTTATTAACGAAATTGAATTAATATCGCAATTAATTATTTCTTTGTATTGCTGTATATGCAATTTCTTCGCCACTTCTACAATTTTTTTTTACCATTGCGCAAATAATAACTTTTATTAATATGATTAATTAAAAAAAATATATATATTATAAAAAAGAAAAGAATAAAAGAGTAATTATCTTAGAACAGGCACAACTCAAACAGTTTTCGTGTTGGCAATTATGAAATAAAGTAAGAACGCGACTTGAAAATTTACAAGTTATTACAACGACGATGTGATTGTTATTATTCGACGTGTAAATTACCAGCGTGGAAATCCGATAACATACCAGAAGTGAAGAATCCCGACAATCTAGCTGCCGTAAATGCCGGGCCTACTTTATCGGCGCGACAATAGCTGCCTGCGGAATGATACGCGGCCGCTCGGATAATAATAAATATTGGATTCCAACGGATTTCAATATCACTCCGTTGCACGAATCATCCTTCATTTCGCATTATTGGAACAGTTACGAGAATTTCTTTCCATCCTTTCGTTCCTTTTTTCCTTCCTACCTTGATCTCTCTCTCTCTCTCTCTCTCCCTCTCTCTCAGCATTATCCAAATCCTGTAACCCGGCGGTCCAGGAGCTACCTTGTTAAATTTTTACGGCCAGCAGTTTTTGCGAGGAGCAACGTAGGGGGACAAGCGAAAGCGGGTTTCGTGTCATTCTTCAGGATCGCCTGGAATTTATGAGGCTCGGCGCATCGATATACATTTATAGAGCACCGTCGATACATTTAATCGAATATTCGGTACGCCGATGGGCCGGGACGAAGGGAGTTCGATGACCTTATACGGACTTTCGCGTTATCTCTTTGTCGTATGGGACGTGCCATCAATGCTGATCGATTTCGAATACAAAATTCTCGTATTATCCGGAGTTATATGCCACTAACCCAGAAGAGGAACGAGAGTGGAGTGATATCTGAATGGTAACCTTGAATTTATGGGGATTGGTAACAATATATTCTGCAGAAATTGTGAAATATGTTAATTTTGCAACAATTTATGAGCTCGAGAGTTAGAAACGTTTAAACTTTGTAAAAATGTTCGTGACAATTGACAATTTGAATCGAAAGAAATGGCAGAGATAGAAGCGAAAGAGTAATATATCAAAGAATTCATAAATAAAAAATAAGCCCGCTAGATCCGCAACCACATGTACCTACATATATTGACTTCATATTTTATTACGTTCAATTTCACGTTTTATATGACAAGAGTGTTATGAAGCAAAGAATTATATTGATTTTGTAAGTAATTTTAAATTTATTATAATGCTTAGATTACTATTAAATTCACAGTTAAAATTGTAATCAGAATTATAATTAGTTATAATTTTTTACAATTTATTTTACGATATTACAAACGTACTAATTAGTTTTACTATTCCTTTTGTAAGACATAGCCATATTCATTCATTTAATTTCATTAATTTAATTAACATTAAAAAATAAAAATAATTAAATCTGCAACAAAAATTATATTATTACATTATTATAAAGTTCTCTTCACACGATGGATCATAACTGCTACTTTATTATTTTTTGGTATTGTTATTTGGTTTTTAAAAAAATAAAAATATAAATTTTTATTCTAGTTTTCCAAAACTAGTATTCCCATTTCTATTGACGAATAACGAATGTATACCCTTAATATAGATCCGTCTATAGAGCTAGATATATAATAAAATGGCGAGGTACATGATTTTTAACAGAACTACGGAGAGAGGGGAAACTAATTGGACGCGAAACGATGACGAAAAATAAAATATTTTCTTCGACGGTGTGCGAATGGAACTCGATATGAAAGAAGGCTCTCGATGATGAAAAGATATCCATCTCTTCGCAACAACGTCTTTCATCTTTCCATACGCCCTTACTTCGCGTCTGCCTTGGCAACGTGGTCAGAGCCGAGCTGATTGGCCGGAACTCCATGAAAGGAGACTCGATCGAAAAGGACGAGATAGAGATAGATAGATAGATAGAGAGAGAGAGAGAGAGAGAGACTTTTTTCCGGACCTTGTCTCAGACTGTGAGATTCGTACTTTCTTTTTCTTACGGGACAACCCCATACCTACGTCCGCGCGAAGTCGATAAGTCAAAGCGCCCGACATTTTAATTATGGCACACCCGGAAATTGCAAGGTACACGGAAACGAATGTAACGCCAGCGATCCCCGTTAATTCTTCCAGCTCGACCGCGTCTCTTCCTATCCTGCCTCTCTTCTTCCCGATTCATTCTATATTATTGTCTAATACAGAAAATATGTGCTCGAACGATATGTTGCGAATATGGTTTAATCGCGATACAGGTAAAACAAGTAAATTTTCAATAATTGAAAATCAGTTTTTAGATTTTTCCATAAATGGAAATGGAAGAGATTATTTTTCTAAAAAGGTTGCTGAGAAAGGAAGAGAGAGAGAGAGAGAGAGAGAGAGTTAAAATTCGTTAAAATCGTTTTTATCTTTTGCAAGATATTATATACAATTATGTGCTGTCACATAGTCGCTTAAGGGATTTCCGGATACTCACGTCGCCAAATAAATGTTTCCGTCTATCTATAATCTCTTCAGAGTGGTTTTTTTTTCTTCGAAACGAAATGGGATCGAACCGTTCTATTTTTATCGAGCTGCAAGATTTGAATTATGATCGTCGCGATATTGGCCACGGATTAATGTCTGATTTCCGCGCCGAATGTGGTCGCTAATAGACGTGCGAGTGATTCGAGGAGATATCGGAAAAACGATCAACTCCTTCGACAAAAGTTTTCAATAATAAACATTCGCATTTAGCAGATGAATATCTGCATTCCTAACGTCTTTCATTATTTACTGCATTTAACTTTTTATCGAGTGTATGCTGCGAGAGAGTAAATTATTGTGTAATATTTAAAATAATGCAAGTTTACGATAATGCTCATGATACTTCCACTCAGTCGCTCGTTTCGCGAGCACCTAAAAGTTCCTAATATTCTCCCCCCTCCCCCTGTTCTCCGCTACCCTCGATAACACAATCGAAATGTAATTACGGTAGCGTGTCTTCGTCCGGGCAGACTTAAAAGTTACGGCAACTCTCGCGAGCAATCGTCAGGGTCGTTTAAGCCTAAGTGGTCTAATTTTCAACCACGAAATGGCTGTCTTCGGATTCCTTAGTACCTCGTTAACCGCCAGTGTCGACGAGCAAGGGTGTCTGCGGATCTTTATTGATTTTAGATATCTGCTAAGGTCGCGTATAGAAGTTCCACGAACAAACTACGTAACGGATGTATAATACGTATATATAATATACACACCCCGTAGCCGTTCGATACTCCTCTCTTCTCGATTCCGCTTTTCACGATTTTTCCTTCATATTTTACGAACGCCAAATTATTTTTGAAATAACTTCCATAAACTCAATTTCGTAAGAAAAATTAATTGATATGGCGATGCGATTTCGCTGGAAATTTTTCAATTTAATCTTCCGCTCGCACCACCTGCATTCCCGATGCATTCGATGCACGTGCTTTCACAACTTTCCGAAAGATAGCTAAAAATCCGGCACGATAGACGTGGCGCGTTAACAAAGTTAACGGATGATGAACTCGAAAGCAGCTTACACGTTACGCGGCATTATGGAATCTGCCGCGAGACTGCCGGTCGCTATGTCATCGCGAGCAAGTTGCGACGTCGCCGACGTTTCCCCGGGAAAAATGTTATCCGACACCATACGTCTTCGGGATAATGTAAAGAGAGGCGAGGGTCGGTAAGAATAATGCGGGCGTTTTCAGAAGTCGTCGACGGGCGAAATGGATTCTCGCGAGTTATCCATGGGATATAGGTTACGAGTCGTGGAAGCGGGACAAGGTAAGACGATGAGGCCATATTCGGACTCGGAACCGGGAGAGGGGAGGGGGCGGCAGGGGTGTGCAAAACGACGACGAATGAAAAAGTGCTCGCGATTCGTATAAAGTGATTTTAAGTGAGAGTCAGCTCGCGCGTCGAAAGTTCGCCCCCGCTGAGATATGACGGCAAATATTAAAATCCGCCGCTGGCCGGTCGTCGTACGGAATTCGTAGCCCTTCGGCGCGAATCCATAAGGGTGATTCTTACTTCGTAAGGATGGAACATGATGAAATTGCAAAATCTGTTATATATGGAACTGGAAAATAATCAGCCAGTCTTTAACCACTAGCGCTTGAAAAAGCCGCGAGAGAAGAGAGAGAGAGAGAGAGATGGTAAATAAAAAAAAAATAAACTGTTCCTCGATCGATGGGAAAAAATATTAACCAAACGTTCGTTCGATTAATATTTCGTCCGTTCCGGCGTGTTGCTTCAGGCATATTTACAGACTGATGCGGTAACGCGCAATCCGTGACTTATGCAAAGCCAATCGCCGCACCATCGGGCGATCTCCCGTCAAAAATTTATCGCGATAACGTTACGATTATACAGGCTGCAGGTTCCAGTCTGGGGCATCGACCCGACGCGAGCTCCGGTCGCATCGTAAAGTCGACAGTTTCAATAATATCTCGCTATTTTACACGTTTCGTTTATTGTGGTGGCGCACGACAGTAATTCGCCAAGAAAAAAAAAGGTGAAGAGACTCTATATAGACGTTAGTCACGTGCAATAAAGATCCCGCTCAACGGCGACGACGACGACGACGACGCGACGGTGCCGTCGTCGTGGTGTGTTCCCAGCGGTAGGTCGGATGTCGCATAGACGTTACCAGGGTGGAGAGGGTTGGTAGGTATGCGTACCTGCTGAAATATTCGTCTCTCTCTCTCTGTGGTAGATACGGCGAGGAAAATTTTGTGTACTTATCGAGTTATGTACTCGCTTCACGTTCGTCGGATGTATCGAGTCAATTTGGGCGTCTGCAGTCAGATCAACTGCAGCTGCGAGTGACGAAGAGAGGGAGGGGGGAGGGGAGACGGGGGAGGGGAAAAAGACGCGGGAGGCCGGGTATAGATAGATGACGGAGATCCGGAGGGCCAAGCCGGAAGGTAGAGGAGCCGATTTCTATGCCAATATTTGCGAAACATTACGCCACGGCAAAGCGACATATACTCATGGAATGAACACTCGCGACTTCACGTTCGTCAAAGAGGAAGTCGCAGCGTTCTTAGCGGGGACATCAGCTCGTGCCGAATTCCGCCGGCGCGGCTCGCGAATCTCTTCGTACCGACGACGAATGGAGTTCGTTTGCCGTGATTTGCATCTGAATCGAGCCGTACGCCCGCGCACAATTAGATCGATCGATTGATCGATGGGAACCGCTCGAATCGGATTGGTCTCCTGGAGAAACATCGTCGAGAAAAATGCATGAGATCTCACCGCTTTGAAGTGTCTCGAGTCTCTCACTCGGAAACTTCAACCCTCAGCAGACATCGTACATTTTCGCTTTTGACGTCATGCGATTAAAATTAAAAAGGGGGGAATCTTTTGCATTAAAAGCTGCAAGAGTGACTTTGATCTTCTTACACGCGTAAAAAAACATTACTTTTTATTATTTTACTATTAACTGCAAATAATTTCGTTTTATACCTTTATAACTTTTTCACGTATTCGCAACAATGAACTTTTTGATCAAAGATCTTATTAGAAAATCAACATTGGACGTAAAAAGTACAATGCGTACTAAATATTTCCAATTTTATAGTTTCAACGATTACCACTTTATTTTCCAGCAAAATGTATAAAGCGTATTCAATTCAAGCGATTCTTACTCCCCTCCCCCTTTCTCTACCTCGCATATACGATTTGTCATTATTTAATATTTAAGCGGATTAAATGGCTTGCCCTTTTATTTATTTAATAAATTCCGCAAAAGCACGCGCGCGTATCAAGCCAACGAGTGCGGAACGAGTGGTGGATTATAAAGCGAGCAATCGGTCGAGCGAGAACGAGAAATTCCCTTTGAGCGATCGCGCAGCTTCTCCGGCACTTCAGAGGGGAGGGGGACGGGGGAGGAGGGTGACCCCGATAGTTCGAATCAGCCGCAAACGATGACGTAATTCGAGCGGGCGGCGATATTAGTCGAGGTGTTCGGATACCTCCGGCAACTAACGCGATTACCGAGCCGTTTTTGGTTACCCGCGCGCGAGAGATCGTAGCACCGTAGCGAGGGGGTGCGAGGAATGCGAGGTACTACACCACCATCACCCTCCCAGTTTTCCCCCGTACGTTGTAGAGCCGCACGTCCGCACGCCCCGTTTGTTCCGGCCGCGCGTTATACGCCGAGGGCTCGAGAGAGCCCGGGAGAGATGTGCGGGCGAAACTTCTTCAGCAAGTACTGCGCATAGCACCGGCATCTACTTGGAATAATTCGCGTAGTTAGCGCGCGGCAGTTTATCACGCCGCGGGTGACAACGTTCGCTCGTCCGTACATGGGTACGCTCGCACTTACGGGTCTCAGGCCGACAAGAGAGTGTGTGTGTGTATAGTATGCATGCATGTGTGTGCGTGTGTGTGTAAGAGAGAGAGAGAGGCTGTTGCTGTCATTATACACACACATAGTTCAGTAAGCCGAAACCAAGACCGCGGAGGATGCTCAGTAAGTGTCGGATGAGACGTCTCCAAAATAGTCGACGGGTCGGTTTTACTGCCGGCTACTTGCTACATTAACGCAACTTTAATCCCGCCGCTGTCGTGCAAAGATTGCAATAGTTTTCGCCCTTTGAGTGCCGGCACAAATCTTGATTTATTCAATTTTGGGAGAGCGCCAGTAAAATGGTGAATGTATAATGATATGAAAAATAAACGCGGCTACCACCCAAACAAATGGCACGAGATATTTCGTCATGATGAAGACGCGTCTCAAAAAGAAGTAGATTTCGTTCTTTTTTTTCTACAATATAATTCACGCAAATTGTACACATTTTATTATATGTTGATTTTATAATAAATTTTTTCCAATAAATTGTTAATTGAAAAAAAAGGAAAAAAATTGACTTGCTTTATGTATTAAAATATATAAAAGACTCGATTGAGTTTGAATATAAAATATACACAGCAAATAAATGCACGATGAGATTAAATAATGAGGCCACTCGTTCCGCGTACAATTACGATGAAAGGAATCTGATATCGAGTGATTATTAGCAGAAATATCAGAGATATATTACACTTGATATTTTTCACTCTGTCTATTTGACGGATTATTTTTTCTCGTAATTTTATCCGTGCGGTATTACCTACTAATTTACCAATTAATTTACATTGAACAAATAATTTTATGGTTAACAGAATTTATCGCACCATTCGTAACAGAAAAGTCGTTTGCGAGATAAATTCGATTACTATATTTAAATCGTTTCATCTCTCCCGCCCGTGTTTTTTCCCCCTCAAGAATGTTTAAGAAACAGTGTCTTCTCACCACGGGTAAAATTCTTCACGGGACGTTACGGCCACAAGATGCTGTAATAAAAGATCATCAATCACTTTCCATTACGTGCTGGCGTATACGCGGGCGATGTTTTGTCGCAGCACGCGAAAGTCGCGTTTTAATGAAAGATCGTCGGTCTTCTAGATTTCATTCTGGACGCCCGGTTCATTTTGCCCGTATTAAATTCCCGACGTACAGTCGACAAAATGGCGACGTGGAGAAATGCGCGCGCGTTATTTCTCTAGATTTATTAATATTAATATTATCTATTAATATTTTATTAAAAATAGTACTCAGTGCGCGCTGCACTGAGCGGGAAGTCCGGTTAAAAATAATCCTTCCGCGAATGGAACGATTTCCTTCGCGACGGATTGAAATCCCTAGGAACTTCGTGTCATCTCGTCCCGAGTCAGAATTGCTTTCCCGTGTCCCGGATACATCCGCATCGTCGGCCTCTTCGAGAACTACGAATTGTTATACGCCGGCTGTTTATACGCGACATTGTTATACACGACATTTCACGCCTGACGATCTCGCCGATCTCGCCGTGAGTGTGGAGACAGAGAAGAAGGAGAAGGACGTGGAGTCGTCCTTTCCAATTCTATCGGGGTGAGCTGGACGGCGCGAACTGCCCGGAGAGGCCGACGTCCGCAAAGGCTTCCGAAAATCGTGGTACGCGCGAGCCGGCAACTTGGATTTATGTCTCCCATAAATTCATGCGACTTCGCGGACCGTTTTTCCGATCTCGAATCCCGTTTGCCGATCTCCCTTTCTCCCTCTTTCTCGCGCCTTCTCTTTCTCTTCCCACCGCTCCTTTACCCTCTTTTTATCCCACGATCCCGGGCACTCTCTTTCCTCGCCGGCGCATTCCGGCATTCCGCGGGTTCTTCCCCACCCTCCCGGAGGAATGAATCCCTCCTGGCTGCGGTCAGTTTGCTACTTATTATCAAGTGAAATATCGCGGTCGATTTGTTATCGCAGAGGGTGGTACTTTGCGGGAGATCGGGAGCGAGGCTTACGATTCATGCGCTTGTTGCAGCGACAAGAACAGAAATCTCGATGTTGTCGACGTGGTATTTTATGCTCTCGTAAATATAAAACGTCGGTTAATGTTCTCGAGTGCTCCATGCATCATTCGCGTGCACGCGTGTCACAAGCAAATTTTTGTAAAACAATGGGTCCGATATAGCTAGGATTTAAAGAAACGATGAGACGATGAAACGAGAACGGCAAAACAGTCGGAGCTCAAAGAAGGGATATTAACAAATTAACAGTATCACACTGATTGTCCATCTCTAATTGCCAGGAAATCTTTTATTGATAATCCTACATGTTTTAATATTAGGTAAAAAAAAAAAAAGTAACGATATACTTCACGAATGTTTCGGGAACTTTCGAGTCTCGCTTGCGCGAATGTTTATTCAGATTTACACGTCGTAGATATGTCGCAAGGAAATGAGTTTCACGAAATATTCAGCGGGCTATAGAACAACCGTTTATTTGGTTTATTCGCATTGCGAATTTATTTCGCTTGTATCATAAAGTGTCAGCAGGACTAAAAAGCTTTCGAATTAAGCAAAAGCTGACTCATCAAAGAGAATAAGTCCAATTAATACGGAATACCAGTCTCAACGTGCGTGTATCAACTCGTTAGAAGAAGAAAAAAAATCGAATCGAGAGACGAGAACGGTAGACTTGCGATTTAATTTGCGCGGCAGGTACGGGAACAAAACTGGCAGGAAGAGGATGGTTAATTAGCTCTGCCACAAAGAAGCTCGATTATGTGATGCTATACGACCGCGAACAGCACAGGCCACTTTTTTCTGCTCTTCCCTCCACCTTTGCACCTCTCTCACACGCAGCGACTCACTTATACCCCATTAGTCGACGCACAGAATATAACCGTATAGTCTGCGCCCGTTGGAAAAAGGGTTCCCGACCTCGATACAAACTCCCTCATTGTTCACCTCGTGCATGTGTACGTAGGCGTACACATACGTGTGCGTGTGCGTGCCAAGCGCATGCAGCCATGTACGCTGGCTTAAAAGGGTGGAACAAATTTCTGCTCCGCGCTTTGCAAAGGCAGCCCCTTTGGTTGAAGGGGCAAAGATGAATTTTTCGCCGACATGCGTGCGTCACGAGCGCGTCAAAGTATTTCGCGTTATTTGTACCTTCGAGGATGCCGCCTAGGCGTTTGTCCCACGAATCGGATTATCAACTTCGCAAACCTGCCCACTTTTGCGCGCGTGCATGCGAAATGTCGCGGCGCGATCGTTTAATTCTTGATTTTCTTTGTCGCACGGACAGGAGAGCCGCGCGACACCACGCGTACGCCACGTCCAGGGAAACGTTTTTTTTTTTGGGCGGCAGCTTATTACAGTTTCACGAGCTTTTGAGTGGTTTCACTAACAACTCTCCACAAGCATTGTACTCTTTTCCGATATGAATTTGCAATTTAGGATATACGACTTCGGATGTAGACGGGGTTTTTTTTTTTTCATACGACGCGCGCGTATAAAAATTTTTTTTGCATCGCGCATTAATTTCTTACATTTTTCATTTAGCAGACGATATCGGACGCAACGTGAGAAGATTCGAGTTATACCGCGTGCATTTATCCGGATAAGCGAAACCGATGTCGCTATGCGACCAGTCGATAGAATGCTATATCAAAGCCGTATATTAACGACGCGGAGAGGAGAGGTATTTTGTGTATATAGTCCGGGAGATTAAATTCTCGGGGAAAAACACAAATCCGAATTCCTTCCGCGACCGACTCCGCCCGATAATCCGCTTTCGCTCGACTCGAATTATTCCGAGGAGACGCGTCGCGTAGCCCCCCCCCCCCTCTCCGACAGCTTGACAAAGACGCTTTATATTATTTCGAGCTTAATTTCGACTTGCATTATCCAAGCTCTCCGAGTATCTCCCGATATTATTTCAACTGCGAAGCGAGAGCATCGATCTAGAGGCGCGCCCCTTTACCTCGCGCGAGGAAACGTAGACGAAGATTTTCCTCCGACGTTAATGCAACGGGAAGGCTAAAGCGGCGAGACGAGGCGGGTAGGAAACGGAGTTACGAGAAGGAGAAAGAGGGGGAGGGGTAGCGAGGAGAAGGTGCCGGGGCGGAGAGAGAAGGTAGGAGGAAAGGGGGATGAACGAGAGGGAAAAGGTTAGGTTAATTAAGGGAAGACTTAACGACGGGGTTTGTCCACCCACGTCCATTCGCGTTCTTCCTCCTTTCGCACCCTATTCGCCGTGGGGGAGTTTGGCTTGAGTTAACGCGGAAAGTTCGCGTGGATTTCTGAAATTCTAATTCGCCCCTCTAATCTGCGCTATCCTTCTTTTCACCGAGCGACACGACGCCCGGCTGCGAAGCACGCCTAGCTTCGGCAAGTGCTCGCTCGTCTCTATCCTCTCGCAGAGAGGCGAGAAAGAGAGCGACGGATAATTACGTACATAAGATCGGCAATTCAAAGAGGCGATAATTAGGAAAGGGAGAAAAGAAACGGGATGGGAGAGAGACCTCCTTCCCTACGAGAATTCGTATCGAGAAGCGTTTTGCGCTCTCTTCGAGAGGGTAAAACTACGTTTCTGTGTTTCACGAAACTGACGGGAGTAACGCACACACATTTCAGAGCAAGGAAGAGAAGAGAGAGAGAGAGAGAGAGAGAGAGGAAAAGGGGAGAAGGAGAAGCTGCTCATAAGAGAAACTCACGTAAGTAGAACGAACGCTAACTATTGCGCCACGCGCCGGCGCATAATACATTTATACACGATTACGGCGGATAATAATATTGCGCCCGTGTATGCTGCAACACAGCGCGCGTTGTAACACGATAGCGTAACAATACCACGCGAATACTGACGCATTAGCCTAATCTATAAGACGGTGCGCCACACGCGCGGTGTCCCGTGTGCCTGTGCGTGTTAATGTATCACAGTCGTGTCCGCAAGAACGTACGCGGGTAGTCCATCACGTGTACACGTACCTTACGTATGTAATCTGCAACATCCTTTGCATAAAGAAAAGCCCTATATATATTTTCTTAACGCACGTAGAAACGATATTTGTTTCTCTTATGTGCGTTAAAAATTCTCCGTGTTGAAAATAAAGACTGTTGTACAAATATCGGAGGACACGTGTGGCGTATATTCGATCGATCGGTCTCTCTGTTAATTTCTCAAAATTTAAACTGCGACTTATTATTACGTATCAAGCCACGATATACTTCAATCGTAATGTTTTACACAGTTATGTTTATAATTGTATACAAATAAAATGTATCTACAAATAAAATAATTGTATTTATACAAATAAATGTTATACAACATTAAAAAAATATTAATTGATCTCAAAATTGTTTTTTACTCATTCTTTAGCACGTAAAATCACCGACATTATTTTGTATTTATTTTATGCTAACGTACACACGAGATATAACGAAAACAATCTGACAGTTTAAATATTATGATTCACAGACTTTCACAAATTCAATCAATTTGTAGTACATTACGAAACTGCTCGAATACAAAACTGCCAGTAGAGCAGCTGGGTAAACGTTACAACTGTTAAATTTTGTATCCGAGAGCACATCAAAAAGCGCAATAAAAATCTCAAAGTGCTTCTCATGAGAAGCTTAAAGAGACGGAGTGTGCCATGGAAAATAACAAAAGTTACACGGTACGTCGAGATTCGCTCGACGGCAGCCGCATTCATGCAAAGTTAAACGTCGAAGAGCTCAAATACGTATTCTTCCCGGCGTCTCGGCGCCGCAATATGCGAGCAGAGGAAAGAGATAAAGCGAAAGAGACGCGCTCGGACATTGCATCGCTGGCGTAGGACGTTGCCGGTTATCGTGGAAAAGCCCAGGAAAATCGGACAGAGAAGGGTAGATATAGGAACAGAGAGTGGAAGAGAGAAAACGGGGAGCGGAGAGAGAAGGCCAAAGAGGAAAGAGAGAGAAAGAGATACAATCTGGAAACTCTCGGGAACCAATCTTCTCTGATGAAAATACCTTGTCCTCTGTGAGGTTTGATACCGCACCCGCGGGGGCCAATTTCGTTTGTTACTTTTTGGAATACCGCGAGTACGTTTGAATTGGACGGGGGTCCTTGCGAGGCAGATTCCAGGGGAACATTTTGAGGGTACGTGCGGGCGAAAGTGGTCGGCAAAGCGGGAGTAAGGAGGCGGAAAATGCATTGCCCCTCAGCGCCTGTCGCTTTCACGATCAGTTCGTTCGACGAAAAATATTGGCGCAGCTTAATTAGAGCTGAGAACCACGTGCGAACACGATTGCACAAAGGAAAAGCGTTCGGGATGTTGAACTTTTCGCGCGAGATAGATGTAACGCGTATAAAAGGAAAGATTGATCTCTTCTATGTTCTTGTTAATTGCTGCAATGTGATTTATATAGAATTCTAATGTAAAAAAGACTCAGTTACAAATGACGTCCACATGGAGTTGAAATTGTAAAAGTCGCAATAGAATTTCGAGGTGCCGCGATGTCTTTGCAATGGAAAAATGGAGCCTAACATCGTGAAGGAATATGTCAATAAAAGGCATCATCCGTTTACTCCAAAGATAGATACACCTGCATTTGGGAGTCTTATGCGAACATTCGACGCGAGGAGTAGAGTGTACCAGGAACATTTCAGAAACACTACGCGCGCCCGGCTATTACCAGAAAGGGTTAGATCACCTGAGGGATCAGCCGTGGAATTCCATGCTGGTCGTCGAGTCTTCTGGGAATCTGCACTGCGACACTTACATTTTCACTGTCCTTATCCCTCCCCCGTGCCGTTCTCTTTCTCTACCTCTTTCCTTCTTGCCGCATCCTCTCGCCCTTTCGCCCTATTCCGCTCTTCAGTCGATAGCAGCGGCGAAGAGAGACGGCAAAGATGGATTCCGGTATCGGAAGGATCGGGAGTAGGATTTCCCAGGTTATATTCCTGCCGCGAGCTATAGGGGATATCCCGAGATTTGAACGTACTTCGCTCTAGCTCGACTCTGTTCTGACTGGAGGGGAGGGGGGCGGAGAGCTTCCGTGAAAGTTACACCTTCGCGCGTACGCGATGTGGACTTTATGATCGACCCGTACAACGTTGTGCTCGCGCCGCGTGCATCCGGGTAAAGAAAGCGCAGCGTGGTACCCGGATATTATCTCAGGTCACGAGGGGAAGTAAGAGCGGAAGCAAAATCACCGCAATGTACGTAATGGTGATCTTTTCGGAATTCCTCGCGGGGGATGTTGTCCACGCGATCTACGGATCGTTAGCTCGCCGTTCTCGACGAGGAGTAGTACCGCGTGGAATGTGGTACTTATGTAAGAAGCGAAATTTGTCGAGGGAACCTGCGAGCTTTTCCGCAAAACAATGCGTACGGAAGCGGATCGGCTAAGTTCGAATTCACGTGGTGGAAAAACCACAAACCTTGCACAGGGAGAAAATCGCGCGATCGCGATTGGCTCATGCATTTTTCAGCGGCCGCGGTATTTACTTGTGATCGGACGTTCGTACGTCCCTTCGACGTCGAGGGCGAACCTTTCGCTCGGGCTTCGGCGAAAGGTGATAAAGCGGTCGTACGCGAGCTTCGAGTGTGCGCCCGGAGAAGTGGCGGGAATAGAAAGTAACGCGTGAACCCCGCCACGGTCGCAAGTTCACGACGACTGAAGCGGGAGATCGATCGGAACCGTGCCCTCACGAAATAGCGACCTTATAGTACACACCTATACCTCTCATGTTCGATCTGATCGCCACGAATCGTTTTCTTCGCGACGGCGTGTGACGCGACATGCGTGCCGAGCTTGATCGATTTCCCGAGCGAAATGTAACTGCTATTTCTCCCTTTCCCCGGTTTCGTTCTCGCTTTCCCATCCAGCGTCCGCGAGAGCGAAATATGCGCCTTAGGGCTTCTCTTTAAAGCCGCGGTAAATTAGTTCTCTACAATCTTCCTTTGATTGGAACGGAAAAAGAGAGCGACATTCTGGCTCTTCGTATATAAATGTCGTTGCGTAGCTATTACTATATCGCCGTATTATTTATTATAATCGATACGATGACGTAATTGTCCAGAAATAATATTTAAAGTAGAGTTTATTATTAAGAGTTTCGCATTTATCCCTATTATCTTGCGTCTCAAGTTTGAGACAAATATACTTACGTGTTAAACAAAAATCTTATAATAGAATATATCAACAGTTTCATATTGTGTATTTAAGATTGAAAGTTCGACAAGGTCGCAGCATTTACAAGCGTTGGAAGCCATATATAACGGTTATGATTTAAAAATAAAAATGAGAAAACCAGTAACTTATAAACTGGTTGATTAAAGTGGAACTTATAAATAACTGCGAATCTGATTTACTCCCTTTCGAATTTTTTCAAATTTAATAACGCATCATTTACTCATATCTTTGGAATAGTTTATAAAAAGAAACTGTAGATTGTTATATTCAGAGTGTACGACGGATTAAATTCTTCTAAACCAGGTACTCACCGATCACGGTCAAGTTGTATCGGAAGCTGCGCGTCTGGCCCTTCCGAAAATCCACCCTACATCTGTACGTCGCCGCGTCATGCCGCTTTATATCGTCGATCACCAGAACCGCCGGGCTCGGGAAGGACGTTCGGAAAAAGGCGCGCGGACCAAAAACGCCGGAGTCTGACGAGTGGTGCGCCTTTGTTACCGGCTTTTCTCGCGCGTCGATTCTGTAACGAGAAAAAAATCTATTTTAGAAACTTTTGAACTTAATCCTAGAATGCAAAATGTTACACACACACACACACATCAAACATATAAATGTAAACGTTGCATCTCAGCAAATGTTTGCGTTAGGATTACTTTTATTTAATTTATTCAATTTCCAACTTAAATACGTGTTATCTTCCTTTTGCTAGATCAACTCTATCTAATTTTTCTGCACTTCGTTTGCGTTCTATTCTTTGCGCGTCCAATACGGGCGCCATTGTATACTCGGATTTCTTTTTCTTTCGCGATTGTAAGACAATTACGTGAAGTTTCCAGAATTCACGGCACGATCGGCGGTATTCCGATGTATGTACATTGAAAACGCTCGCACAATTTCCGGTCAATGAAATTCCAACCTTACGCAAGGAGATCCCGCCGAGCAACGACGGACAATAGGAATTGAGCGGCGCGGGGTCAGAAGGGACGCTGAGGCAGGGAAAAAAATCTGCGCTGCGATTCATTGACCGCCCCAACGAACCGTGATAGCATATATCGCAGTATTACCCGCTTACGCGTCCAATATAATTATTTCAAATCGATGGAATAATTATCGTGAGCGCAGCGCGGAGAACAGACGTGCAGGTAGCCGGCAATAACGCAATTAAATCGCAGCCGTGTTATCCGATATTTTGAACGGACACCGCTCATTTCATCGATATCGCGATAGATACTGCTAGATAACAAGCTAAAGAAAAAGGGTCGATACGCGCGATCGAATCGAATCAAATCGATTCGGATCGAATCGAAGCCGCACCAGCTGATTACAATGGAAAATATAATCACACCGCGCCGCTCGGTATAATCTACGGCATTTATGTGATATTATGGTTTAACGCGATCGTGTAAAATATACACGGGCGTTTTGCGCGAATTGACAGACCGTTCATAAGACACGAGCGATTGAATTAAGATGCAGCAGTCTTTCTCTCACACAAACTTCTTAAATTCGAAATAGACGCTCGCGCGATAAAAAGATACATCGCGCACGATGTGGAGCAATATATAGCGTGCGCGAAATAAATTTGCAAAATAATAGAAATCAAAGAAAGCGAAAATTAGATGAAACCAAAGGGGAATAAAGAGAAATATTCGCAGTTGATTTTTGCCATTCCCTGTTTCGCAGTAATTCTGAAATGAGATTTTACTAGTGCGCGTTCAGCGATTCCCGTTTGACATTAACTGCAATTATATGCACGCGTAATATAGTAACTATATATTAATGGGAACGTAAAATTTCCCGGTGGCGCAATATCGAATCTCGTTTGACGTAAATATAATGTCAAAAGCTTCCCTGCCAGCGAAATTACGTATTTTATTAACGAAAGTGGCGATATACGTTACGAAATTTGCGATCCAGTGCGGAAGGAAAGTTATTATTATTATTATTATTAATTTCACATACACGTACATATGGTTCAGCAGATGAGTCCTACTATCCATAATGTCATCAGACTGATGTTTCGTCACAACGAAACACATTGTGACGTCGCAATTACGATTTAATAATAAGAGGACATTTCCTCGACAAGATCAGATTTAACGTACCACAATTATGCACCGCGAAACAATGCAACGTTAATTACCACGTCGCGTCTCCTGATATTCACGACGTAGAGTAATTCGCGCAATTCTAACGTGAGACTGAAACGTACGTGTTTTTTCTTCAGAAAAAAAAAAAAAACATTGCGTGCATTTTCTCCTCGCTTCGGACACACGTTACGCGACTCGTTCCCGCAACAGAAGAGAAACTTCGTCCCTCTTTCCTGGATTTCTCTCGCGGACGAGGGATGCGAGATGCGACGGCAATAGAAGACGCGACGAGGAAGAGGACGCGGCGGGACGAGATACGCGGCCGAGAGATGCAATAAGGAAATGCGTATCCTTCGTCTTCCCTTTATGCGCCGGCAGGACCGTTCCCTTATCCTCCTTCGGGCGGGCGTTTCTTCGCCGGAGAGGCACTATCCGACGAAGACTCTCGATTCACGTCGACGTTGGGCGCCGGGTAATACGGAATCGATGTCTGTTTTATGAAACGTTTTATCTTGCCGCGCAGCCAGCTTTCCAATATTTCGCTCGACTCTCTCGCCTGCCTCGTTCACGACCTTTCCCTTCGAAACTATCGTTCCCCATCCTCACCGTTATTCCCTCTCGCTTCATCACGTCGGCTCGTTCCTTCCCGTACCGGCCGCGTTCCGCTTCGATTATCTTCCCGGGGAATGATACATACTTTTTTAAGCCAGTACCGGTAGCAGAGGTGCACGTTCCCTCCGGTGTGTGCGCCGCCGGTTGTTGAGATAGATTTTTTAAAAATTCAGAGCGCGGACGCGTCTCGGTATCGCTATAATTTTTGATGCTTCGATCGATCAAGCCGAAAAAAAAAAGGACAAATATTTTCCGCGTAGCTGCGCGACTGCGCTTTTGACCGCGCTGCCTTAAAAATAAACGGGTATGAATACAGACTGTCGGGAGTTCGCGAGTGAGCGACGGTCGTTTATTTTTTTTTCCCCCCTCCAACGCCAATAGATTTTATCCGCGACGCGCGATATTGAGGGAGAAAAGAGAGAAACCGTGGAATCATTTGTATTTAAGGAATCTACCTGCGGTTATTTCATATTTGGGTCGAGTAATTTCGGAGCGCAGTCAAATTCATTTCCAATATTCCACCCCTAATCCGCGGTCTCGTGCGCCACCTTCCTTCCTTCACCCTTCCCCTCGCGCCAACGATACGTCCTCGTAAAAATGATAAATGTCCGGCGGGCAAAGGGTAAATAACGATGGCGAAATGAACGTACGCGTTCGCCGTTTCTGCATAGAGGGTACAAGAAAATTACACGTCTCGAAATATTTATTGGCGCATTAATTTGGCAACGCGTCTTCAACCCGGACGTGTCCATTCCGTGACACACGGGAGAAGAGAGGAAGAGAGCAAGAGGGGTAGGAGCGGCATAATAATTCTCGTCGCGTTATTTATCCCGTGGCGCGCCCGCGGGCTGAAGTCGCCGGGACGACCCTCTTTTACAGTTTTCTAGATTACATGAATTTCGAGAGCGGCTGTGAGTGCTTTTTAATATTTCGCTTCACTTTTATATCTGGGCGCGCTCTCGCTCTCTCCCCGTGTGCGTGTACGACACGATATCCCTTCACCCCATCTTCCCCCTTTGCACGCTTTATCCCTCCCCTCTCTCCCTCCGTCTTCCCGCACGGTCGCGGTCTTTTATAGCGAAAATAACACGCACATACCCTCGGGCCAAAGGGTAAATAACAAGAGAATAAATGCATGGCACCCGTTTCACAGGTACGCGCAATAAAATTCTTTTTCTTCTTTAACTCCCGCCCGCATACATAGTTCTATGTTAATACCCGGCGTTTCTGCGGAAACCCCTCCCCTCCCCCTTCTCCCGGTGATATTCACGGCGTATCGCGGATCAACCGGGTGAGATTATCTAAAAATTCGCGCGGCGATTTTTACATCCGCGTCTTTTTCAAGTCAATGAGGTCGTTATGTTAACATAGTAATAAACACCTGTAATATTCATGAGAGCCTTGTTTATATATTCGTACGCATGTATATTGCCGTTTTTAATAAAGCAGGCTTATGTTTAGTTTCGCGAAATTTAAGCGAAGGGGTTCTTTATCTCACGCCGTCTAATATTACCCGGATATTCATTTGCACAGATAAAGCTGCATGTAGCTGAAAAGAACGGTTTTGCCGAAGTATATCAAAAAGTTTATATAGCCGGGGATATAAATCTGAAAATAATTATGTAGCACGCTGTAATGAAGCTGGTGGAATGTCAAAACTTTGCAACATTGCCCATCATCCTGGAAAATCCCTCATAATTATTTTGATGATCCAACAAAATTAAAATATTTTCATATCTGTAATTTTCCTTTGAATACTTTATTAGTAAAAACCGTTCTTTTGGTGTAAATACGTTTTCTTTCAAAATAAAAGGAAATTGTAGAGATGGCCGAAGTTACTTTAAACACAAATTTCAACAAACAAAACGATCACAGAAATCTTTTAAGAATGGATTCGATATCGTTCGGGAAAAAATGCTAATATATAGCTGCGTACATATAACTGTGTTATAACCAATTTCATTTTTAAGAAATAAATTCACGATGTAATTAGCAGAATTTTATTAAAAAATACTACAAAAAGTCAACATAATTCAATATATAATACACTAAAATAAAATATTTATTCTTTTCCAGCTTTAATTCGATTCGTGGATTTCAGAAAATCTCGAAAATATTAAATAAAACGTTTATTAATCGCGATTTATCGGTGATATAGTAAAGAATATACTTATTAAATTATAAAGTGCACATAAAGTTATTGTAAGAAATGCAACGAAACATCTTTCATTGCTAATATAGTAATATAATGCAACAGAAATCGTCGGGAGACGATCTTTCGGCGGTAAGAGCCAAATTAAATTAATATTGCACAATCCCGCGTCCTAACGACACTGTATATCGAGCCGTAAACCTCAAAAACAATCTCGATTTTATTTCTTCGATATACCGGCGCAATCTTCGACATATGGTCGTCGAGCCATCAATCGCGCAGTAATATATCGATAGTATCGAGTTTAAAGACAACGGTTAGGTTAATTGACCGCGGCAGCGCGCGAGTCGAACGACGAGACGAGACGAGCCGAGGCGGGGAGGGAAGGGGGGGGGGAGGAAGAGAGCATTTCGTCGCGGGTGAGATTTACTCGTCTACAGGCGAGGTATTCAATTCGTCGCTTAATCAATCAATGCATTACTGCATTTATGCGTAATAAATGCGACTGCCCGCCGACGAATCGAAAAGCTCGTCTTTTTTCGATCACCTGAAGATCCGAGATTTCGAGTAGGGAGAGAGAGAGAGAGAGAGAGAGAGAGAGGGGGGGGGGGAGATCGATCAGGCTAAACAACTCGGGCAACTAATCAACGTCATCGATCTAATTCTCTGTCCTCGTGCCAATTTCGAACGTCATAAATGCAAGATACCACTTGGCAGTTGGACAAGGAATCGCCGTCATATCGCGCCGTTCGCGTTTCTCGCGTCGCGCGTCACGGTCGTTTCCGCGCGGAAAGGTAAATAACAACCGAATGAAATGTATACATACCACCGTCACCGCCGTCACCGCCGTCGCCGCCGCCGCCGCGTCGTCGCCGCCGTCGCTGCAGCATCAGCCGGGGATCCGCGACCGCGAGCAAACCGCAAGGCGAAACCGCGCAAAACACACACCGGCCCGGCCGAACGCGACGTTGCGTCGGGTCTCCCACACCTTAACGCGCGGCGCCCTCCGCGCCTCGCACCCAGCGACTCGGCTCGCTCGCGCGTCACGTGACGCTGCGCGGAGGCGCGAAGGTGTCCATAATGGCGGTGCGCGAGTGTACGTTGTATCGGAGATCACCGGACTGCTACGCACTCGTGCGTGTGCGTGCGTGCGTGCGTGCGCTGATCGTCGTTGCACGTTACCGTCGTAAGTAGCGCACGTCGTGTAAGAAGCGGGGTAAGAGTAGTCGTCGAGAATCGTTGTAATCGAGAGTGTCGAGGCCGGTCGTCGTCCCGACTCGCTCCGGCGCGGCTCAGCGACGATTTAGACGTCGCGATAACGCGAGCGGGGTTCAACGCTCGCGCATTCTGGGAGCGTTAACGGCGGCGGGAACGATGTCGTTCGCGAGTCGGTTGGTTGCAGCGGGGGAAGCGGAGCGAAGAGTCGTTTTACCTCCGTGCAAGGTAAGACACTCTCGGTGCTTGCCGTTATACAAAATTATTCGGATAATTATCCAAACGAGGAAACACGGCTCTTCCAGATAGCATGGTTATAATATTTATGAAAAACTTGCAAAATATGTATGATGTTTTTATATGATATTTGTCCGAAAATATTTCACACTTTTGATCTCAGAGTGAAGAGAGCAGAAAAAATCATAAATGATGTCATGAAAATATCTATATTATATAAAATATTATTATAGGTATTTATTTTTTTATAAATATCGTACAAAATATTTGAGTTATATTTTAATAACATATTGAATAATGATTTTGTTTTTTTTTTTACATAAACTGTATAAAGTATGTAATATTGAAAAATTTATTATAACAAATATTTATGAATATTCATTATAAATAACGTAATGTGAAAATTGTCCCCAAAGTTATAAATAATTCGACTTTTTCGAACATAAAAAACTTTATTAGTTATTATACTATAATATTATTTATTTCCTCATATTTTTCAACCTTGATTTTTATTTGCGTATTGATATAAAGAGAGACACTTTTTCATCAAATTATTATTTGAAGAACTTTTGTTTTCAGGAAAAAAATGTATAAATAAAAATATGAATATAATTGTTTTTATATCCTAAATTGTTTTGCTCAACGCAATATTATTTTAAAGTTACACAGATAAAACCATATATAATTGAAAAGATTTTTATAAAAACTAAACATATCCAAAAAGTTGAATTTTCTCGAAACAAAATTTTATTTTATTTTTAAGACGGTCATTGTATAATTAATTTTTCTCTTACAATAATGAAATGTATAAATAATGTTGGAACTAAACAAATCCAAAAAGTTAAACTTTCTCGAAATTTTTTTTATTTCCAAGTCGCTCATTGTATAATTAATTTTTCTCGCAAATAATGAATTGTATAAATAATTTTAGAAATAAAGAATTTGTTTAATTTTTGTAAAAAAACTTTCAATTTTTGATAAATTCACACGTCTCTCCCACCATTCTTTTTTTTTCACAAATCATGCATTAACGTCAATTAATTGTTGCTTTAGGTGAGGCTCGCAGAGCAACGTTGTAACTTCGAACAACGAGAGGACAAGGAATTCTTCGCCTTATATCCCGCACGACGCAAGACACCCAGGAGATTACAAGTAAATGCGAAAACTCTGGGAATTCTGTAATACTTTTAATAAACACGGCCATGTGCGCTGCACTTTCTTCGCCTTCTTTCAGCAACTCTCAGCCAGTCGAAAGAGTCATGACACGGTTTAACGGAGAATTATAAAAATTTCTGAGACACTGTTGGACTCCCCGGAGAGATTTTATTGCGTGCTTGAATCACGCTTGTAATTCTCTTTGACAAATTATCTTTAATCTTTCCACGCGTTATTAAAAGCAAACAATTGTTATAAGTATTATATTTCATCGACGTGTTGGCTATTAACAATATTAGGCGCATTCATTTCTCAACACAACAATATTTGCAGTGCCGACGCATACGCATATTTCCCTATGCATGTGGGTGTATATTTATACCAATTTCAAGTCAAAGAGGCGCCGCGTTTTCGCCTGCCGCTTTGGCAGAGAGGCGGAGAGAGTGCTCGGCCCGCAAAAAGTAATATTTACAATGTAGAGCAATAAACTTTTGGCTTTATTCGGCCGGTACCGAAAAACGGAAAAATAAAAATAAAAAAGCAAAACGCAAACGAGATTACGCGAGACGCGAACGCAATTTTCGCGGGGAAGGAGGCAAAGAAAGAGGGGAAAGTTACATTAAAAAATTCAGAGGCGCGTCGTCATCTCCGCCAGTTGAAGTTACCGCGGATTGTTCTCGTACGGCGATAACCGTGTTCGTCGAAAGGCACGAGGCGCGTTTCTCTCTCGGGCGATGGCCGGAAACGAACGGGGTAGAAACCCCGTTGGCGTGCGCTAAACTCAGGCGCGCCTCAACAATCGCGCTCTGTTCCCTTGTCCGCACCGGCTGTCGTCGGTAAATGCCCCTCGTCGTCGCTGGGGTCGGGCCACGGTTTCCCCGAGTATTTCCGGTTTCGTCGTGCACACAATGTAAGCGTGTAAGCGCTCACGCATTTCGGTATCGCGCGATCCTCGTACGCCCGGTTGGATTTTAGTAGAAATAACGACACGCAGTCAGACATATCGGGGTAGTTGCGGCTGACGCTATCGTGACGTACTACTACTGCCGCCGCGGTAGTAGTACGGTACGGCCGCCGTATACGCTGACCCGTGTCACTTCGTTTCGCATTTCCGTCCCTCCTCTTTCGCTGCAGCTCCCCTCCTCGCGCGCGATAAATCATTAATGGAAATAGAACATTAACATCCCGTCCATGAATCGATTTCGTTATTGTTGCGTGCAATTTCGATTATCTCACGACAGATGGAAATCAAACTCCGCGCCCATATCTTTAGAACGGCGTTCTGAATACGGACTTATAGCATATTACATGAATAAAGTGGATCAATGAAGAAGGGGAAATAAAGGCACATATATTTTTGTCTACTTGCGATGGGATCACGTTTTCAAACTTTGCATCGCAAGTCGAATAGCATTTATATTTCGTATACGTAAAGTATTACTTACGTAAAAAAATTATTTTATTATTAAAAAGGCTTATAGATCTCTATAATACTAGAAGATAACAAAATACATTTTTTTGTAATTATGTAATTTTTAATATAATATTTGCTATTATAAAATTAATAGCATTCACTTCAACAAGTGATTCAGAAATACCCAATATTTTTTTCTTAAGAATACAAGTCTTCAGAAAAGATATAATATATTACACTGACAAAAAATGTAATATATCCAATAAGATATGTAATTGCGGGCTGCCAACTACAGATATACTCAATAATATATGCTATTGCAGTATCATAACATTAACAGTAAATATTATTTGTATCGAGTATTTTATGTAGTTGGCAGCTCGCAATTACATATGTTATTGGCTATATTACTTTTTTCCTGTGTATAACATTAATATTTAATTTGGATTATTAGTTAATGAGCGCTAATCGGTTTCATTATAATTTAATAATTCATATTTAGACGAAACCATGTAGTAAGGATATCTAGACTTTTTTATTTCCAAAATGTTACGTATAAAATGCGAATAAAGATTTAAATCATCCTCCTGTAATTGAAAGCACTTTAACAAACAAATTTTCTATTGAAATACTTTGAATTTACAAGCGGAAATTTCTATTTTTGCTACTCTCTTTCGTTTGCCTTCGTTATCTGTCAAATTGTTTAGAGAAGAATTATGAACAGATATCCGAAGGTGGACATGTTTGGAATATGGAAAAGTGAAGAAGATACAAATTATTGACAATTTGGAAATATCTGGATGACAACAGTTTGACAACGAGAGAGCGAAATTTCCGCGGAATTGCTACGCGTCAATTCATCATAGAATTTATTTCCCGCTGACAGTACGGGCGAGAGGTTAACGACTGTAACCACTTTTGATGAATTTGAGTGATAGAAACAATATTACACACGCGGAAAATGTACTTTGTTTGGCTATCGCGTTTTTCGGTGCGATTACCGCGTGATGAAATCATGAGGCTTTCGCCATAAATACTCGCAATAGGATTTGCCAGCTCGCGCCGCGCCGCCTGTCCCGACGTGCGAATTGTTTCCGCAATTCATTCCCGGTAATAACGTGTTATTCGCGGCGAACGATAACGCGCGGAACGCGTTATTTTCAGCGCGCGAAATTCCATTCCATACAATTAGTCGCTTGATTTTCTTCGGGGGCTTAGCGGAGCTTGAAATCGAATATAGCGCTATTATCGACATAGCCCAACGTTTCCACGTCGTCGCCTCTGTCCTCGCGGGCTGAAAAATCGTCCCATCTCGGAGCGAACCCGGGAGGAAAAGTTCGTAAACTCGCGCGCGTTTTTTTCACTCCTTGGTGAATCAAAGAAGATGCGGTCCTGGAAGGATGATACTCGGGATGATAATACACGCCATTTTCCTTTGACACCGCCGCGTCGTCGATAAAAACGCGCGATTGTTCCGCGGTCGGAAAATCTCGTCGGGAAAATTGTCTCCCGTGTTACGTGCTCTTCGAGCCGACGACGCTCAAAGATTCGGCTCGCCGCCCGCCCGTCCTTCTTTTTATCGGTACGAGCCGAGCAAGCGTTCTATCGTCTTCGACGGTAGCTTCCTATACGCCGTTTTCCGCTCCGTTGCCACCTCGCGACCGTCGTCCCGCTCCTCTCCCCCTTCCTCCTTCGCCGCCCCCGCGGCGGATGAAAATATATCATTCCGCCTTCTTCGCCGGGAAAAGTAAGTAGGTCGCGGCGCCATTATCGCTTTGCCACCGGACCTTCCGATATACACGCGGCTCCCGGCCGCGGGATGCATATCCCAGCGCGACATGTGCATAAGTTACGAGACCGAATGCGCATGTAAGCCCCGGGACGTAGCGCGCGGAGCTGCTCCGGGTTGGAGAGGAGGACGATGGTATTCGCGCGTTTTCCCGCGGCGCGGTGCGCTACGATTTCTTCATCCCTTTATTCCCACGACGTCCTTATATTTTTATATTCGTCGCGCTTCCTGGTACACGCCGCGTCGCGATGACGACTTTCGCGCAAAAAGTGAGAAAGATGGAAAGGGAGAGAGAGAGAGAGGAAGGGAGACAATTTTATGCGATCGTTACCGTGTCGGGCGAACGAGTGCGTTAGAAAAATACGACGCCCGTGAGATACGCGACATACGGTTTTGCCGTGGTCGTGGTTGTTAATTTAACAAGCACGCGGACCGGATATCGCGAAGCTAATCTGTTCCCGGGACTGAAAAGCTCGCGGGAAGCAGACGGCAGACGTGCCCCACGAAACCGCAGAAGCAAAATGGCGTTAATCGGATAATTAGCGCGATACGTTGTAACGATATAACGATATTAATAAGAAATATCTGCACGTACATAAATCAGGGTCATGAGGTCATTACATGGATGGTTTATCGCGCATTCATGCACCTGTGATTAATTCAGTAATCGATTTGCGCCGTAATGATCGAATTTCTCTATATTATCACACGTCAATGACATCTTTAATGTCGAGGTACATACGACAAAATTAAAGACAAATGTAGTCTATTTATTTTCTTATAAAAACTATCGTTCTAGATTTAAATTTCGTTTGCAGTATTCTTTTAGGCAAGTTTAAAATTTAAATCATATCTAAATTTAGGAGAAAACCGAATTCCTTCGGTTTCAGTTTTGTATATTCATTTACGATGTTGTCTATTTCTGAATGAGTCACAATGAGACGAGGGAGGATGAAAGATTGAAACGGGATATCAATTAAAAATACTCGAAACGAATGTAGAGAGAGGCTGACATTATTAACACCATTGATAATGTCAGGCGGTGAGCACGTATATTGAGTGTCCATGAGGACCGGAAGAGCAACGACTGCAATCTTGCCCAGGCATCGATGGACGGAAAAGGGGAAGGGAGGGGAGGGAGAGCGAAGAACACGAGGAGGAGGTCACCCACGTCAAAACTCAGCTGGCTCTGCGTTAAAGCCGGCTTACTTCGAGATTGGCTCTTGCACAGGCGATGCATATTTATGAATCGTCGTTCTCGTGTCAAAAGAGCCGACTTCGTTCCAGACGATATTATCGATTAGACGTCATTTGGGCATCGCGAGTTCCCTAAAATACCACTCGCCAATCTAGTTATACACGCTATTCTGTGTACCCATCCACCGAGTTTCTCGGAATCGATTCAATATTAATCTCTACGAGATTACCTTTTGTCCGAGAGAGAGAGATGCGAGTGTTATTTTAATTTGTATTAATTCTTTATAAAAATAAAAAAGTCTCTCTTTCTACTGCTATTATAAGAAGATATTTTAATAACGTAAGCGGTAGAGTAAACACCATAGCACTTTTTTTCAAGTATGTACATATATGTAACTAACGATAATAGACGGTAAAGAAAAGAGATTGAAAAAACTTTAAGTTCTAGCCTCGGCCAATATCTTTCATGGATATTCATGAGTTATTTGACTTTTGGAGTATGCAATTAACAAGCCCCATCAAACTGTTGGAGTAATAAGTTCGCGTGAAGCTCAAGTGAAGACAGAGAGAGGGAGAGAGAGAGAGAGAGAGGGGGGGGGGGCAGCCTCGATCGATCGATAGTTTAGCAAAATGCGTTCTAATACGATGGCAAACTATCCGCGCAATATCCGATCGAGAAGATCACTTTCATGGATATTCATGGGGTTATTCCTCTTCCGGACGCGCGTAGTTAAATACTCCTCTTCTGGCTGACTTACCCGTTGACCCGTACGTACGAACTCGTGCTCTCGAGAAAAGTGCTTCCGGAAATTTGCGAGAATCGGAAAGCGTAGCGACAGGTGGTGTAAACCGCTAATACAAATCGTCGATTCGCCCGTTCGGAGTTTGGAACGCGTGAAAATTGCATGTGTGCATCTCTAATATCCAGAAATATCCGTGGTTTTATCGGTTACATTAAATGCGCAATGGAACATTTGTCGCGAATTATCGAAGTGTAGGGATCTTGTGTTACATCGTTACTCATAACATACAGCTCGATATAATGCATTTTTAAGTGTGCTATACATTCACGTCATGCCACCGGTCATTCACCGTCCACTTGAATAAGTTATAATTAGCTAGTCAGTTATATCATAACGTCGTTATATGCAGTATTTTAAGTTTTGCAAAGTTAAAACAATAACGAAGTTTATCTAATAATCGTCAACGTCCATTCAAATTGAATTGCCGAATTACATTATTCACAATTATATGATAGCTTATTTATAGCGAAAGGCATCATTCGTAAAGTTTGTCCAAAACGCTCGTTGTGTGTGAAAAGGATCTCTATAAATGGGGAGAAAATCAAATCTCTTGCAGAGATTGGATCGATAACTTCAAATAGAGTTATGTTCTAAAGCGATTAGACGTCATGTAGTATTTCTGTTTGCTAAAGTGAAATCAATTAAATTTCATAATTTATCGCGATATTTGGAACAAATCCCGCTTCAACACTTCCGGTAATTAAATTTTCATCAGTTGTCAGATTTTTCAATAATCAAGATAATAGAAACTATATTCGCTCAAGAGAAAATAATGTAATAGTTTGACTAACTTGTTCCGAAGTGGATATCAGCGTCTGGTTGACAGGCACTCGTTATCCTTAATAAGAATAACGTGGGGTGACGGACATACCTATCCGTCGTTTATAATAATTTAATTAATACCGCTCATCGGCGCCGCGATATTTCATAAGTAGATTAATGGACGGCGGCTCACGCCGACGTGGAATAAATGGCGGGGCGTCGCGCGACGTTACGCAGACGTCCCGGCATCGTTTACACCGTTTTGCCCCTGTTTACACAGCGCCGGCTCTAATCTCAGCCGGCATCGACAAATGGATTCTCGTAATTCTCCGGTCGATTTACGGAGTTCCGATTAACTTCGGCCCGAAACGACTCGAAAGTGGCGTCCATTGTTGCCCCGAGCGCTACCGAAATGCCCGTAAATGGATTGGATAGATGCCGAAGAGCGACGGGGCCAGAAAGAATCCACGGCCTTTTTACGCGCGCGCGGTTTGCCTGATCGACACTCGCCTCGAAAATCCCTCGTTAATCAACCGTCATACTTGGAAAAATCCCTTTCTCTCTCTCTCTCTCTCTCTCCCCCTTTCTCCTCCTCCCTACCTTCCTCTACCTTCTCTCGTATTAATGTGAAAGAGCTTTCCAGAACGACATCAGATTTTCCTTCGGACGAATGTACCTCTCGTACTCGCGCGTAAGTCTCGTACTTCTTTTCGCTTTCACATCACAGATGATGATGTTCCGCCGCGAGTACGTTCCTATTCTCGGGTTCCCTCCGCTCCTTCTCGAGTCCTTTCTTCCACTGACTTTTCCAATCTCGCATTGTCGCGCTTTCATGCTCTCTCGCGAAAGCGCCCGCTCGGAACGTTGTCAATGCCGGCAGTTTCGGCTATCTTTCGTCGTGTCGCTTCGATATCGGTGAGTCGTTCTCCTGGCATCGCGTAGAATAGAAAAGAGGGCCCCCGCGCGATACACGCCGCGCGATACAGTACCTAGAATTGATCGCGAGCATAGACGTAGAATACACCGCGCGCGCGGTGGAATACCGCGCCGCGCCGGTACAATAGCGAGCGAGGAGGAGGCGTCACATTCAGCCCGTTCTGCCATTGGCCCGGGCACTTTGCTAATTGCAAAAAATCCGACGCGCGGCCTCGATACTCCCTCGGCCTCGTTCTGGATTCTCTCTCGCTTTCCGCGCGGCCGAATTCCGCGCAAACCCCGCGCAAAAATCGACTGGCGCGGCGGCGACCGCGAGGCCGCGGCGTTCGGCGAATATATAATGAGAAAGTAATTATAAGTTTCGTAAACGTATGAAACTAGAGGGTATAACTTTAATCCTTTAGCCGCGGGAGAAAGAGGAGACGCGCCGAAGTTCGGGAGGCGTAATATTTCTCCCGCGGATGCACTCATTCCGTCACGTCCGCGGTAATTATTACGCCGCGGCACGTTAATCCGGAGCTTACGCCCTGGCGCAAGAATAGCAGTCTCGATAAGATTAATTACCCTCGTCGGGTGTTCGCCCCCGCGGACTTCCGGTCGCGTCGCTCCCGGCTGAATGCAAGTTATCGCGGCGATGTTATCATCGGCGGATCGCCCGAATCTGTCTGACGAGGTGGCGGCGGCGGTGGCGGCGGCTTTCGAATAACCGTGAGCTAATAGCCCACGAAACCCGTGTTGCCGGTCGGTCGGAGGCGATACAGAATCGTGACCCCGTATTTCGCCACGCCGTATCGCCCCGCGTCAACAAAGAGCGAACCCTTTCTCGCTAATGAACCACGAAACGTGGCAACGTCATAGAAATACTTTGAAAGGGGAGCTGCACCGCCCGCGCGCTTTCTTTTGTTGCTTCCTATCCCTATCCTCCCCTCCTATCCTTCTTCCGCGCAACCCTTTAACCTATCCATCTATCTTCGTCCTTTCTACCTCAACCTTTCCCAACTCGCGATATTCTTACCCCACACACAACACCTACACCTGTTCGCGGGAAACGCGAGCTTTCTTTAAAATGATCCTAGCCGATCGACGCGCGGCGTCGCTCCTTAGAACTCCGCCCTTATTTAGTCCATTGTAAGCCGCGGTAGCAAAAGGTGACGTAAAGCACACCGATACTCCCACCCTCGAGATACCGCTGAGAGTACGAAAGGCGAAAGGGCGAATTGCGTGGGTACACTGTGCTGCGGCTCAACTCTTTATGCGATATTGAATTTCCAAGTTCGATATACCGTGAGCATTGTGCGAACAAATATTTACCGCGCCACACGCCGTGGGATCGTTGAACACGTATCCGAAACTCGTAATAAAATTATGCGCATTTGAATGAAAGAGCGTTATAAATTCTAATATGGGAACTGCGCCCTTTCTCTTTTTTGTTTCTTTCCGCCTCCAAAAGAGAGAAACAACGCGTGTAATTAGAACAAGTATTCCCGTTAGCCGGGAATAATTGAGCGCAGCTTCGCTAAAGCGCACTCGCTCGGATCCGTGGGAGGCAAATACAGGCGGAGGGGTCGACAGAAAGATTGACCCGGCACTCAGTGAAATTTATCGTAAGAAAGAGCCCCTGGGGTCCTCTTGGCTTTCAGGCCTTACTCGGGTCCTCCTCCGCTCGGAAAGGATTCGTCGACCCTAATTCCCGTGCGCCGAATGGAAAAGGATGAAAGTCAGCGACCTGTCCCGCGCCCGCTTTAAGTACGGGGGATCGATACCTCCGCCGTTCGCTCTCTCCGATCCAGACGGAGCGAACGATCGTTTCGGGTGAAAACGGGACGGGGATTCCGCGCCTCTCGCTCTTGCATTCGATACTCCTCTCATTAATCTTGCGTGCGTCTCGCCGACGAATAGCGCACGCCCAAAAGTCAACGCGACATTACGCGAATTGCTGTCGAACGAGATACGAACGTAGCACGAAAATTTAACGTTTCTGTCTATCTGCGTCAGCCAATCCTATCATCAATTTAAACGCGACATTTTGCATATTTCCGCGCCCTCCTCTTTCTGCCCCCCCCCTCCGCCGCTCTGCTCTTTCTCTTTTAATTGTTTACGCCAACGGAATGCAATTCACGATTCCGGCGAATCCTCCTGAAACGATTAAAAAAACTAGATGACACGAATCAACCGGCAGCGACTCTGGAATAATTCTGAATGGTCGATGAGGCTGCTGAATTCTGTGATTTCGCAGCGCACGTCCGTGGAGCTACATCATGAATATGTAAAGCAATTGTAGGCTGTCACGTCACCGCGCAACCCTCAAAATACTCTCCTCCAGCAGATTCTCCGATTATCCGGATGGGCATTTTCAATGATACCTGCTGCGGAGCAAACAAATTACTCGTCGGCTGATAAAACACCGGTAATTATCCCGGCCACGCAATCCGCCAGACGACGGCATCGTCACCAACGTCGCCGTCGCCGCATCGTCGTTGTCATCGTCGCCGTCGTCGTCGTCGTCGTCGCCGTCGTCGTCGTCGTCGTCGTCGTCGTCGTCGTCGTCGTCGTCGTCGTCGTCGTCGTCGTCGTCCTCTCTAAAACGCTCTTTAATTAAAAGCACCGAGCGCGTTCATTGACTCCGTAATAATCCATTCGCGGCGTTCAGGAAATACCGAGACGTTTAAAACGTCTCCGTGAATATTACAAACCCCCGTGAAAACGTTAACGAGCGTAATACCTGCCTTTTTACATTAAGGGGGCAATTTCTAAGGCTAGGAGGACCTGCGCGTTTTTTTCTCACCCTCCATAAATACTCGCCTAACTCGCAACTCAAGTATAATATTTCTTGCAATTTATTTCTCTCTCTCTCTCTCTCTCTCTCTCTAAATAAACAAGTACATCCTTCGAATACAGCATGCTTGCGTACACACATTCAAAGCGTAAAATGATACCGGCAAGATTCTTCCCTCGATCTTTAATTCATAGATGTGCACTTGGGTTAAAGTCTTTGTAAATTTTCACAGATTTCTCCGGAATACGTACGTGAGCCTGAATGAATGAATGAACCTTATCGGTATCGTTCGCCCGAGTGTCGCGAATGAAAAAGTTATGTCCAGGATTTTAAAAGTAATTTCGTGACACGAATCACTTACGTATTCGCGTGATTTTCATAATACGTTGAGATTTAACGAGAAATAATAGTATTCGATGCTCTCTCTTCTAATCTCGCCGAAATTGCACGAAATTTGTAATAATTCCACAGTCGTGTTGATTGTGTGCGACCCGCGGCGTATAAATTCGAGAAACTGTCACGCGGAAATGTGTTACGCGAATACTTACTCCTTCTCTTAATGTAATTATGTATAAAAATAAAAACTCTTTTCTTTTAAAAAATGAAAATATTTTTCTATGCAGCATTTATTAATCTTCTGCGTAACATTCTCGTGTTACGCTTAAATACCGGCCTTAATTTCATGTTTAATAATGATGCAACGAACGCCTCTGTTCCGCAATTTCCGGGAAAGTTTCGCACATATCTTCGTTTCACCGTGGAAACAGTTTTATCTAAATAAACGAGAAACTTGCAGTTAAGAAGAAAAAAGGAAGAAAAAATATATGAAAAGTCGAACAGAATTATTCACATTTTTTAAGCACGTGTATTATCCCGTTGAAGCGATTCAATCGCTTGTATTAATGAAGATACATTTCAATTTGAAAACATCACAGACTGGGATTTTTGAAAGCATTTCAATTAAACGAATTAGGTATCTCTTCTTTTCGACACGTCTGATTGTGAATTGCCACAAACGCTTCGTACGTAAACCGGACTTAGTCGAAGTGCGATAAAAGATTAGGCATTACGGGCGAATCGTGAGTGCACCGATTGATTTTACACCTATCGGGATTTGCCTGTCGCTTCCTCGCACGCGACGAATTGAAAATCTCTGCCCGTTCGGGAATAATTTTGCGCGGAACATGGATCGGTGAATTTCAAGAATAACCGAGTCGTGCCGCAAAAGGGACACGGCCACGTTCGGGAAGAGACTGTAAGCGCCTCCGCGGTGTCCGCCGAAGGATAAACTACCCCTTCGCCCGACTTCTACGGGCGATATATAATATCCGGATCTCCCTGCATTTGGTTCCTGGCGAAAGTTGCCGCATAAATTTATACTCCCGGCGGTGAGTCGGTCGGGTGAGCCTGCTAGGCCGCGGAAAAATCGTAACTTTCCGACGGTGCTCGCCCAGTTTTTTGTCGCTCCCCACGTCGCCCAATTCTACCGGGGCGCGGCCAACTTCCCCGCCCTGTCTTCCTACCCCACAGCCGTACCCCTTCATCCTCGTTTCGAAAATCCCCCGCGTGAATTATCGCACCGGAGTAGCGTAAAACGCGCGTCGTGCATACGCGCGCGCCTCGCAAAATTGCCGTTGTTTCGCGCGCGAAACGAGAATCGAAAGTTGTTCGACGAAGTAATCGGGGAACGAACGGCCGACAACAATTTTAAACGAATAGAGTAAAAGAGGCTTAGACGAGAATGAATCATCACCGTGCGCGGCTCGTCGGAATTCCGAGTGAAGAAACGCGGAACGCGCGATCGACAGACGTCGCTGGACATTACGTTACGTTCAAAACGCACACGTTCGCGTGTAATCGGTATGTGATACGGTATGCTTTAAATTGACGAGGATATTTTACCTCTGGTTTATTGATTCGATAAAGGGAATTAATATTTGGTTTCTATATCCAATCAAATAAAAATTCAATAGCTGATACAATGCTATGCGATATAATTTGATAAAATCTCATTGTAAAACATTATACACGGAGAGAATTTTCTCTTAAAATTTACCCTCAAAATCTGATAATTGTGGGATAATGTGTGACCTCGAGGAATTCTACTATTGTTTTTAGTATAATTTACTAAAAATATAGTAAATTTTACTAAAAAGTATAGCAAAATTCCTTGAAGTCATACATTATATCACAATTACCAGATTTTGAGGGTAAATTTTAAGAGAGAAATTCTCTCCGTGTATTAAAGTAATTTTGATGGTTATAACGTTTCGCTAATAAATCATATCGGATATCTTTATTATTGAGACCGCGCGATTTCACGCTGCGCGAATGCGAAAAATAATATTTCTATTTTTAATTTCGAGTTTCTCGCTCATTTCTCACCTCTCTCTCTCTCTCTCGCGCGCGCGCAAGCGAGCGAAAGCCTGAAGAAGCGTAACTAAGTACCGTAACGAGTTAATTAAGTCACTTGGTAACCTTAGTAAATTCGGAACTTGCATTCAAAGGTCGTTCGTCTGCTCTCTTGTAGCAAATGATAGAAGTATACTGTGAAGTTTGATAATTAACTCGGAACTTTGAACAATGCTTGACAATATGAAGTACCGACTTTAATTCCATCACCATCCGACGCTATCGTCAACAACTGTAGAGCAATTATCTCGATAACAAAATCGCCGAAGGGTGTCCAACGTCATTTACGGTGTCTCTTCCGCGTAAATAGAGAATCATAGAAACGGAGATATATATCGCAGTATTGCACTGCCACAGTTCTTATTTATAAAGCAACGATTTTTTTTCTTATCATTAATTAATAGGTATTATTAATTATTTTCACATCATTAAGTAAAAATAAATATAAAAATCTGGCAGAGTTGCTGACCTGAGAAGTCACCTGGGATGTTTTTTACGCTCCAGCATCGAAAAAATATAGCTCACGTTACAATAATTTCTTTTTACTAATCCAAAATCCATATTTATTTTTCATTCAAAGATTCTGAGATCCAATTTGTTTGTACAAGAAACAATGACTCATAAATTCATAGCACCGAGCTGTTGAAACTAGCTGGGACGTAAAAAATAGCCCATGTGATCGTTTACGTTATAAAATAAATATTATACATTTTGTTCTTTTTCGAATAAAAAACTCTTTATAAAAGCTTTAAATATAAAATCCCAACGAAAACTCGTAATATAAAAATGTTTTAAATTCTTCATTTTTAGAAATATTGTCATAAGTTACTTAATGGATTTTCTTCCATTTGTTTAATATTTTCTCGGTTTATTCTTACTTTTTTCAGAAAATATAGATCAAATCTGTTAGATCGATGTCACTAAATTGTAAAACAATCAATAATATACATATGCAATTAGTAACAATAATTTTTTATTAGAATATAAAAATCATCTCAAGTTTATGCAAAAAAATGACTATTCCCGAATTAATGACGATCAAACATGTTTAAATATTTTATTAATGTAATAAATAATAGAAGACTACTCACTTTGATAATGCTGTAGTGCCAAGAACGCATGATAATCAGATATGACTGAGAAACGCTTGCGATTTTCATCTCTTTCAACATTTTTCCAGATAAACCTGCGCGATTGTTATAAGGCATATTTTCCCGCGGATCCAATTCCAAGTGAGAGAGAACAGGCGGAAGTGCTTGAACCTGCGCAGCGGTGGCAAGGTAATCGTATAATTTCCAACTTTTCCCCTTGACGTTCCGGTTTCCTCGTGGCTTTGTTCCCCCTCCCGCATGCGTTTTCCACGCGTTTCTTTGATGCCGGCGCCCATGCCACACTTCGAAATAGAAGGCGGTCTCGGAATATCTTCTTCTCTCCCTTTTTCCCTCTCTCTCTCTTTCTTTCTCTCTCTTCCCTTTTCTCTGCCCTCTCGTCCTACGTCCGCGGTGAAAATGTTCCGCGGTGTTTCGCGCGCGCGCCACCGGTGTGGATTTGCATCCTCAAAATATAATTCCTCCGGAGTGGCGAGGGTTTATTGTGCTCTCATAAATACTACCCGTCAGACAATTCGCACAAACGAGCGCCACGAGCTCGCTACGGTTTCAGGTACAAGCAATAACCCGCGCCGCGCAACATCCGCGTAACATCCAAATCTCTTGTTCACCGACCAAAATCTTGACGTAAGATTCACAATTGCCGCGACAAAAATTTCTCCGCTGGTCGGACCGCGCACCAAGATAATCCCTCTTAAAATAAAGGTTTGCCAAGCCGTATACTGCGACGCGGTGGAAACGAGTTTCCCCGCCGTGGCATTTTGATTGCTAAAAAAAAAAAATAACGCGTTACACTTTCCGTTACATCGTCCGTTGCAGTCAAAATCTCTCGTGCAACGAATCAGGGAGATCCGGACCTTCAGACCCGCAGACGCGAACGTGCATCGGATTCACCCGAGGTTCGCTTAACGAAACAAAAACCGTGAGCGGATGTATGGGAACGCAACGTTTCTCTCTCATCTCTCGCCGGGATAAATAGCGAAAGAAGAGAAACGACGACGTGCGAAATGGGTAGGAAAAAATCACTTTCCAGAGCGGTGTCATCGCCGGGAAGAGACTGCCGGTGTCACCCGTACTCATATCCCTCGTTTCCCAGCGGTGAGACGCGAGCGGCGATTTCTCATTTTCCTCGAGCTTATTTCATCGTCAAGAGAGAGAGAGAGAGAGAGAGAAAGAGAGCGACGCGTCGATAGCGAATAGATCACGATCGACGGATTTGGTCTCATCCGTCACGTCATTCGATGCTCCTCTTCTTTCCTTTCTCCTTTTTTTTTCTCAAATCCTAACCTCGTGCCTCCGAATTCCGCAGTGGAACGCGAGACGACAAGTCCGGCGAGCGGGTCCGTATGATACTTTTGCATCGAGGCCCCCCTCCCCCCCGTGCGTACGACCTATAAATCTATCAACCGCGAAGGTGCTTCTCGCGATACGGCGTGATTCGCGCGGATCGGCGTGAAAATCGCGCTGTCGAGAACTCGCTATTGTCCGGCGCCACGCGCGGCTCCTCCCTTTATTCCCGTCGCGCTCGTCGTCCGCTCGTTTCCCTGCACCGAGAGGATCGCCGAGAGCGATCGCCCGAGCGCGTCCCTCACTCGGTGCCTCGATATTGTGCCGGGCCGTCTATTCCCCACGTCCTTCGCCGCCGACGAATCGGCCGTTTGATGGATTGCGACGCGAAGTGGCGGCAGTCTGTCTCTTCTTTTAGTTGCCTTTATCGTCGTAATTTACGGCGCGCGTATTGCTCTACCGGCGCCGGAAAGACAAACTACACGGGACACCAGTGACAATGCACAATGGTACACAACTTAAACGGGCAAGCAAACGCCGCGCGGACGTCTTTTTTTCCTCCCCCTTCCCCTTTCTTCCCCCGCGTAGTAACAGAAAATCTAGGAGATCCCACGAGACGTATTACCGAGTCACGTTACTCACCCGCCTCGTCTCAGATTGCAAATAACGCTTGTGTAATAATTTCCGTACGGTACTTATCTCAAAGTAATTTCTATATAACGTAGTAATCTGAGGCTTTTACAGTGCTGCATCACGCACACCATGTCTTAGCATGCCGCCTCC
The DNA here is from genome assembly GCF_013373865.1 of Monomorium pharaonis. NCBI lineage: Eukaryota > Metazoa > Arthropoda > Insecta > Hymenoptera > Formicidae > Monomorium > Monomorium pharaonis. Next base: position 2,088,154 of record NC_050467.1, read on the forward strand.
CTCGCGAATAATTTCGTCGAGTGGCCGTTGCGACGGAGAAAATAAAGAAAAAAAAAGGAGGCGAGGAGTAGAAACGAGACGGGCAAAAGGGTGACGAGAGAGGAGCAGAGGCGGAGATTTTAAAGGGGGGAAGAGGGAGAGAAAAAGAGAATGATTCGAAGACGCTCTTGAGGCTGGCCTTTCCAGGGCGGCGCGACGATTTCCGGATGATTATTCTCTCTCGGTTTTTCGCGAAGGTTTTTACCTATTACGAGCCCGTAAGCCGACTGAACGCTTGAAAAGAGGCCTGCGAGGCACCACGAGATTAAGATCAAAGGAAGTGCCTCCGGAGGGTAGACCGCCGTCGCTGTTACTGCTGCTGGCTGGAGTGACATCGTTGGGACCGAACGAAGCGACGCTGCTGAGAAGTAGCTTTAGCCAGAAAAGACATGTTGGTTCTGCAGTCAACACTTGTCTGCACGAGCTAATGAAGATAAATTAAAATAAAGCTGGCGCGTCGTAATGAGATAACTGGGGGCAATAGACTTTTCGAGAGGAAAGAGGTTGTCAGTTCAACATCTTGAATCTCTGTAGCTACAATTATGTATGAGACAGAGAAAGAGGAAGAGTTTCCATTTAATAATTAATTTGTAACAATGCGTTCCCTGTGAGACGATTAAATTGCAAAGCTGTAGAATATATTTTTTACATGACATCAGAACGTGAATTAATAATTGACGATTATTGACTTTCTCTAGCAGTAAAAAATGTAACATACGTAAATTATTATTGGGGGAAATATAATGTTTATTTAATGTTATTATAAAAGTATTTCTAAATTTTTCATACGCGGTAAAAAATGCCGGTGCGAGTTTCTTTTTACAATAAGCGAATTGACGAATATCTTACAAAGTAACGTTAAAATTGTGAAATATACTGCAGAGTATTTAAACAGTCGGGATATTTTTGAAGTAAATATCCTCGGTGCTCCTTCGATCGGAAATCGAAAGAGGAATCTTCTTTGACGGCGAGAGATTGCTCAAAATCGCGTGGCAGGTCCTTTAACTCTCGAACCATCGGGGAGACTCCAATATGGCGTTGGTGTGGAGGTTGAATAAAGGGGACAAGGATCTAGATCAAGCTCTATTTATAGGTGCTTCCGTTTCTGGTTACCATGAATGTGCAAAAAAGCTAAACCACCGCTCGCGTAGGTCCTTGGGAATGCTACCACCCTTAAAGTACTCACCCCCTTTCCGTCCCCCTCGATAAACCCCGAAGGTTACGTACGTATGCCTTTGTTCGAGGTACGACCCTTATCGGGACGGACTGCCACGGGCTCGTTTCATCGATCTCCTTTCCGGTGAGTAAAGAAACGTCGCCCCGCTATTGTTTGCGAAGGGATCGCCGTTATCGTTGTTGGGAATAAAAAAAGTAATATTGCGAGTTTGAGAATCGGAGGGGAGGAAAAAAAGTTTCCGTGTAAATTCGTCGCAGGCGTCAGCGACGTTGGCCCCGCGGCGACATTCTCCTATTCTCGAGGATGACGTACGCGATCCTGCGTGCGATGCGTCGGACGTCGAAAATAGGAGAGCGTTATTGTCCCCTTCGAGCATCGTACAGACGACTTTTAGGTATGAAGATAACAATCGGGCGCTCCGTAAGTTCATAACAGAAAATTCGCAGCGTTCGTAGCAGCACGTAGATTACCTCTGTATCGCAATCAATTTTTTGTGTCTTCTTATCGCGTTATTCATTTTATTTATTGCTGTTGCATCAAAAATGTTTTCGGCCGTTTCGCTGGTACCCTCGGTCGATCGGAATTTAAAATAAATCGTTTCGCATCGAGCCTCTTCGCTGTGCGAAGGAACGTAGGCCTGAAAATGACGAAAGGCGGCCGCAATATATACATTTCGTCGAGATAAATCATAAACGGTAACGTCGAAGCGTCGATTATACCGGTGAGACGATTAATATCGCCTATGCAGAACCGGCGAAATTTTGTCTAGAGAGTAATCACCTGCCACCAGCACCGTTCGTGAGCGACGGTTTGTAAAACACCTCCGTGAAGTTTGCGAACGCGAATTCGAACGCTATATGCATGTGTACGTACTGCCGCCGTCCCCTCACACGGCGGCGGGCAGGGGGCGAATGCTTTATAGCCCGTGACAGGGAAGTGGAAAGAGCAAATCAGCGAAAACAGGGTAGCTAGATATCGGGGAGGGAATGAGCGTCGCTGATACGCGTCCGCTCTCTCACGCGGTTTCGGGATATCCTGCAATAAAACCGAACGATCGCCCCGGACGATCTGGACGGCTACGGAAGGTTAGCCGGCGCGGCACACCGGAAAGAGAGAGAGAGAGGGAGGGAGAGAGAGAGAGCGCATTGAAAATAATTACCGGCGATCCGATACACCGGTGGAGGAACTTTCGACGGTCGCTTACAGCGCGGCGATTACACCTAGCAAAAACCTACCCCGAGCGCGCTGCTTCCCGTCGACCAACGTCATAATCGACGTTCATTGCGAAACCACTTCGCCCACTCTCGCTCGCTCTCTCCTCTCTCTTTCTCCCGTCCGCCATTTCGTTATCCTGCGGCTGACGATCGCGCGCCACAGGAAGCGGCGATAAGGCTGGGAGAGAGAGGAGCCCGTGTCTCGCTTAAGTACCAGGTGGTTTCCGCGGTTTAAGCGACCGGCTCCGCTTACTACCACCGGGGTCGCGCGCGCGCGACACCGACGCGATACGGCCCCCGTAAAATGCATGGCCGATATACGTGACGAGCGTGTCTATTAATTCGATCGTTAATAGACAACACGATCGGATGGCACGCGATCGTGCCTGCAAGATTCACGGTGACTCGCGGCGAAGGGGGGGGGGGGGGAGGGGGCGAGCGGAAATTATATCGTATCGTGCTCCGACTACGGGAGAACGCCGATTCTACGCGAACGAATCCGAGAGAACGTCTCCCCCGCCCCCCCCCCCGTTCTTCACCGAAATGTGTCCGCGCTAATAATATATATCTATCGCTGGCACACCGGTACTCCGTACGGAACGTCGTTGCTGTGTGTAATCATTCTTTACGGGAACATCGTGTCCATTAAGCGCACCGGCTTCTCCTCCTCGTTTATGCCCGAGACGTTTATCGCGAGCACGCGAGCGCCGTATTTCTTTCCGGAGCACACTCGAAACGTTGTCCTACGGCTGCAGATACATTCCTAAGGCTCATTTAATTTCGTTCACATAGCGCCGTTTATTTCGCCGCCGCCGTCGTGTCGCCGACGCTTCGCGACGTTCCTCTCGCTCCTTCCGGTTTTTTTTACCCCCTTACCCCGGCTGCTGTTTCTTCTATCGTTCGTGCCGGTCGAAAGTGTAACCGGGATGGCAAGAGGGGTAGAAACGAGAGTTCGAAATGACCCTCCGTCTCTCTCCCTCTGTCTTCGCACCTGCATCTCGGCAATGCGGCGATCCATAACTCCTCGGTAGTGCAATTCGGTCGATTCTCTGAATACGTAATTGCCCCTTCCTACACAATGTCGCCCACATTTCCTCGTCGATCTTGCCTTCCTGGCCCCCTGGGCGTCTCTTTCTCCTTCTTCCCGTCCTCCGCCTCGCCGCGCGTTTTCTTCATTCCACGCCGCGGCGTGGCGATGCCTCGTGCCGCCAATGTATCATCGATATTACATCGCATAGGCACCGCTCTGACCTCAATAACTCGCTGATAGATAGATCGATAGATAGATATGTAATATCGCGATGCAGGGTGGCTTGTGAAGATCGTTCGCGCGAATATAAAAAGGGCCGAGCGACGTCGAATAATTTATTACGCGTATTACGGCTCCCATAGAGCTTGATATCCCGATCGTTCGCCGGCGCGAAAATTGTTTTCGGAGATACGTACGCATTTATCGCGTTTATGTCCCGCTGCGCGAAAATCGCAAGTCGATTGTTTCATTGGACGCACTAATGCGTTTAAATATGCGCGTCCGATGCTAACGAGAACGAACGGAAATGGCGCGGGAGGAACGTGATGACGTTGAACGTTCTGTGACAGAGTACAACTCGTATCTCGACATTAAAGCTATATATCCCTGCCGGACGCCGCGTCTATCGGATCGAACCAGGTCTCGGTAAAGGCTAGGGTAAGACCCGTAAATATTGGCTTACCGGCATAAAGATTGGGAATCCACTGGGGAATCGTTCGTTATTAGCAGTCGGCGCGATACGTAACGCCGCCCCGGCTCTGACCCGGGAAGACTATTATGAAGCTGCGCGTGTATCTTAGGATTAATCATCACGCTGATCCTCGGGCGTGGAGACGATTTGCATAATTGCTCGGGTTAGGGCGAGCTAGACGGGGAGCCAATTGTCGGCGCCGACCTTACGCGAAAGTACATGCATCATATATCGCATAATTCTGACGTCTACATAATATCGCGATTATTCAAACGGAAAATTCAATGTAAACTAGTAAAATTGATTCCCTTTAATTAATATATTCCTGTGGATTATTACAACTAAAGTTTGGGAAAAGGCACGTAAAGTTCTGAATAGAATTTCAACTCTTTTTTTCTATGTACAATTTTTCTATTTCAAAAATGAATATTTTATTTTATATCTGTTTGTATATTTTGTGCAATATTTGTGCATAAACTATATAAGGACAAAAGTAATTGGACGATGAAAAATAAGTATTAAACTGCGAAAACTGATAATAAGAGGATGATATATTCGGTATATATTCACACTATCTAAAAACTTATTCCGAAATTAATAAAATATTGTATTTAGTAATGTATATAATTCAATGAAAAATGTATAATCGATTGTACCAGAAAAATATGACGTAATATATTTTGTATTAATAACGTTATCCTTTTCTCAAATATTGGTAAAATCTATAAATCATGGAAATAAAATAACGCGTTGCGTTTTAATGGAGATAAATTTTTAATAATAAAACGTGCTAAATGTAAAAAATGGCACAGAAAAAATTGCGACTACCTCGGAACAAATTAAAAAAAAAAAACGGCGATTTCTTGATGACGATAACTTAAAAACGGCTTACATTCGTAGCAAAACTTGCATTTGTATGTAAATCTTTTACGTTTTAAATCTTAATATCAACAATTGCGTTCTTGCGGATTATATCCATAGAGATTCGTAAATATCAAGTTACGAGCGTGTAAAGACCGTGATTCCTCAAGGGATTGTTCATTATTAGCAGCTAAACTAGTGCAATACTGGCTTGTTCCGTGCAATGAAACACGAAACTGCACGAGAAACTGCAGTCGATTTATACGCAGCTTGTTCCGTACGTTTCCATGCTCGGTTATCTGCCGGATAATAATGAACGTAATAATTACAGATTCAAGTTTTTATATACAATAAGATATTGTAATCGAGAAAAGTAACGTGCAAATATTTAATGGCGAGAATTTGCAGTCCCGCGCGATTTCAACGTACTAATTAAAGGTACATTAATATTTGCCGCGACACTCTCCTTACCAAATTATATTTGAGTAACTTCGGAAGGCTCGTTAGTAAAATGTAATATCCCTCTCTCAGGTGCGCGGTATAAGCTTTAACGCTAACAGGAACGGCACATCCGTCATTCCGAGTATACCTCTTTCGCAAGCAATTGTTGCAATTCCTGGACTGCAGCGGGAATAGCATCCTTAGATTTCGGCGAAACAATTCGCATAGGATTCCACGCAATAGGAACTCCCGGATTGCCGCAGTGGCCCGTCGGTCCGTAAACTTCGCGCTTGCGGGGAAATAAAGACCGCAGATATCTCGCGTGGGAATCGTTCGTTATTAGCCGGCAGGCAATAAGTTTCCCTTATTGCCGCGTAAACGATGCACCCGGTGGCCGCGCGAGCGCGGCGCTGCCGCAAAGGGAGAGTTTAAGGGTAGCGCTTGGGAAGAGCGTTAAAACGAGCGGACGAGGGAGAGGGAGGGGAGGAACGATTGGGGGCAGGTAATATACAGACACCATTTTTAAAGTTAAGCATCGCCACGCAACGCGATTTAAATGGAGATGGACGAGGTCCCATTCGCGGAGGTGGACCGAATTGTGTGCATCCTCCATGTTTTTTTTTTTTTTATTGTCCCCATCTACCTTTCCCCCTCATTGTCCATTTGAGACTGGCTTAAATCCAACGCCAAGAGACGGAATTTAATTTGGTCCCTCGCTCGGTTTCTTGTTTCTGGCCGAGTTACGCCAGTTACGACTTAATCACATTCGCGTTATTAATTCTACATAATAGAAACGTATCCACCTCCTTCTACCGTTTTCTCTGGGAGAGGGGGGAATCTCTTTTTTATTCCACCTTGTCCTATCGTGATACATTCGCTGCCGTTTCGCAGAATCCCGTCCCATCGACCTGGCTATTTTTCATCCAGCTCTCACTGCATTCACAGAAGACAGCAATGGCTCTCCGCGTTCGATTGTAACAGCCCTCCCCTGCAGAATCCGGTTCATGTAAAGCGCTCGCTCTTCTTCCTCGGGCGATAGGAGAGCCATTTTATGCGGGATGAAAATGGGGGAGGGGGTATTTAAGGGCTGGCGCGCGCCATCTCTCATACTGTATCTGCTCAAAATCGAAGCCAGGCCGTATCGTTCGAGCTATTCATGCACGATGCACACACGGCGGTGACGCGCTTCCGCCACGCGTTAAAGCGCTCTTTTTGAAAGCTCGTCGCAGTGAAAACGTAGTCGGAGAAATGATTGGGATTTATTGGCTGTACAATCTGGACGCGGGCCGCCGCTGTGTGTCCGTTTATTTTTCGGTTATTCGCTCGCCCCCTCTCTCTCTCTCTCTGTAATAGCTAAATAAATAATATATATACATCGCACGATTTGTAGGGCGCGATTGGTCGAGCGTGTGAACATCCGGCGCAAATGACCGGCTTTAATGCGTTTTCAGGTTTTAACGGTCGCGTCGCGTCGATTTTGTTGCATATATGATGTTTATTCCAGTTCTTTCATCCTTCCGCCGCATCCCCCCTCCTCCCGCTCCCACCCCTCAACCGGCATCGGTAAGCTGCGCAACGCGGCGTAAAATCGAACGTGACAATTATTCGCTAAATGCGAGATTATGATACATCGCGCCGCGGCGCTTCATTACAGGACAACGTTTATATCCCCGGCGTTCTATCGCGCGTCCCGCTCTCTTACTCAGCGAGTTGTTATAATTTACCGGTGCCGCGTGTTGCTATATCAGCGATGCGTGCCTGCACACGGTACGTGCACACGCGTATTGTTGCGTCACGAGTAACACAGTGACGTGATGCGCCTGAATAAGCGGCGGCAGATAGGGACCGATAGGGAACCTGGAACACTCCCCTCTTTTCCCCCCTTTTCCCCCCCTCCCTCACCGTTCCCTTATCGTGCGCGAGCAAAACCGACATTTGCAAATGCTTATTAATTAGTCATTCACCGGTCTAACAGCGAAACGCGCCGGTCTTTGATGTGGCGCTAATAATTACACGCAATTAGATACTATTAAGGGTCAATATGCACACCTTTATATGCACTTTGCGGCCCTTTAGCGTAGTAAATCTACGCGGAATATAAACGGCCTTTATCCCGCGGTGCGTTACCCGCGCTCGCTTCCAACGTGCGTTATCCATTGATATCTCCCGTGTGTAATTTCCGAGGAAATAATTATATGGAGTTAGAGACGCTCAGTCAAGCAGCACCGCCGCAATCTTTCCGTCTGTAATCAAAACGGGCAAATAAAACGCCTCCCGTGTAACCGTTGACTATACACAAGCGCGGCCCTTGCACTCGCGATATCAACAGTACCGTAATTCGATCGATTCGTGCATTATTACACGGTTTCGCCTACGGCCACCGGGATATAATTTTGCTCCGCTGTATGTCTGTGTTTTTCAACTTTGCCCCGTCATAAACACGTGTCCGCGATCGACGTTACAATCCGCTGCTATGGAACACGGTTTTGTCATTCGCCACGCGTGTTAATTTTCCTTCTTTCTTTTTTTTTAATTTAACGTCCGTTGATTTACACGCGGCAGCGTGTAATCGATACGCGAATTTAGGCGGCCACGATTGCGGCCGCGTCCACGATCTGACGTTTGTCGCCGCGCCGCGCGGGTTGAACATCCGGGTGAAGCGCCTGTCGCGCTGTTTCCGCACGATCTGCGGCGCGAGGGAAAGGACGAGGAAGAGAGGGATTCACAATCGGAATGATCTCCGGGCGTGTCAACCGGCGCGATGCGGCGGCGGCGGCGGCAGCGGCGGCGACGGCGGCGGTGGTCGCCGCAAGCGCCAGACCGCAGCACTGTCAACGTGCGTAATTAATCCGCATTTCAGCGGGCCCGGCACACGCCCGACAGCAGCCTAAGATTTACCGCAATCCAATTTTACACCTGTCTGTCATCAGAGCTCCGCGGGCCTGGACGTCGCCGCCGTTTCGGTGCGGAACGGACGAAACTGGCGCTGGTTTCTGATAATTATCAACGCGCACCCGCGTCGGGAGCAGGAGCGTCAATCTCTCGCCCTTGTTCCCATTCCACCTTTCAGCCAGGTCGATTCCGCGAGAACGGAAGGCGTCTTTGATATGCCGACGGTGGACGACCGCGAGATGGACTCGAAATCGAGTTGGACGAGTTCTCGGTTTAATCGCGCACCTCCTGAATCTTAATGAAACACGCAGCCACTGCTTCCTCCGCTCTCTCTCTCTCTCTCTCCCCGTGGTCAGAGTATAGCTATTTACGTTACAACAAGACGGAGCGGGTCTCAGGTTATCGACGTGTGCCCCATAGAAACTGCATCTCAATTCGGAATTGCTACTTTTTTTTTTTACGTGCTCGATGCCGCAACGAAATATCGTCGCGCGTCTGTGTAAACGTTACACCCCTCGCGGGTCTGCGCGACGCTGTGAGATCTAGAGTTTCCGTAGCAGACACAATATACGGGACGTTAACGACTTTCATCTTCCGCCTGTAACGAGTTCTACATCTGCGCCACGGTGTGTTACGGTCGGCTCGACGAAGCCCCACGTACGTCGCACGATGGGCTCTTAATACCGTCCGAAGCCAGCAATTTCCCGCGAACACGCGTTTTTCGCGAGCGTCCCCCGCGAAGTAACGTACCAGCAATTTAGGAACATTCGTATCCTTGAGCCGCGCACAACGGTACGGCGTATCGTTTAGATCACTTTTACGCGACAGTCAGTGGTAGTGAGACATAACTTCCCCGACATACGTTGTGAGATCGTATCCCCCATTCGCTCGCTACGATAACGTAATTAAAAAGAAATCCCGTTTTAGTGTTTTAAATAATTAAAATTTTCTAATGTCATAAATGCGATTTTGGTATAATAATTTGGTATAATAATTTAATCTAATAATCGTAGAAGGGTAAAGGTTCATTAATTCTTTCTTCAGCGTAGTGAATTTTCATCAGAATTTCCCTTCTTTTGGCAGAAGAGTAGAAAAAACTAAAAATTTTTTAATTATGTTTTCGCTGGATCTCTATCCTTATAAATTTGCTAAATAATTCTTCGCGAGGAATAGCACGAGATAGTGATTATAACGTTAGAAATACAACGGAACAGATGTCGAGGTGCCGAAGCGGAGGAAAAACCGCGAGGTCTCCCCAAGAGCCAGCGCGACCGCGTCGTCGACTGTAGATTTAAAGGCCGAACGTAAATTCGCGAACGCAAGGGGGTGGAGATCGCGCATGCACCGGGCGACAGGGCGGCTTTCAACGAGCTTAATTCCCGTACTACCGGACAATCTGTGATCTTTATTTCGCGCCGCGCTGATATTTCCGCTCGTTCGTGCCGCGCCGGCAGTTTCCGCGATTATTGCCGCGCGCGGTCCGGGAGACAAAGGCTTCCGTTCGTAGGGTCGTTGATGTCGCGGTCGTATAACTTTTGATTGGCGCACGGGATTTTATTATTCCGACGACGCCTTCGGAATAGCGCCGCCGCTCGCTTCGGGATCCAGCGCGCGGCGTAGAAAAATCGGAATGCGAATTAGCGAAGGGTCGTCGATCACGTCCTCCATCCGAGTCGTTTGAAAGTCCGCCGACATTTCTCACGTCCGCCTCGAGATGGTCCGCGTCGTACATCGCGAGAGATATAAAATTATAATTAACGCCGTTTTATTGACAGCTAACGACGGAGTGCTTTTGGACAATTTTATTGCGCCGCTGCGCGGACGATCGCCTCGGAGCATCAAAATTTTATCTCCGATATCGTCTCGATTCGAATTTATCGCGGCCGTCTGATCTCGCTATCGGGAATTTGATGCGGCAACTATTATTGTTATCGCGATCGTAGTAACGAGTATTAGCTACAAACGACGATTCAATCTTGCAATTAAACCGCGATGAATGATGAAATAGTCGCAATAAAGTCCGCGAAAAGATAATATTTATACTGGGAGACGGTTGCCTGCGACTTCCCACTGCGAAGTAGCTAGCACTCGCTCGTTGTTGTACCGCGGTGTCAATCAAGTCGACCGCCGCCATCACCACCGCCGCCGTTGCCGCCGCCGTCGAACGTCAACCATCGACGGCCGTAACGCCGAAATGAGGCGCTATAAAACTTAAATGAAGCAATTCTCGCTGATAGTTTACGTAACTGATCTCCCCGGAGGGAATACCGACGCTGGTCGGAAAACGCGAAACGCGCGCGCGCGCGCCTCTGTGAAAGAACAAACCGAGGGAGAAGGAGTGAATGTGTCGCGCGTTGCAACGCGGAGATGCTAACCGGTGGCGGTTACGCACTGACAAACGATCCTTTTGCGCTGTAGTTCCGCACGAAAACGAGGAACGTAGTAAAATGCTTTACGAGAGCGGCGCGTATAAGCCGCGGTCCAAAGGCTAAAACAATCCGACGGGCCGTGGATTACGGGAGAACAGTAGGGACGACCTCGTGAAACCCGCAATCATAGTCGCCGACGAGTTACGCCATCGTGAATAACTCGGCTGATGGGAGTGGTCTACACCGCGGGAATCGTCGTCGAGCATTAGGATCGCTAATACATCTTTCACACATGCTTGAAACGTTTTATTTCCGAACGCGGACTTAACTAACGAGCGATACGAGACTGGCATAGAAAATCTGGTTTATTCTCAGAACAATTCTTGCATTAAAAGTAATTATTATTAATTATATATTGTATGTTGTTGATTGTTGTATAATTTTTTAATATCTAACGATATTATGTGTATAGATTAATCAATATTTCCTGCAAAAAGTAAGAAAAAGCTATGTAGTAGAAGTTTAAAGGAGCGAAAAAATTGTTTTAACCGCAAAAATATATAAAGAAAATATAATTACAAACAAAACAATAGAATTGTAAAATAAAACAATTAAAAAATAATGGACAAATGACAAAAAAAAACAAAAATCTGAAAAACGTCTAACGACTGCTTCTGCGTTTTGTGCCAAAACGAGTGCGAGGATAACGTTTAAGAAAGTTAGAAAAAAACATTAGCAATCGAGACTCGGAAGCATCTTGATCCAAATTTATATCTCAAACTTTTCCTAGGATTCTTAAAAAAGAAATTAACATTTCCTTCTGCTTATATATAAATTTCAGAGATAAAATGTCTTTCAATTTCTTCATTAAATATTAAAGTTGACATATGAGGAACAAGATATTTTTGAAATGATTATCCGCTAATCTTCTGAAATCACATACACTCATTCAGGCGCGAGAAGAGCGGTACTTTCTGTTCTGAAAATGTTAGCTTTAAAATTTATGTTGGTTATATTTGCATGCGGTCAATAATTAATTTTCCGACAAGATGTATGCTCTACAATTTTTAAAAGATTAATTGAAATTTTATTCATACCTGCAGCCGCAACGGGACGGTAAACGTCGAGGCAAATGTACGAAAAATAGCACACTTCTCTCCCGGCCAGAATTCTTTAGTGCCGGTTGAATACGGTCCCGAGGATTTTAATTTGCAAGGAAGAATTTCGACAAAAAAAGGCATCGCGCCGTTTTCGAGCGATCGCCGTGCCCGATATCGACACGGGCGACCATTAAACCCATTCACCTGGTCGCTTTCGTGCCCAAGGAGTCCATACGTGGTGACGACGGCGACGCGGGAGGGTGGTGCGGTCTCGATTTCGAGAGACCGCAGGCCGGAGGTTCCGCAGGCATTATGTGATTCGAATCTCGATATTATTCTATAATCTATTCCGCGGGGATGATAGTGTTGGCGGTGGCGGTTAGGCTCGGTTGCATGCCGGCCGTGGTTTGTTCGACCCTTGCACGCCACTGCCCACACACCGCCCCTCCCGGCCATCAATAAGCACCCCCTCCTCCTCCTCCTCCTCTTCCCCTTTCGCAACGTGCGCGTGCACGTTTGGTGATCGTTCGGGGGCCAGCGTCTGTATGCGTGGATCATCCCGCACGACGAGAGATACTCACGTGAATCGTGCGCGTTACGATGTAGACTCGCCTGATATGCAAGTCCCTAGGTTATATATACAGCCGGGTACACGTTGTAAGCTTCTTGATTATGGTTGCGTCTGGCGCTGATGGTAAGAGAGCGAAAGAGCCGGTCGTTGTTACCGCTTATTTGCCGCATAATGCCGAGGGTGTCTTGCTGGGAGAGAAAGAGGTAAAAGAAAAGAAAGGGAAGGTATATACCGCCGGAGAAAAGAGGAGAAAAGAGCGAAGCGAGATAACGACCGAGACGTGAGGATACGTTGATTTATGGAATTTGTAAGAAATACGTTGGTAGAATATATCCTAAAATCTCTCTTTTTCCACCTCTCTCCGTTTAGCACGATTGAAAAATGTCTCGATCGGTTTTCGTGCCCTTCGCGTTCCGCGGGTGCTGCATAGATACACGAGCGCGGATGAATATGATAGCGGATATTAATATCAGTTGTTTGTTAAATCATTAAATGCATCTACGATCGCCATAGAAATTGAGCATAATATTCCTGGGCGCTAATATTCACGCATGTGTGCGCGCAAACTACGATATATCGTTAACTGCAGTTATGATTAATCAGATTTACGGATGTAAACAATAAATCTGATTGGATCTGGGCACGTAGCTACGATAATGCTGTAATCGGCGTAAACGTACCGATCGCCGATCAACCGGAAGTTATTGTTGCAAACAGTTGGGGATTTTATCGCGGGAAAACGATCGTAACGCAAACAATCCTCCATCGCGAAACGGCGTTTCCGGCGTTTTCCCGGCCGCCAAAAATTACGTTAATAAACGTGGATATCGATGGAGATCGAGCTGAGCACCGAATTCTCGGGAGAGTGCATACAGAGCAGTCGTAGCTTCTGACCTACAACCCCCGGGAGCGTGGCCCAGGGCCACGACCCCTGGACAGTTTCCACACGCCTCGTAATCCAGGGATGAATCCCCCAAGATCCACGGCCCGGTTTCGCCAGAAGGTTCTCGAGCTCTCGACTTCCTGCGGTCGAAATCCCGCCTGTGGTTTCCGCCATAAATGTAATCGGCGTATGATTCTGCGATGGAAATTTCTGACAATTTTTTCCCCGCCGTCTCCTCCCCATGCCGCCGTCGAGCGAAATCTAAAATTCGCGAGGAAACTTTGAAAACGCATTAAAGTTTCATCTCTTTCTTCATTTTTACGTGACGGATGGAGAAAAATATTACGGCGTTATTTAACGCTACCGATAGATTAAGAGCTTGGCTGTTCCAACTCTGGAACTATGTGGTAAATACTAATGGATAAATGTTTGTGTCTACACATCCATTATATGTCTATATGTAGACACTGACATTCATCCATTAGATAATTTATCACGTTCACCGAGAGAAATGTTTCATATTAGCAAACAAAATTTGGTTGATACATGAGTAATGAAATGTCTAATCAAATTATTTTAATTGTTAAGATGACAAAACTTTGGCAAAATGGCATTTTTAATTAACACAACGATATTATTTCATTACTCATATATCAATTAAAATTCTCTTGCTGTTTCTTTCAACATGGTTTATTGGTACAACTGGCCTTCAACCAACGCAAGTGATGAAAAGATGAGTAATGAGAAAACTACGTCACTTATTCGATAATATTTTTTGATACAGTACAATTTCATCACTATCCTTTTTTTCACTACATGAACGGCATCGACTTTGTCGATGAATATTTCATGTCTCGACTCACGCGCAATTAATCGAGCACAGCTCGGAGCGAATAAACTGAGTGCGCTCGATAATTTTATGTAACTGCAATCGACGAAAAAGCGAATGTTGCGGTCTGCCAGTTCACTTGCCAATCGATCGCAGCACCAACAACTTCATCTAATGGCAAAGGTTAATTCATCGGTTATGACATTGTCGCAGAGGACAAATTGTGAAGCTCGAGTAATCTGACTGATGTACAATAAGTAAGACAAGAATATCGACTGCCCTTTCTGAATTATTGAGCCCAAATCCACAGAGGAGTCGAGTGTCACGCGGGAGAATAAAAGTCGAGGCTATTTCGAATCGTATCTGTGCCACAAAATGACACTTTACGAAAGTATTATATTTAATCGTATATAGTGAATAATAAATCCTATTATAGCAATACGTGTTGTAACATAATACAGTTAATACAATACGGTCCGTAACGTTTCTGTAACATTATAATAATGACTGCAAATAGCTCGGTTATATCAGGTCTGTGATATCAGGTGTAATGACCGTATATAAAATCCGATAAAGTTACCGTGATTAAAGATAAGACAGTTTTTAATATTCATTAAAAATTAAAGAAGGATAATTAACTACATTATCTCGACGCCAAGTATCTAAGAAAAAAATTATCATTATTCCTTTATTATTATTATAATTGTTGATTATTTACACGATGCGCACGCAAATCTCGCAGTAGTACGAGTCTAGCATACGTGCGGCCAGAACGCGTGTAACGTCTTCGGCTTGGCAATTAATCAGATTATTATCGTTGAACGTAACGGCGAGGCCAAAAATTACTGTAATTACTCGAAAATTGATAATGACGCCTATGCGGAGGTAGAGGAGGGGTGGGTAACGGCGTTCGATATAATGCCGTGTTGGGTGCGGCGCTTCTTCGGAGGAATTTCACCGTTAAACGAGCTCTCCGCGCGCAACGGCGAACGGTCGTTGCGAGAAAGTATGGCGGCTACGTTGCTCGTCCGAATTTATGGTATCGTTCGATTACGCCCGATGCGTTCGGGCTATTCGGGCGCGGGGTAATTTCGTCGTCACGATTATGGCGTGCATTCTCTCGCGTTCGATGCGGCGCGTCGCTCGTATTCTCTTGTCCGTGACGACGCGTACGTGGAAACATCACTTCCGGCGGACTTTCAGCGACGCGTGAATTGGCTCCTGATCCCTCGATACAGGACTCGCTAATGAACCCTACGGAAACTCAAACGACGAGAGATTCTACTAATTCTAGATTGAACACTATCGAAATAATGGCAACTTCTTTAAAAAAAAAGCCGGAGAAGACAATTTCAAGGATTACTGGAATTACTAGTATTGCAAGAAAAAATAGTGGCCTTTTAATAATTTGTCGAATAATTTTAAAATAACTTTTTTTTATCGACTCCACAGTATTTATTATTTCTCCTGCAACCTACTTCTTATAAATCTCACCTGGGTCGAGATAGAAATTCGACTCGATTGCAGATCTAGACAAAGAGGACGAGAGAGTTCGATAAACTGCCGCCGAAAGTAGCAGCGAAATTGAATTTGGGGAAGATCGATACCCCAGTGCTGATCTAAAGGTCTCTAAGATTGTCCAGAGCGCGCCCTAAATGAGTTTGGCTCCGCGTACGAGGGGCAAAAAAAAACCCCCCCGCCGGAAAAGATCCGGGTAAACGCCTCGGGCGAGACGCAAAGTGGACGGAAAGGTTCAGGGAGCGCGTCGCGATGCAGGTGGGCGCGCATAAATATTTGATAACACGATAGAGGCAGGTAGTCGGCGTCCACGCTGGTGTCTGATGGGCGTTATGTGTGCGCGGATGCAGGGCGGAAAGGGGAGCGAGCGCGAGGGGCGCTTTTGGCCGCGCGCATAGCTCGCATACCGGGCCTTCCTCGCATGGTATGTTATAATTAGTGCTCCTCCTCTGCGCACGCACGCAACATCGATATGTCCACAAGCTTCGGAATACTTCCCTAATGAGATGGCAGCGATAAACAACGGGTTAAGTGCTCGCGCGCGTCCGCGCTTCGTTGCACGCCATCGCGATGATCGTACAAGTCCTGAATAAAGACAATCGCGGTATGTACCGTGGGACGATGTCATCAAACAGCGGTTGGTAAACGGGTATAAGAGACTCCGACGAGCAGGCATTTCTTTTACGATTTCGTGCGTGCATGAGCGCACAAACTGCCTGCTGCTCGTCCTCGCAACTTCAGACCTCTCTCCCCCCCTCCCCCCGAGAAAAGTTGCGCGCGAGCTAAATCACATAACGCCTATTCAGCAGTCATTGTGGATGTGTATGTTTGCGGAAAGAAATAAACGTGCGCGCGAAGACTAAACTCGAGGCACTTAGTTCTCTTGCAATAGATTTACATTGTACATCTCGCCGCAATAGATTTACATTGTACGTCGCGTGCACGACGTAAGCATGTTTTACAACTCTGGCCAAATAAAAGCGTCAGCGGAAGTCACGTTCTCTTTTCATTATTTTTTTTTTTTGCAACATGAAAATTTTACACGGGTCATACGAACTAGGTCGGCCACCAAATCATGTTGACGTTAGAAGCGACTAACGCGAGTTAATATGTCACGTGAAGTTTTTTATTTGCGGTTTGAGAACCGCTACTTTATTCGCGTTCTTATATTATAGAAGAAGATTCTTCTTTGAACGTTTGTTAAATAAAATGTCTGTCTACCTTTTCGTTCTCATCCGCGTCCCGGAATTTTCGTATCTCCCCTTCGCGCTGCATTCATTGGCGTCATCGATCGCGTGACTTTCCGCGAATCGTGCCGTAGCACAGTGGCAATTTTGAACTTGATCTATTAATAATGCCGCGCGGAAATTAATCGCGTCGCGGTCGCGCCCCTGGTGCCCCGTCATGAATCAACGGATCTGAAAATCGTTTTTTGATCTCGAGTCCGCGGTGAGAAATGTCCGACCCGCACGAAAGTGCCAGCTTTGTGCGCGAGGGGGAAAAGGGGGAGTAAAAGTTTCTGTATATTAACGCCATTTACTTTCATTCGCCACGACAAACGTCGCCGCCATTAGAACCCCCCGCGGCGCGGTTGCAACAAAGAGAGACCGAGAAAGAGAGAGAGAGAGAGAGAGAGAGAGAGAGAGAGAGAGAGAGAGAGAGAAGCAGCAATTATAGGTCGTCCTGGGACAAGTAAAGTAGCGCGCGCGTTAGTAATGCGCGTCCGTGGACTCGCGGGAGAAGCTCCTTCCTTCGGTCTCGCGCCGAGCTTTCTTCTTCCGTAATAATCGTTACGCTGGATAGCCCTCGGAAACGGCGCCCCGGAAGTGTATAGGTGCGCGGGAGATACATACACCGATACCGGCAGCCCCCTCCCAATTATGTTTCATCAAGACTTTAATTTGGTACTTTGAACACCGTAACGCAACGACCCGGGACGAACGGTATTGCTCGCCGTGCACCTGTATCTGGAAAGGCGCAGCCTGGGAAATTAAATATCGCGAAGGCAGCCTCACACACCTCTCGACACGGAGAACATCTCGCGCGAACGTTCCGCGTATTCTTTGCAGCGCAATTTGATAACATTTATTGTTGTAATTTCGCTTGGCGTAGTCAATTTTTGCGATATCTAAGAAAATTTTAAAAAGACGCTTCAAAAACGATGGTGATTGAATCATCGTCGATCTTATGGAACATATCCTATATATTTGTCTTACTTTCATATTACCTCGAAAAAGCTGAAAGACGACTTGAAACTTTAATTGAAAACGGGGGAAAATTAAAAATTTAAATGTCGAGAGAGACGCAGACAATATGATCGTTCTAATATACCGTAAAAACGAGATTAAGCCGAGTTTAATCCGATACTTCTATGCGCGATTGTGTAAAGTCCCGCGGTGAAAAAGAACGCATTTATAATGAAGTTCTATATGATATCCTCGCGAAATCTATGATGATACTGTAACGTCGGGCGAACAGCGGAGAGGCGTCACCATCGTTATCAATTATAACGTCGATAAAGCTGCCAAACTGAATCTGGGAAACATCGAGCAGCGAACCACCCCTTACGCTCGTCGATTGAAATTTATTGACACGCCCATAATTACACGCCACGGAAGTTGATTGTTCGGCGTTCTGATTCATATTAGGCGTGTGTATTTAGGTGCTGATGCAAAATCTGTTTAAAATTCGCAAATAAAACGATTTAACACGACAATTGATGGGCAACCCTCACGAAACAACTCGATAATGGCGTCAGGTGCTACGCGTTTTAAAGCAAAACACCGATGTTTCTTTTTCTCCGTGATATACTGCAATATACTATTAATACAGAATCTAACAAAAATATTGTTGCTTTAACTCGAGGAAGAGAAACATGAATAATCTCATTCTCTGTTATTTTCGCAATGCTAAATAATTTCAATTTTCAAGATGTACACAGTTGTAGCATAAACAAATAAATAAAGAAGTTTTTAATTTCAAATCTCTCAAAATTGTAAAGAAAATTAAGAAGAATGAGAAACAATCTATTTTTTTACGGTTTTTTTTTATGGAACTATGCAATTTTAAGCTCTGTGACATATAAGAAAATACAAATCATTTTCAAGCTTAACTCAACCAAATCCCTTCATTGTGAAGTGGCAGTTGATTACGCATTTAATTGTAAATCAGGTAAAAGAGGACATCCAAAGCTTTGCCCCCCCCCCCTCCCCGGGGGTATTCCAGCAATATCGATTTGATAACGACGGATCGGACGGTTGAAGGAAAAAGCGAGGAGTGCACCGCTCGAGAGTGTCAGGAGGAAGGAGAGGAAGATTGCATTGCCGCGAACTCTGAGGCCAAAGGCCGGCAGGGAAAAGTGCACTCGTCGGGGTATACAATTCAAATATATATGTATTCGTTATCGTGAACCGGTTAAGCGTTTCCTCTACCTCTATTTACATTCTGTCGAAACACACTGTTTGTCTTCAATCCGCGTGGATCGAAAAATATTGAAGAGATCGGGCATACGGGTTAATAGCACGCCCGAGCGGCGCGCACTTCGAATTGCGGCGCTCAAACAACGCGTGTTTGGTACCAACAACCGCGCCGCGCTTAATTGAGCGGATTTCCCGCGCCGTTAAAATTTTAATGATTGCCACGTAAGTGTTATTGGCGATCCCGCTTGTAGGCGATTCTCTGCGAAAATCCGCCGCTTCCAGCGCAGGCACGTTCGGAAATGATGGTTCCTTACGAGCCTGGCAAACGGAAAACGAGGGGCGCAAAGGGATCGTACGCGAGTACGTATAATTCGAGGATCGCTTATTCGTGTAAGGGAGAATATCGTAACACCGAGAATGTGGAATGCGAAAGGGAAATTTCCGTCGGTGGAAGCGGAGCGCCGACGACGGTGCGCGAGTGGTGATGTTTAATAACGGGGAGGTGAGTCGGATTCGCGCCACGGTGCCGTAATAAAGAAGGGTGCTGCAATAGGGGCGGCTTTCCTACATATTAGTCGCGAGAGTCGTAGAACCTTAGAACGCTTGAAGAAATGCACATACGAACCGGAGAACGATGTATCGAAGCACGTACTCCCATCGGAAATCATTGACGCCAATTTCAGTGATTGACGTAATGAATCCGTGCATCGAAGCTCAAAAGGCTCGCTCAAACGCTTTGATTTAATTCTTCACGGCGAATAGAGATCTTTGTGCAATTAAGCGATGAAAAGCAATTAACATTACATATGTAAATAAAATTATTATATTAATATATAATGCCAAGTAAATATATTATTATATCTCATATAAAATTAATTTATATTAGTACAGAATTTTAATTAATGTACATCTTAGATGTGTAAGATATAAAATATAAGTAAGAGTCTCTGAAAATATAAGAGAGAGAAATATCACTTTTCATCTCTTTAAATTATTCATTTGATACATCTTAACGCGCGCACCAGTTAAAAATTTATTAAGAATACGCTTTCGAGAATTATTTTTGCAAATTCCTATCGCACATTTCGTTTTTCTTGACGGTGAAGCTACAGTCGTTTCGTAGTCAACACAATTTCGCGAATGCTAATTCCGCAGAGATTTTGCATGCGACAAGAACGAGATTGCAAACTCACGTGTACAGCGGCACTCCGGCTTCGTCTTTAAACCAGAAAACCATGTGCAGCGTGTCTTCGCCGGGCGGAGTTATGTCGCACGGCAATTCGGCAGGCCTTCCTTCAACCACGCTGATGTTCACCAATGGAACTGAAAACAGATGTTTTATTTACTTAAATAACCGTCTTTACCGTCTTTGTAGTCGATATACGTATGTGTGTAATATTAATTAAAAATTCGCGGACCACATTTGCAGATTTCCTCTCGAGGAAGGAATAAAAATCCTTTACTTATATCCCCCCCCGTAACTCTCGTAGAGGTTCTGACAGTGAATTTCTCTCCAATCTCCGAATGCTCGCCGTGAAAAACGAATTTTACGGGCAATTTTTCCAGCGAGCGTTTTTACGGACAAGGAACGGCGCGCGGATACGCGTGTAAATCGATAAGTGATATTCGCGCGCGACTCGATATCAGAAATACTGGCGATTCGCCGGTCGCGGACGATACGCGAAAATCTCTGATTTCACAATAGGATTAAGAGATTCGGCTTATGAAATTCCGTTTTTCCGCAGGACATCCTCCGATCGTTGTCCCGATGGTTTGCACCTCTCTCTCTTTCTCTCTTTCTCTTGCTCTCTCCTATGGAGGCCGCAGGCGCAATCCGGCTGGACCGATTCGAGTAAGTGGATAGCTCGTTGGTCAGATCTCACACGAGAAGGCCAATTCCTTCCGTAAATTTCCGGTAGGCTATTTCCAAGAAACGAGTTTCCATTTGATTCGGTCGGCTGCCTCCGTTCTCCTCCCGCGTGACGAGGCGGACCCGGTATAGCCGCTACACCCGTGGAGGGAAACCCTGGGATACCGAAGCCCGTCGCGTCGTTTCGCTCACGGCGCCAAGGGTCTTCCGGACTTTTTGTCGTTGACCGATGTGAGAAAGAAGGGAAGCGACTTCGCGTCTCGCCTGGCCGCTCTCGATTTTGTCGCGCGCCCGGACATTGGATCGCCACTGGTTTCTACTGTCGAAATGCAACGAGAATGAAGTCTCTCCGTCCAAAATGAAGATAATAGCATGGAAATTTACCATTTCGTCTTGTAAACATTTTTGTTCCACGAACAGAATATAACGTCACATTGTATTGATCTGTTCGTACGCGGAGAGAATTTTCTCTTAAAAATTACTCTGAAAAATTATCCTCAAAGAATTTTATTTTATTTTTAACAAAATTTACCGGAACTTTGCTAAATTTTATTAAAATTGTAATAAATTTGGTTAAAAATATAGTAAAATTCTTCGAAGTTCACGTTGTCACACAATTACCACGATTTTCAGGGTAATTTTTAAGAAAAAATTCTCTCCGTGTACTCACAAATGTGTGTTACTTTGGGATTTGACCTGCAGTGATAATCGTGAAATATTCAAGTAATGGCATTTTTGTGGAAATGAAACATAACGTTTTATCTAAAGATTTCTGTATTAAGAATAGTCATGTATTTATTTTTTTTTTCTTTCGTGTAGTCATATTAAACCTCGGAAAATGTTAGAAATTAAATTGTATCTAGTGAGATAGCATATCAAAAATTATGTCAGAGTAATAACGTCGGTTCGTAAAAATATCTTCTCAGAATCGCGATTGTAGAGCTTCTCGTTTTAACAAATCTGAAGGTAAATCTTTTACCATGCAGTCTCTTGTCAATAATCGACATGACGTTTACTTTAACCCGGCAACCGACGCCATCCGCGGCTTTGGGTGGAATTTTAAAAGACCTTATCAGCACGAGCAAGGGACAAGTATAAAGATTAGCATAGGCTTAGTATTTATTGCATGCCTCCGGCTCCAACGACGGGCATAAATATTGTTTAAGGGCGACTCTTTATCATATAAACGCCCCGGCGTAACGGTGCTCATTTGAATTCCCGCTTTTTCCACGGCATAAAATGGGCTTCGCCGACGCGCAACAAGCCGTTTACTTCCCCTCCGGTTACCGGAGTAGTTGCTAGCGTCGCGCCGTTACCACGGCGATGCAGCAACGCCAGCGGGAAACCCGCGAGCCTCTTCGCCACTGTACCTGGGAAATGCAAGAAACCTTCGCGAATTCGTTATAATTTCATGTACGTATCTTAACTGCAACTCACGGTCGGTTTAGCATCACGTTTTTCTGCGTTATTTTATTGCCGCCAAATTTAAACGTAATAGCGTGATCAGATTGAGAATAAAGATGTACTTTGAACGTACATCTTTTTCATAAGAAATAAATAAATTGACTGTATTTAGTAACAGCGCAACGATTAAGAATATCATTTTATAATATTATTTTTAACGCAGTGATAATAGCAAATGATAATTTTCTTTGTATTGAATATTATTTGATTATATTACAAAGTAGCAATATTATCAAATGATAATCTAGAATAGTTAAAAATATTTAAGAATATAACGCAATTGGTTTTTATATTATATATAAATTATAGAAAATATTATTTGTAAATAAAATAAGAGAGAAAGAGAGAGAGAGAGAGAGAGAAAACTGCACTATGTTCTAAAATATTTTTGAACTATTTTACACACACACACACACATCAGTTTAAAGAAAAATATCATGGAGAGAGGAAGCTTTATCCTTCTCGAAAAATAAAGTTAAAAGTTAACTCTTTCTACTTCTGTATCTTTATCCTTTTCTAAGGATATAACTTGATTATATCCTGGTAGTTGCACGCCGTACACGATTATTTGTAATAAGATTGAGTGATAAAATTAACTTAGCTCACCGAGCTTCCTCACACGTCTTCCATATCGTGTGTGAACGAAATGATTAATAAAATGATGTGCAATTTATAGAATTTCGATACTCTTTTATTTATTTAATTGAATAATTTTTTTTCTATCAACGCATGCGTTCTAATCTGCAGATTGATAGGAAATATAAGCTGTCAGAGGACAGAGAGATTGCAAAAAAGAATTTATATTTTTATAAATGTGCCCTTTTTCATTTGTATTTTTTTCCTCAATACTATTATATTGAGCAATATATAATTCTGACTGAACATTTATAAAAAAATTCAAGCAAGCACATTTTGTGACTCTTAATGCATATCACAGATTTCATCATGTCTTTATTATTTGAGTGTACGTGAAAGAAAATTTTTAATAAAATTCAATATCTCCCTGAATTTGAGCATTTGATCGTCCTGTTTCCATTTGTCAATTCGCGCAATTCACGTTGCAAGCACAGCTGATCTCGAGACAGTGAATAGTCTTCTATCGGAAGATCTACGTTTACTCGCACCGATTACACATTTATGTCCTATTTCTACGCCGACGAGCACGAAAGCAACTGTCGATGTGCCATCAATCGTTTGCTGACCCCGACGCGTGTACTTTAAATACCAGAGAAGCCTTGAAAGCCGTTTCGATTAATGAAATTCCGCAACACGTCCGCAATTAACCCTCAAAGACCCGAGGCGCTGGTCGAAATGTCCAGCGACGCGCTAATGGCGGGCGATGGTCGTGTAGCATTCGAAACGCATTTAATGAATTCATTATCGATCCAAATCGAGCATTCGGCCCCGCGTTTCGTTTACAAGAGCCATACGAAACGGTACGCAATCGATACGTGAAATCGTTTCGTGTAAAGCGTTACATCACTAAATTGCTGATTCCTAATCTAATTTAATCTAATTCTAAAAATCGAGAGAAGAGAGAGAGAGAGAGAAGAGAGAGAGAGAGAGAGAGAGGAAAACGACCAGGCGCTTCGTAACGTTGATTAAATAAGTTTTTCGATCAATTTGTGTCGCGCGTCGAGGAAAATCTCACTTTTACTCCGATTGGCGACGATCATTTTTTTCATTAATGCGAAATACCGCGTATTCCACATACCGTCGATGCGAGAAACGTAACGGGAATAAGAGCGCGAGTTGAAAAACTCGCTACCTAACTCTCGTGGACGTTTCTTTTAAAATAAAGTAAAGAGAGAGAGTCCTGAAAAGAGAGAGAGAGAGAGAGAGAGAGAGAAAGAGAGTACATTCGCCGCGTAGGGAGCGCCGGCGTGCAAAAATACGTACCTCGAACGATGTCTAATGGAAAAAGAGAGGATGTCATGAAGGGATGAGATGAAGTTTCAACCTGCGCGCGAGCGGCGGGCTCGAAAAAGTTTAGTCAATATCCGCGGGGAGGAGCACGCGGGAAACGGATATGTCGCGTTCAGGAAACGGGACGGTAACGGACATGTGTCGCTCGCGCGCGACGCGTTTTTAACGCGTTCAATTATATACCCGCGCCGCGGTAACGACGACAGATGTTCGGTTACATCGTTCGTGACGTTGTCACTCGCGCCCGCGCACGCGCCTTTCAGAACGATGTCTTTGTTAATAATTAACAGCGCCCGCTCGGCGGCTTCGCGAGCGTAATTACAGCGAGGTAAAGAGGTCGGCGTGCGAGCGCGTCGAGAACGGTTACATAATTCTATTAATAATACCGGGTCATTACATCTGCCGGGGGGAGAATCGGATGAATAATGAAAACTTCCCGACAAAAACTTCACCGCGGGAGGCATTAATTGCTAACGAGGAGCGAGAGATCAAACTCATGATCTTAATGCGACCCGTCCCGGGGAACATTTTGAGAATGTCGCCCCTCGTTTTCTTTTTCCATCCGTTAATATCGCGCAGCATGTGGTGCAGGAAAGATTGAACCGAAGTTTCCGTCCGAGGAGAAGAAGGAAAAAAAAGAGAAGAGAGAGAGAGGGGAGGGAAAGGCTTCCGTAGGTGGACGTCGAAGTCCGTTGTGTTCTCCCCGGGGGATTTTCGCGTGAACTTTTCAGAACTTATCCTCGTCGAAGCCGCGACATGACAGTGAAAGCAAGTATTTTCATAAATCTCCGGGCGCGACATAGATTGATCGTGTTGCTGTATCGACGTCGCCATTACGCTGTAATCGCTCGGATCCGGATGTACGTTAATGGACGATGTCGCTATATCACATGCAACTTAGGCACGCGCGGACGTCGCAAAGCCGCGGATCTTCGCAAGGGGATGAAACGCCCGTGTACACTTCGCGTTTAGAACGGGGGAGCGCGTGCGCTACGTGTGCATATTTACATTACAGTGTCTACATTTTACGTATTTATACTCGAGTGGAGAGATGTGTTATCCCGGTCTTTGACTATGTCGCGGATCGTGTGGATTTGCGAAACCGCTAAAACAATCCCGCCGTGATAAACCGCCGTGATTTAACATTCGACGCGCGACTCAAGACACTTGCGAATGTATGTCTGCCGCGAATTAGCTCGCGCGCGATAGAAACAGTTTCGTCGCATTACGAGCGCAGTTGGGTATATGGTCTGATTCAGGGATAGCGGCCGAAGCAGGGCGGTACGTCCGTTATTTAGGGGTAGTTAAGTGTCCCGAGCATCCTTCTGCCACCCTCGGAACACTCCTCTCTCTCTCTCAGGGGCTGGTCTCCTCAACTTGGCAAACCCGTTTGCTTCCACTAAGCGTATCAGCCTCACCATTGTCTATGCTCATTGTCCCCCTCTTTCCTGCCTACCTCCTCTTCACGTCTATTTCGTGTCGTATTAAGTTAAAGGCAGTACCAGCTAGGACAAATTAGCAGCCGCGTTAATCAGTTCCTTAATTTTCCGCGATGGCCCCACCGAGGTGGAAAATAGAGGAAATGCAGTTCCGCGAGTTTTTGCTCTCTCTCTGTGAATCACAGAGCCGGCTCGGAGAAGCTATTGTTTGCGAGGAACCTCCTTCTCTTCGCGCAAAGTTTTAATGGCGAAGAGTCCCTTCCGCAATACCGGTGATAAAAGCTCATCGTTCATAAATCGTAAGAAATTATTTTCGTAAGAAATTATTGAACCGATTTCGAGATTTTTTAACTTGACAACTCGGACGATCCGCGATCGTTGTACCGTCCGTCAATTCCTTCAAAAAAATTTTGAAGAAAGGAATTAAGATTTAAGATAAATGTCCCAGTGATCGATTAAATATATTTTTTTATAATATTGATATTGAAATTGGATCTTTAAGACATTTCATCAGGCAAGTTATTTTAAATAAGTTACAAAAATAAATTTGCTACACAATTAAGTTAGAATTTAATTTATAATTAACTGAACTTGCCACTGAACTGCTGTATTTGTCTCATACTCGTTTCATGAATTGTTGTGAATTTCCTGTAGTTCCGCGTGACAAACTTTTCCAAGGACGAACGCGCCGCTTTGGTCGGACACGATGGACGGACAATTTCGGGAGCGTTGTTGGAGAACGGCGCCGGCACGAAAAGCCCGACGGACAGTCGGATAAAAGCCGTGCAAACGCGCGACTGTCTTTGTCTTTGAATTCGACGGTGAAATCGGCGAAACCAGACGTAGCCGCGCGGTCCGCGTGGCCGGGATTTCGCGTCCCACGGTTAAGCTGAAGGGAACAAGCAAGACGGGGGTTTTAGGGGGGAGGAACGGGAAGAGTGTCGAGGCGAAAGTGGTAGCGACAGCGGGCTTACGCTTTATTGCGTATTTACATATTTCCATTGAATCTCCGCAACGTTTCATAAAATTCAGTATCTTTGCAAGAATCGACGCGAGAGAAGCAGCTCGTCGAGACTTTATACCTTTGAATTTTCGCGACGGAGATTCACGAGTTCTTTCCACGGAAGAAGAGGGGAGGAGGAGGGGAGATCGTCTTGCTTTTATTTCTTCGAGCATCCCGAATGAAGAAGATCGCTTTAAAAGGATGAAATTTCCCTGCGATCGCGTGCAGGTGACCCTCCCGTTCCCTTTTGTGCGTTCCTCTCCGACACGTCTGACGCTTCACGCGATCGGCGTGCGATTGCGAAGCGCCATGGGAAACGATTCCACAGGTTCCACCGCAACAACAACGGTTTCTCAATATAGAATTTTCGTCCGAATTGATATGTATGAGGAGCATATTGTGCATGCAATACACAGGCAGGTTTTGCGCATCCTTTTCCCTCGTGCTTGCACATTCTCCTCAGGTATCTTTGAAAATAGAGTTCGATTTAATATGGACATACGTTGACGCAGAATTGATAACTGAAAAGATTGTGTGTATACACGTGCGCGACGTCGGGTACGGCGCGTTTAAATCTCCGTCCGTATTGTGTCTGTATCGTCACTCGGTATTTTTATAAAGCGCGAATAACGATACTTTTACATCAAACGCAAATTCTCTCGTGCTATCTTAAAATATGTAATTAGGTGTATGTGAGATAAGGTAATTTCTACGGCGCTTGTACGTGCCGTCGAAAAAACTCGCGAAAACGAAAAACACATCGCGTTACGTTCCGTTACACAGCCTCGTGTAACAATTTTCCCTGCGCAAGCTATATTCCCCATGACAAGATACTTTATACTCCTCCGGGAATTTAATCCCGTGTTGCACCGTATCGAGCAAGTGTCCGCGATTTTTCTTGTCAGCCGCACCGACCGACCTGTTGGCAAATAATTTCCTCGCTCGACAAAACGCCGGCTGCGGAGAGCGAAAGGGAATTCATTGGACCGGGCCGCGCTTTGTCTTGGCTGAACTCGCCTGCATGAAGCCGCCTCATGAAAGTTCTCGTCGGTTCCACACCGCAGGGATTAAACTTGGTACGGTTCTTCGGGGTAGATCCTTCGAGGGTAGGATAGGATAGGGTAGGGTCGGTACCCCAGCGGCCGGGGTATATCACGGAAAAGCTGGCCCCGGACCGAACTCACCCCTCTCCCCCCCTCCCCCGTCTTTTCCATCCCCAGTCATCGAGTCGTAGCGTTAAAGCTCCGTTAAAGCCGAACCGCGTAAAATTAATTAGGACGTTTACGAGCGACCCGATTTCGGCAGGCTGCTTTCCGACTACGACGTGGCTCTCGTAAAATTCGACGAAAGAGTGGATTAACCAGTCCCCCCGCCCCTGTCCTGCCCCCGCGTCCTGCGAGCACCGCTCGAAGAGCTTCGATTTCGCGGGATGAAAAATAATAGGGACGTCGCGAGGATCCAGGTGGATGATATGGGCTTAGCCAGGATCGGACGGTTAGTTGCGATGAGGTACGGTAACACGGTAGTTTCCGCTTCGCTCCCGGTCCCCGAGATCTCTCACGGGCCATCTACGAGCGCGCCGGAAACGATGGCGACCGAGCGTGTAGAATCGTATGGGGCAATTCGGATTACGAGCGTGTTACAGCGCGGCGGTTCCCTCCCATTTGTTTCGCTACACGCGGGTTTCCCCCATGTACGAGCTGTTTTATTCTCGCCGCGGATCCATTTGCGCGCGCGGCTAAGTCAAAACAAGAATTTTGCACCTCGCCGTGCCATTTTCCCCCGCGCCCGATGTAAAATGCGACTTAAAATTGCCGAGGGTCAAAAAGTTTCCCCGCGACACCTCGTAAAACTTTCTCCCAAGTGTTGTTCGCCACATGTAATATACAACACGTATATACATCTTGAGCATGATAAAAGGATTACATCAAATATTAAACGTCCCAATCCGGTATAAGCGAAGGTTTATAATTTAATGATATATCCTTCCCCCTCCCCCTCTTTCGGAAGTTACACGGGGGAGCGCGCGCTATTATCGAATTCGCTAAAAACGTAGTTTATTCTGTAATCCGCAATCGCGGATTTCCGCAGAGGTCCGAGGTGCATTATGAGCGCGCTTCTCTCGTGCCGATTTACTAGTTGAATCGAGAGAATCAGGATATCCTGAAAACACGCCGCCAGGCGTTTCAGGACGGCCTGCCGGCGCGGCGCATCGCTGCATCGCAGGGGAGTCGTAGTTTGCAGGAAAGCAGGCTAATTGAGAGGTCGGCCTCCGGAGAGTAGAACGAATCGCTTAGCTACCACCCTACTTCCGCCCTTCCCCATCCCTCTCTCTCTCTCTCTCTCTCTCTTTCTCGCTATCTCTCCCTTTCCCTTGAGCTACAGTCGTGCGCTTACAGCGTAACGACGTCGCTTTGGAATTATTAATAGATCCTTACCCCACGAGATCCCCATTGTTGTCTGAGGACCGGTTTCCCTCAGGCTTTTTTCGTGGGCGATAACTGGCGCTCCAGAGGGTGTCGGATATATGCGGCGAGTGTAAAAGAGCCTTAGAATCCCAAAATACTTACACGCGTGATACTACATTTGGTCTTAGAAGACTTCAGATGAAAAATATTTGAATGAATTGAAACATTTCAAAACTCTCCCACTGATGAAGAGAGAGAAATAAAGACTTTCGACGGGAGAGAATTATGTAACTATTTCACTTATTTAGCTCTTTAATGCGCGCGGAAGATAACTGAAGGGATTTCGTCTCGCTTAGCTTTTAAATGGCAAAAGAATTCGCTGAGAATTTTATCTTCGATTCACGGATTAATTTAAATGTTTCAGATTTATTTGTGCACAACACCGCCCGCGTTTGTTCGATTTAATATAACGTTAAGCGCGAATTTTTCGCAATAATTAAAATAATTAAAATATTATTTTCTATTGCAAAGGCGATGTGCGCAGAATGATGAAATGTTTTCAATGTTGAAATTATAATTAAAATCTTGCACGCTCTTTGTAGTATAAGATGTAGTATGAGATATAATAAAGATTTAATATATCCAATTTTGCTGAAAATCCGATAAACCGATTGCCGGATCACAACACTCGCATTAATACATTATCGTCCGTACATCTTTAAACAGTCTCGACATCGAATTAAGTTAATCTCGATACACCGACGATCTTAACGTAGAGGAGGAGCTTTTGAATTATTCGCACACGCGAAAACGATTTAAATTACAAATCTCCGTTTCTTGTTCATTTTGATATTCGCTGTCTGGTAAATTGCAAATCCCCATTTTCCGAAATACAGCAGAATGCGACAAACCATTGTAACGCAGCTTCTACAAATATTTTATCCCGCGCATTATATCGACGCTATTCAGTTCTTCATCAATACCATGATTTATGTATCGCAATATGTGAAAATTGCGTAATATTTTGGACTCCTTCTACATAGTGTATGTGTGTGCCGTACTCTTTAGTTCAAATTCAAACAAATGCCTGTATGTTTTAACATATCGAAATGCGTTCGCTTTTTACGTCAAGCAAAGACCTACTAATAAACAGGGGAAGGACCGACTGATGAAATTTCAAATTTTAACAAGTTATCTCACTTGATTAAAAAGAAAAAAAAATAAGGAAGAGAGTCGATGATGCGAGGATTCGGAGGAATAACGAACAAGGTAGAATTATAAGATCGCGATTTATCGCTGTCGTTAAGTCGATATTATGAGATAAAAACCAGACATTGTATACCACTCGCATTTGTATTTCGCGCGATGGCGAGCGGCAATTCCTGCCTGCGTTTTCTGACGACGCGCGGACTGTCGCGGACGGGGTTGGGGGACGCGATTAATTTCCTCTCGTCGACACGTGTGCGGAAAGGCACAGCCCTTCGAGAACACGGGCAACACGTAACGGGGTCGCGGACGTACGGCTCCTCGGCATTGATGCGACGTATAACGTTCCGTAATGCGATGAACGTTACGGCGGCGGCGGCCGTAGAACGCGTCGCGCCGCGCCGCGCCGCGCCGGCGACGTCTGACGTCGGCGTTGCTGGTAGTGCCGTTGCCGTTGCATTGTGTAGTGCCTGGCACCAGCCCGCGAGACACTGAGTTACGAGCCACGGAAGGGAGGTCGCGGCCACTTCCGGTTGTAATGCAGTTTGCGCAACAATGGAAGCCACAATGGGGCCAAGGGACCGACGTAACATTGCGCTCCCTTCGGAGACGTTGGCCTTTGACCGAGGATCAAAGCGCTCTTCCCCACATCCCCGACCTCGTATAATTCGCGCGAAACCTTTGCGGGATGGGCACCACCCTCCCTATCACGTCCCCCCCGTTCGCGATCTTATGGCGGACTTATAGCCAGCGGATTATAACTTGGTGGGACCGGTAAGTGATTTTGGATTATTCCTTAGGGGGGTACGTCGTGATGCAATTATCCCCGGTTAACTCGATACAGCGAATTTTACTTGGTACACAGTAAAACGCAGAGATACGATACAGGGGTGAAATTTTCTCGAAGCGATTCAGTAATGATTTTTTTGAGCGAATAACGTAAAAGATATATATACGTACGCATAAGTAACACTCGCGAAAGGAAAGCGGAGAATAAAAATCTATCGAGCTCATTAAAAAGTCTGATAGCCTGCGACTTTGTAATGTAAAGGGCGAGATCATTTAACAGATTTTCAACTGCTGGTCGGGTTTCAGGCCGGAATCCAGAACGAGAGAGGGAACCGGGCGCGGCGAACGTATTTAAGATATCTTTAATTAACGTACTTCCATTGCAAATCTAATCGACGAGCGTTAATGAAGGCCGTTGAAGACGGTTTCTTCGTTCCGGCCGTTTCCTTTATTATTCTCGCTGTCTTGGAGGGTGGAGGGTGAGAGGTGCAGAATTGGCGGCAAACGAGCGGCACCGCCAATTCCCGCACTCGTTGTCGGCTCGCCGAGGAAGAGTCAGCCGAGAAGTTCGCCAGTTTGTCACATTGGGAAAAAGACTGGTGAATTTAGAAAGAAGCGACCGAGTAAATTGAAACCGTTCTTCGTCGGGACGCGACTGCTTTGAATAGCACGACGATTTGTCGACATGACACGCGTTCGAAAATCGTACACGACTTCCGAAATTCGGTCGATAATTAACGCATCGCGCGTATTTCTCCCCCCTCGTCGGCGAATTAGAAAGAGGTTCGCTAGTATACACCTTTTGATATGGATTAGGAGATAAATCGCGAGCGTTACAGCGAGTCGACAGCGCGGGATTGAATTAATTCCTGATAAAGAATTGGCGTTGGCGGACCGCTTGAGAGATCGTTAGAGGGCACAGCCGGGGGGATAGTAAGCGCGACGAAAGGGTGAGACGGGGAGGGTGGAAAGCGAGGGCAGGGCACGGCTTCTCGCGAACGTTCTTCGAAAACTTTAAATAATGTTTGTAAACTCCGCCCGAAGTAATTCGCGTAAGAAAAGAGAATTCCGGATCCGCGGCGAATGGAGGGATCGAGTTTACGACAACTTTAGAAATAATGCCATGATCTTGCGGTCGATTATACTTCGACGCGCGGACGGATGATGGATAAG
This sequence comes from Monomorium pharaonis, assembly GCF_013373865.1. NCBI lineage: Eukaryota > Metazoa > Arthropoda > Insecta > Hymenoptera > Formicidae > Monomorium > Monomorium pharaonis. Next base: position 2,120,466 of record NC_050467.1, read on the forward strand.
CGGGGGGAAAAAAACCTCGCGGATTGCAGGTACGCGGCGCGAACGCGATTTGCCCCCGTGTCCAACGAGAAAGAGAATTAATTATTCCCTCTCTTATCCGCGCAACCAACAAACATTCGTTTCGGTCAATAAATTATTTGAATTTTTGCTACTTCAGCACGGTTATTATTATCGGTGATGAGTACGGGGGATTCATTTACCAATTTAAAAGGCCACGTGTAGACTAATTGATTAAAATTTTGATTGACGTTAAAATTCAACGCGTGTTTCTAGATGCAATAAATGTGAGATTCGGGGTATAATTTAATTCGAGATCTACGGTAAGCGCGAAATGAGTAGCTGTTTGTCATTATTTATTAATATCGCCGAGTATATTTTCGTCAGGTCGGATTACGTGCCTCGAAAGTGGCTTAACGAACTTCCTTACGAGATTCATAAAGTCTGTAACCGACGTCGTTCGGAAAGTTTTTACGCGCGGCAGCGGGGCCAGTGGGAGCACGCCTCGATTTTCGAGAAGCGCTTTATCGCTCGCTTATTAACAATCCCCCAACTTTTGTTTCTCTCCTCGGCGACTATCTTCGAAGGGAACGTCTCGCAATCTGTATACTATATAGTCTCTTACATTGTTTTTTAAAGATCTGCCATGCGACGCGGAAAACGCTGTCGCGCGGCAAACGAGAGGGGATTTCTCGCAAAGCGCGTCGCGTCGGCCGTTAATATTTTTCTTTTTCATTTATTTCTGCAGCCGAGAGTAAAGTAAAATATGTGTGCAGCGGAATCAAAAATGTATGCACGTAGCGGCGCAGTCACCGAATTTTCCTGACAATACGGCTTTCGAGGCTCGAACGAATGTAATTGTTTGATCGTCGTCTAGTTGGTAGATATGTACGATGCCCGACGGCAGCATATTGGTATTTGCTTGTCGCACGCGTCAATACCGTCACTTAACTAGCAAATATCCGACCTGAAGCGAGGTAGATAGGCGGCCAAACTCCCGGACAGCACTCCCACCTACAAATCCCGTGCTTGATAATGTCACCTATTGTGACTGTTCTGGCACAGACTGCGCGCTACAAACATCGGAGATCCGGTTACAATGAATTTTAGTCCTGCCGTCGCTCAAGTTAGCGAAACAATTAATGAGATGCAAGGAACAAGTTCGAGGATGTCACTGTTATTAAAATTTCCGTTATATCGGATATGTTCGATGTTGGAACGATTTTAAACGGTAATTTGTAAAAATATCTCTGATAGCTGATACTGAAAATATCAAATATATTGTTATTAAATTTTCTATTATATCGACAATATTTAGCGTTGTTGTTAACAGTTAAGTAATATTATTAATTAATTAATTTAATCTAATTTCAGCAGTAAAAGCATAATATTCTTTGTGTCTTTATATTGTGAAAATTAAATTAATTTTATTTATGTTTATTATTTTATTTATTTATATTAATTTTTTATTTATAAATTACAAAATATTCCGGAAAATAATATCTTCTCTAGTTAAACGATCTTTTTTTTGTAATGCATTAAGGTAAGTCGTTACTTTCTTCGAGAGTTTATAAATCGTAAAGAATTCTTTGGAGAATGTTCAGCTCGAGGAAAAGTTAGTGCGTTCAAGCGATTAAGAATGGAAATAAGTTTCGACAAATGAACCCAGCTCGCCATTTGGTCGATACAAGTGGCGCAACACGGGTTATCGGCAATTCCACGAGCCAGCCTGTTTGTTTCTGCCGGGTTGCCTTTATTATTCTATTTTTCCTCCGCAAAGCACGGTCGTCTCGGCTCGCATTCAAAGATGCCAGAACAATTTTATTTCCCATATGCGCGCCGCTGCAACACACCAGAATGGTAGCTGCAATAAGCGACTCCGCTCGCTTCAAGTACGGTCCGAGCGTCGGTTTTGTTTCATTTCCTTCTTTCTACCGTAATTGCATCTCGTTACGCGCTATTATATAGTCTTTAGCGCTATCTGCAATGTAAAAAAATCGGGAATAAAACCGGGCGGTTAAGGGTTAAGAGGATATTCTAGAGCGCGAGAAAGTTTAAACTGTTTTTGGAAATTATTTTAAGAAAACTGCTATATATTTTTCTCTCCTACATATTTAGTAAATATGCACAAATTTTGGTATCGTTAAATGTTTATTAGTTTCCTGGTAATGTTTATTACTTGTTACGTACGAAGCCCATGATGCTATTGACATCAACTTTTACATGTTTATCGTTGAACCAAAATTAATAAAAAATATTGCAAATTATTAATTGGCAAATTATAATGACATAATTTTAAAAAACAAATATCATTTTTTAACGAAATTAATTAAATTGAACATAATAAAACAATTAATTAATTTAATTGTTTTGTTGTGTTTAATTTATAGATATAATAATCCCATTTCAAATGAACAGCTGTATTTTGCATATGCGCAAAAATACAAATAAATGCAGAAAAATACGTGCGTAATTTCTCGGAAAAAAAAAGGTCACTTTTTTGCACTTTAGACTAAACACTTACTTATAAGTGAGTAGCCGGAGCAGCGGCGAGCGTTGATTAGTTTCATGAATTTAATTTTCGAAGGGAATCTCTTTGCACTCGATTTATCTGAAGGACAAAAGAAAGCGCGACATTTTTTGCGTCGGGGGATTGGAATACCAATCGAATCACTGAAAACTGCCTCTCTTTTCCTCCCACACTCGTGGGCGCGTGGAATCCGCTGATATTTCCGCTTTTTGCCAGTAAAACATGTCAAATATGGATTCCACGCGAACACAGCGATCGCGCCGGATTCAGTGAGAGCGGTCGAACCGTTAAAAAGTTTTGTTCCGCCATTACGGTCACGCGATAACAGTCTATTCGCGTCAGCGTAACTTGCTGCCCAATGTTGCCTACTCTTTGACAGAATATCTCGTTTTCGAGCGCGCAGTCGTACGCTTCCTGCCGAAAATAACGCGCCATTTCCGGCGGCGGCGATTAATCCCGATGCACGCGCGCGAGCGCGCGGGCTTTTAAATTCCCTTTCCCAGACGCGACAGATTATAGCTTTGGTTTCGAGACAACACGTCTCGTGTGCGCTGACGGGTGGTACAATACGTGTGCGATGAACGGAGAACAATGCGGAACGCACGGCGATAGACGTAACGTACAAACGGGCGCGATGTCAGACTGCATTTGGCAACATTCGGCCGTAATAGAAACGTTTTGGGGCTAATTAAAACCGCGAATAATAATTGACCGCCCTGCGCTTTCCAATAATTCCATTGTCGGAGATAACGTCACGATTCGTTCCGCATAGATGTAACGTCAACGATCATCCCTCCCCCGCCCCCGCTTCTTCTCCTGCGTGCGTCCGACGTGTGTTCCGCTAATATATGTATTTTATTCGCGCATTGATATCCGCGAAACCGCGCTGTGACATCGCGTTCCGCACGCTCGATTTTCATACATTTTCATACGTATCAAATCAACTTGATGGACGTTTCAATAAATTATTTCCGACATTCAACGGGACTGCTCGTCGAATTCTTCGGAATAAATCAATCTTATATCGGTCGGGGTCATGGATATCGATACTAGTCACTCTCTTAATTACGTAAGCATTTAGTGATCATGTACTACAGTGTGATTTGCCTACTCAATATTGTATGTTTATTTGATTTAAGAATATTTCTAACTAAGAGCGCAAAAATTACTTATTTTTTAAAAAATTTAAAAAAAGAATACTGCATACATTTTTCTACATTTTTGTTTGTATAATACATATTCAATAAATAAATGTCTATAAATTTGGGTTTCACTGAATGTTTATTAGATCTTGTGTTACGTAAATTTAAAAATAAAACTTAACTGAAACATAAACTTCAAATTTTTTTAATTTGCAATATTTTTCATAGATAAACAGATATTTATTTTATATGTACAAAAGTTGAAGTCGATATTTCTGAGAAATCGTATCAGTAAATTGTGTTTATTTTTAAATTTAGAATAATTAATTTGTAGGTAAAATGTACGACTAAATATGTACATATAGATTTATAAAGGTATAGAAAAAATATGTGCAGCAACTTTTTTAAATTCCCACTTTCTCACGCTCTAGATCACGCTCCTTAATTTGTAAACTTAAGAGTTTGTATTTAGAGTGACCTAAAGATTCGAGCGGCTGGAAACTAGTTTGAAAAAAAAGAAATAAAACGAGACGGAATATTAATATGACCGACTTTTGGCCACGTATCGTGTATACAGATATATTGACAAAAGGTTTTAAAAATTCATGGAATTCGTTTCCAACTTTTCGTTCAACGGAGCAAACGAAAGTAAGTAATGGTACGGGCAAGTGTCTGTTCTTAATTCTCAATGAGTACGTAATCTCAACGGATTACGTTCTACTGCACGCGATAATAAAACAGATGATACATTATATGAGATGTGCGCCTGCAATTTTCCATTATGGCGAGCCGCAATTGCCGGAGTGAACATAATGAGCTTTTGTCGTCATCATACGCCACCGTATGTCCTCGTAATGCGTAACACAGTTGTAATTTTATGACAAGATAATACGCTCGTTTAACATGCAAGAATTTACGACATATGCGATATCGAAAATTATCTATTAATCGACGGTAACCATAACGCGATCACGCTCACGCGTTGCCCGCGATCGTTTATTCATGCGGCTCTAATTGAGTCACATTGAAAGCGTAACGTGTGGTTCCATACATTTATTTCCTGTGCCGCAATATCTTTCAGATCGCGAGCGATAGGAGCCGTTAGGCACGACGAAGCGTGAAGTATCGTGCGGCCTTGGATACGCCGTTTAACCCAATTCAAGAATATTTTATGCCGAATGATTACGGCGATTTGGCGAATGATGTAATTAAAAGTGAATAAACTCGTCGTGTCGACAAGTAGAGGCGCAGGAGGAGTGAGAAGGCGCAGGTGATTCGGCACACGAGAATAACTTACGTATTTCCTACGCGCGTACACTGGATCGTCATGTACGATCGCGCTGCGCAGAGAAGTTTCAGTGGAATTCCAAATGTAATTTCATCACCCTAAGTACTCTCGTTACTCTCGTTACTCTCGTTCCTCTGCACACCGGTCGCTATTCTTGGCACCGGCGCATTAACTTGGAAATAGTCGCTCCATTTTCTTTTCTTGCATAAATGACCACTTGGAGTGATTTTTCATCCCAGTTAAAAGTCATTATTTTGCAATTTATTATTACCTAAATTTGAAATTTTTATTATAAACTCTTATCATATATTTAATTGATTTTACAACGTAAATGATCGCCCGATGATTTCCTGCATCCCAACTTGTTTCGACAGATCGGTAATATTAACATATGGATTGTTCGATTGTACAAATTAAATCTTCGAATCTTTGATTAAAAGATAAATATGAATTTTAGGATGAATAAAAAAATTCACTGTAACGTGAGCTCCAGTTTTTCGACGATAGAGTGTAGAAAACACCCTAAGTGACTAGTTCTCGACTTAAAAATACGAGCTATCGAATTAATGTCGGCCCACCGGCTGCGGAGGAAGATACGAAGGAGATACAGCCGCGAATGTACGACGGCGAGTAGCATGATTATGGGGGTGGCTATTTCAGGCGCATGATAGCGATGTCGAGTCGGTTACAGATAATCGCCGCGGTCGTGAAAGTCGGGCCATTCGGACGCGAAATTGTTAACTTAATTCCATTCTCTAATTCAATTAACGCCACGCCTTCCCCCGTGCCAGACGTTACCTACCGTACAGTCCGCCGCGTGATTAAATGGAAAGTACTTTCGCGCGGAGAAGCGATCTTTCACGCTTTCCACGTTCCCGGAGCGAGTAACAGGCGAGCATGGCCGCCCACATCCAGGCGCGCTCCACATCCGACGGGTCTACCTTAGTAATCTGCCTCCAGTGACGAGGTGCACCGCGCCGGGCATTTATTTCCGGCTCGTCCGTTCTGGTCGTTCTCGCGTTACTTCAGCGTCACCGCGATGTTACGACGACGCGTCGCCGTCACGCCGTGAGTTGCGTCGGACACTTCGAGTGCTGTAACGCGAATCATTATTCAACAGTACTCTCGGCCGGAAATGTCTGGGCCGAAAAATCCTTCTCGGAATCCACATTTCGAGAGCATGCCGGTGGAAAAAAGAAAAGATGATGACCTCAATAGAGCGCGAAAGTTGTGTTTTCTTGCAAAATTTTATAATTACAACTCGTTAATTAATTTAAAATTAATTTAAATTGCATCAGGAAAATCGTAAAGTTACGTAATGAATACATTATAGATTATTCATTCTAGATATCTTTAATAATATAGCTTTCTTACGTAGCCGCGGGTAAACGTTTACCTTTCCCCGTATGATTATCTTTTTTTCCTCGTCCGTCGTCCTCTTCCTTAATGCCCCAGCGATGCGAAATTTTCCTCGAAACACGCTGCCGTTGACAGCAACGGACGGCTATCATTAATTGGCGGTAATTGTTACGACACACTCGAGCCTGAGCATGGAATTTTCTGGATTTTGACAGTTTACGAGGAACCGTGAAACTTTCACCTTTTTTTTTTCCCCTTTTTATTTCGTTTGACATCGACGATTCCACGTGCGTTTGAAAACGAGGCGTCGGTCGCGAGCGGGAGGAAGGGGGGGGGGGGAACGCATCTGATTGCCGCCGTGACCGGTGGCGAGGGCCATCGGCACGAGTCGCCCGTCCGCGCGGGGCTGGTCACGCATTAGTAATTGCCAATTTCCAGGCAAACCCTAAACCGACGTAAACGTAGCCGCGTCGGTTGTGCCGCGTCAAGGGAATCGGTACGCCAGACACCGCGCGGCCGGTGCCACCACGATGACATAAACACGCGGGATTCGGGCACGGCCGGCGCCGATGAATTCAATTTCCCGCTCGTTACGCGCGGGATGAAGAACGACGATTTCATCGACCAACGTGACGTTGCCGCCGGGATTATCGACCCGTCCGTGTCGCTCGTCCTGCGCCGGTGTCTTTCGCGTCCGCGCGCGGTTTTTTTCGCGTCACGCATTGAAATTGCGAACGACGCGGCCCCCGTCGCGAATGTTACGAGATTAGAGAAGACGAGCGCCGAGCAGTTTTACAGCCGCGCCCGATAACGCGCGTAGCCGAACGTTTCGATTTACGTGAAAGTCGCCGTAAAGATCCGAGATGGCCGTAACTGCGCGCCACCCATCCCCCTGACGTATCGTTGGAACGACCGGTCGGCTTTTATGATTATTCATAAAACCCCGGCCGCGTGTCGTTGATCCGAGTTATTTCCGGGGACAGCTTGCAGGTAGATTCGCTTGAATCTCAAAGTCTTGAATTTTTGGAAACGTTCGCGAATACAGCCGGGATTCATGAGAGCGGAACTGAACGCGGCGCATGATTATAACTGACAGAGGGTAAACGATCCGGGGCATCGTCGATCGCGGAAGTCGTGCCTCATGGATATTCATAAGTCGCGCACCACGTCCCGCGGTGTACCACCATTAATCCGACCGCTTGAACCGCAACGAGTCCTTAATCATGGCGCAAGGAAAAAGTAAACCCAGGAGAAACATTAACTTTCGCGCGGCATCATCTATTATACTCCTTTTTTAATTCGTACTTAATCACGTTATATTTAGATCGCTCAGTCACGTCGCTCGGTCATCATTTGTTAAAGTGTCTTGGCATCGTGTTACATATTTTAAACGTGCGAATTATGATACGCGTGGGAGTTGTGCGGAAAATTTAAAGCTATGAAAATAAAGCTGCTATAAAATAATGAGGCTATGAAGCGCGCTGCTTTCCCGCGAATAATATATCCACTGTTGTTTCATTTGTTTGTCACAAAAATGTTTTTAAGGCTCTACATCATTCACTAAGAATTATCGAAATTTAAAACTGAAAGCTACTTAGCTTTTTTTTTATTAATAAATGACAAAAGTTTTGACAAATACTCAAATTTTAATTCTGAAGTTAACTGCAAAAAGGAAACGAAAATTTGATTTATGATTTGTGCAGTAAAAATTATTTTTGAAATTTTAGTTAAATAGCTTTTAAAAAAGCAAATGAATTTTTGCACGAATTTAATACGGTTTTATAGGATACGTAAAAATTTTATTCAATGTCACTTTCTCATTAAATTTTCAAATAAAAACTAAAATAATTTTTAAACCATCAGTAAAAGAATTATTATTGAATAACAGTAAATGATATCATTGACACTTGTAGTTTTGGATTTCCAAATTCGTCGTAAGACGCGATCTAATTGATACTCTTTTTCTCCCGTGACGTTTTGAATTTCTACAGCTGTTTAGTAATGCGGGACGGCAATATGACAGATTGTCCGACATGCTTGTAATGGCCAATGAGAGATGGGCGACAGCGGCTCGTATTTATGCGGCAAATGCAAAAACACGAGGCCGGACAGGACGACGGAACGCGGCGCAATTGTTGCGCGGACGCTGCACGACAGGACGAATCTCGCCGGGCAGGACGATACAGTTGACAACGGTCAAGTACCAGGCGTGTACGCATACGCAAAACCGAATTGTATTAGGAACTTCCCGCGAGCACATGCTCGAATTTGCATAAACGCCGCGCGCTCGCCTCTGTTACAAACCCGCGGTGCGCGCGCGCGCGAGCGAGCGGGCGAGCGAGTGCGCGTGCATATATGTATATGTGTGCATGCGCGCGTGTCAAGTGCGTCCGGGGTAGGACCATAGGCGCGCTCGTTGTTGCACCCCAAAGTGGCTAAATCTATTGAAATGACCCGCGGACACGCGGCAGCTGGATTTCGCCGGGAGACTCTGAATCGTCGATCTTTTTCCCCGCGTTCGATGGGATTCGCGTGTGGTTTGACTCGCGAGAGTTCATCCGCATCTTCCAATTAGGGCAAGCCCGCTCAAAATGACGAACAACGCGGTCGCCAGGTGTATACCTGTAGATGGGAAATCGCGCACATCAATTAATCTCTAGGCGGGACAATCGATTTCTTGCCGCCGGGGCTATCCGTCTATCCGCGCTACTTCCGCCTCGCGATATTTAACTATTAATTACCTATCGGCCGCGCACGAAATATTTTACGCCGTTCCGTACATTCGTCTTCGCTTCTGCGGTACTTCCATCGTGGAATAAATCGCCGCAAATCTAGAAATTAAATTAATACGAGATGTAACATTCAAACCGAAAAGATGCTTGCGATTATTGTTGGTCTGTCTTCTCATATTCTCTTCGCGATTAATGTGAACTGTCCTCTGTACATTTTTTTAAATTCTCGCTTCCTCGACTCATTCACGAGGATAAAATTTTTATAGCACCCGAAAATCTGTATTTTTTGCGCTGTAAAAGCTTGATTCAAATATTCAAGCGAATCGTATAACCGAAAATCGAAGGAAAATCCGCGAGTGGAGAATTCCGAGGAACCGACGGATGTATCGTCGTCGCTGTTCCTTACTCTTTCTCTTTTTTTTTTCTTCCCTCACGTGGACGACCTTATCTGTTTGCCCGTGTCGCTACCGGCTCCGGCGCGTTTTCCGTATTTTTGTACCGCGCGATATTGGTCCCGGCGGATAGCTCGATAGTTCGATACCTCGTGATACACCGAGTATTATTGCCATTCCTGTTTACTCCAGCAAAACAAAGTGCCCAGGCCCGTGCGGACGAGTATATATACGCGGATAATGGGGACGAGATCGTTCCGGGGTTGTTCCTTCCTCTTTTAAACGCCGAGTAATTTCGACAGCCGCCCCCGTTCCGGTATCCCGGAAACGATCGATGCGATGGCATTTTCCGAGGTTGAAATTAAATTTGGTAGCACGAAAGACATTCCGGTACATAATATTACGGGCGGCCGGGTCAATAAATCTAGTCGACAGTATTGTACATTCTTGAGATAAATGCTCGCTTGCAAGACACGAGAGCAAAAAAACAGCTCCTTCTTTTTTACTTCTTGTCGCTCTGTTATGAACTTTCAAGGAGGTAATAAAATATCGATAGGTGGATGCATGCTTACAAGAAAAAATCCAGGTACGTGTATCTCGCGGATAATTTTGAAAAATTCGATATTAAGATACAAAGTTTGACGCCGTAAATGTGTAACATGCATAATAAGTACCAACGGATTAATGGATTGGCGTTTTGCACAGAACATTTTTTAATTTACTTATTTAAAAAGTGAAAATAAATAATTTATTCTGAAAGATGAAAACACATTAATCCATTTTTTTAAATATGTACTCATCACGTGGACAAATATGTGCACATCATTTTTTGAGTCTTTAGCCGACAAATTAAAATTGTTACATCCCTTCGTCGCGTTTCATGCGCGGTGACAAACGGACGCGTTGAAAAATGCATCAAGATTATGACAGGACCAAAATCGACCAATAGTGCCAGATTGCACACGGTATTACCTACGTACGAGATGTTACTTGTACGCTGTCGCGTATGTACCTTGCACGCGAAACCACGCGATCGGTAATACGCCGCCGCTGCGGCAAATCGTGAAATAAAATAAACGTACGATGGCAAAACGCATTACCCATAAAATAAGCGCTGCTGGCTGCCGCCAGCGTTGAGCTATCGGCCGACCTGAATACGACGACTCGGCAGCCTCCTCCCTCCCGCCGGTTTCCTTACGACAGGTTCCGTCACTTTCATCACGCGCGCAGCGACGTTTGTGGAGCATTCGGAGGGACAGAGGGGAAGGGAAAAAAAATGCGCTCTCGTAAAACTGGCCGTTCGCGACGCGTGTCGCTGCGTCGTGAGGGAGAGACGTATGTAGAACGTAAAACGGTACGTGCGTGTCCGTAAAAATGGAACAGAGGGGGGGAGAGAAGGGCGGCATACGGAAAGGGCGAGGTCGATCGCCTCTGCGTCCTAACAATGTGGCAAATGGACTCGGACTATGGACACGGACGATGAATCAAGTCTTCGCCGTTTTTCAGAGTTTCCGAAATAAAGTTGAGATCGAAATGTTATTTTGCACATGCATACATTAAAAGCGGAAATAGAAAATCCTGTGATTTTATAATACAAGGAAGAAATTAAGAAAAAAAGAAAGTCATTAACGTATAATGTAAATTCTTATGAACAGCGTTTAAATATTATATATATTTTTGTAGAAAAGTTTGAAATTTTAAATCGTTGTGCTTATATGTGTTTGCAAATGTCACGCGTTACGTCAATTTCTCGACGAGCAACGAGAGATACAAATTAGAGACAACGATTTTATTATCTCGCAAAAATTTCGTGCATAAAGGAATTGCGATGGGAAAAGACAATGGTAAAATTGGTCTTGCGTATGTCTGCAAGATTTTTCTCTCTGTTGTTTAGCGAAAAGCTTCAATTGAGGCTCCTTCGAGCGTAAAAGTCCCGAGCTTTTTATAATATTTTCCCTTTGTATGAAACCTACGTTGGTCCTTCAATTACTTTCGAGTTTCCTCGCTCTATTAGACTTTAATTTGCTGTTTCCTCGCTACATAAAGGAGACACTCCCTCGCATACGTCTTCAGCTTTGCCCTCAGCAGCTCGATAACGAAGTTTATAATTTAAGTCACGTTTTTAATTTTTCACCCTTGATTCAATTATCAACTGATTTGCGATCCATTCGGAGGCAACTTCTTTATATAGTTGATTAAGCATTTATCCTTTAAGTGGCGAGTTTCAAAAAACTCTCTGTGAGATAGATTATCTATGAATTACGTATTAAATGCATACTTTTACTGGTGTTGTTGTCACCTTATTTCGTTCTAGACACACAAGTAATTTCTTAGATCGTTACATCTACGAGAGAAAACTTAAAGCAGAAAACTTTCGATTGACACAAATCGAGATGGAATACTTTTTAAACTGATATAGAGGCATCATAACTCATTTATTTCCGAAGCGGAAATTTGTGGATCTCGATATCTAATAATTATAATAATCATTAATTGCTCGCTGGAAACAATTAATTAATACTCACAGGAAATGGAGAGCCGGACCGTCGGTATATCGGAACACGCACGGCAACGACGATTTACTAATTCCGTATATACACCTGCGTTTCCCATAAATTTGTCAGACTTTGGACATGGAGCTTTCTGGGCCCAAAGTATGCATTAATATTTCTCTACGCGCCACGAGCAGCCAGTTCGGGCTTCCGGTACTATCGAACAATGTCCACGTGTTGTTCGTTGTCTAAAGCCAAGCGAAGTCAGAGACAGTGGGGAGAAAGGGGAAGAGAAATAGGAGAAATAGGAAACACGGAGAAAGAGAGGGAGCGAGGGAGAAACAGCCTGATGGGACAGGCAGTGATTTCGCTGCTTACGCCTGACCCATTTCGCATTCGTACCACTTGCCGGTCGAAATACAGCCTCGTACGCTGTCGCGTGTTTGCGCAGTGACTACGGATGGCCGGTACGAGGTTTGCTAGAGGATGAAGCGGCGACGAGGAAAGCGGAAGAGGGTTCGGGGGATGTGAGCGGCGGCCGGCGGGGGGGAGGAGATGAACGAGCTGGCTCGCGGAGGATGTTCGCAGGACGAGTGCGCCGGATTATATCCGGACCGATTCTACCGAAATGTATCTCCGTCGTTGCGCTTGAGTACGTCCGGGATGTGCGTGTGCGTGTCTATCGCGTACGCGTACCCGTGTGATATTGTCGCCCCGCACAGTGCGATCCGGAAATAGAGAGTATACAGACGCAGAGCTAGTAGACGCGACACGAAAAATCATTGCGCCGATACGGTTAGAAGCTCCGGTTACTGGCTTTGAAGCGTATTCCCTGCTTTGAAATACATCTCACTCGAAATTTTATTTTGACAAGGATGAATAATGAAAATCCGAGTGAAAACGTATGTTTAAATCATATAATTTTTGTAACCACGCTATTACATTTATCTGCATTTTTCTTTGAATAAATATTAAAAATATAGGTTAAGCCCCTCTCTCTCGCATGTGGCATTCAGTCACTCGGATGTCAGTGTACCGGAATATCAAGTTTCTCTAAACAGATTAATTTATATAAATGTTACGTAGCTTAAAAGAATATTCCAACGAGTATTCCGAGAGAGCTCCTATATTTTTATCTTTAACCGAATTATTGTTCTCTGTTCCATTAGAGTTTAATTTTCGAGATATTCTGATTAAAACGCGTGATCAAAGCGCGAGAGTACGCCAAGCAGGTCGATCGAAACAAGTTAGTTAACGAAGTGCCATTCAGTGAAACGAACGGTTACTCGGTGTAAACGTTAATTGGCACGATTTAATCTTAAATTTATCAATAACTGGAGACGAAGGCGCATTGGGTTGTCAAAGCAAATATAAAATAAATGCTTGCGAAAAATTAACACTCTAATTTACGTCGACGTAATTTTTCTTCCGTGTTAACTTCAACATTACAATCGCGTGCAATCGATAAACTATTAAATGTTAATTGTACGTACAATTCTTATGAAGAGCAATATAAGAAATAATTCCGCTTTAATTTCGATACCAACCACAGATGATGAACAAATTCATAAGAGTATTTTACACTCTATTTGATATTCCAGTATAAAAAAATAATAATTTTAAACGTATTTTTCTTACTTTATTACACGTACGTTTAGCTCAAAAAAGCGGAAATCGAATATAACTGAAAAAATATGAAAGAACGTGTCTGCGTGGACTTTTTTCCCCAACCGCCGCGATTCTCGGCAGCTGAACTACTTTCCGAGCTGTCGCTCGAACATTTTGATACATGTTGTAGGACAAACTACAGGACGTGTGCGCGCACGCGCTTACCGAGATTGGCAAGTCGAGCGCGAGCTCTGGACACACTGTCAGGAAGTTGGCGTTTCGGGGGGTTGGCGCGAGAATGGAGAAAGAGAACAAGAGATAGAAGATGGAAAGAGAGAGAGAGAGAGAGAGAGAAGAGACTGTGGGGGAAAGGGATGGTTTAAAATTTCACAATCCAGTGGTAACCGATACTCTGGACTAGACTCATGAATATTTCAAGGTGTTTCGATACACAGGAAATAGGAAACGCCGCCGCTCATGCCATTCGAGCGACGGCCGATCACCCCTTTGTCCCGGTCCGGAGTCTTTCTCTCTCTCTCTCTCTCTCTCTCTCTCTCTCTCTCTCTCTCTCTGCGCGAGACGCGGAAATCATCCTCAAGGTTGAACGAGTGTCAAAGGGTGTATTCGACGGGCGCTTTAAGTGAGGCTCACCGGATCGCCCTTTTCCAAGTTCCTGAAGGGAGATTTATACGCGCGGAGTAGCGATCGCGAGAATCGGCGGCGGGCGGGGGAGAATCGGCGCGCCGTATCCGTCGCGCGGCTGAAAAAAATCACGACGATCGTTTATTTTACGCGTTTCAGCGGTATATATCACGGTGAAGTGTTTTGACATTGCGCCTGGATTCGCGCTACTGCACCGGAAAACACGTGCCGGCGATCCTCCCCCTCCCTCCCCCCCCCCTCTCGTGTGTGACATGACGGCTCCTTCATTATTCATCGGCGCGTTCTCTCTTATCCACTTTATCTTTCCTTTGTCGTCTATCATATATCGATCGGTCGTATGTCACAGGGGTTAAGTTTGTTCGCGAAGCGCGCGTATCGATCGTGCCTTGCATCATCGTCCATTGTTTCGACGCGCGGCGAAACAAATTAATAGTTCGACACAATGTTTCCGGCGTCGACAACGACGGCGCGTTCGCGTTAAAACGGCGAGGGGGGGGGGAGGAAGGGGAAACGCGTGCCGACGGGGCGCACAAATGCTCATCACACAACGTTATTTATAATCGCTTTTTATAATCTGTGGAGAAGGGCGGGGAGGTAGGAAGGCGGACGTATCAGCGGAACCGGAAGAACTCGGGACAAACAAGCGCGCGGCAGGGGAGAGGGAACGCAAACTTTGCCGTTGGAAATTTAATAATATCCTTCCGCGCCGGGGAATTTAAAGACTTCATAAAGTCGCGCCTTAAATGCCGTCGGCGTGTCTCGACCCGTCTCAAAAATTTCATTACGTTATTTACGACGTTCCTTTCTCGTCTTTTCATTTCTTCTTTTTCCTCACTTTTACTCTTATTTTCGTTTTTTGTCGCGCATGCCGAGGGCAACAGGGGCGCGGCAGGGGCAGGGACACCCGAAAACCCGGAAGCGACTCCGGCGAAACCGGAAGAGGCGCGAAGCGATAAAACCGGCCCTTTGCGATTCCTCCGCTCCTCCCCTTCCTCCCCCGTGTCCTCATCGCGGACTCATCCGTCTGAATAATTAAGCGACGCCGCTCGTTTCCCAGTACATTAAATACAAACTTCGAACTTGCGCCATGCATACTGTCCGCCGACTTCCGTCCCCGGGGCGGTCGAAGCGCCTCCGACCCAAGGTACCCAACACCAGTCAGGTATAAACGGGCGACCGGAATCGGGAACCGTCCGCGCCACCGTCCCGTGCCTCCCCGCTCGCAAAATCGCCATATATACATAATGCATGCGGAGGGCGGCCGATATTATTTTTCCGCGAGTACTATATCATGCGAGGAAATTACAAGCCCGCTTCAATAAGTAATAAATAACGTCACGAGATGGTTGGTGGTTGCGGCGAGAGAAAGGGATGGAGTCGTGCAACGTCCGAGACACGTACCCTTCCACCACGGTCTGTCGTCCTTCGCCCCATCTTTGCACCCTCCCCCCTCCTCACTCTCTTCCTCTTCCTCTTTTGCGCATTCCGCTCTTTCGCTCCTTCTGCTTTCGCCCCCTCTCCTTGTATTTTGCGCTTTCTCTCTTGTATTGTTAGCGCGATGATACATTGGATCCCCTTAACGTTTTTCACGAGGCAACCCCGAAAGGCGTGCACACGTACGCGAGAACGATACACACCGTCATACAAGATATACAGGATCGAGTGGAATCTTTCGCACTTTCGAATTCTTCCCTCGAGTAAAGAGCTCAATTTTCTTCTTGTTTTTCCTCTGGCGCATCATCTCTCCTCTTTTCACTTCAACTTTCACCTTCTGTATCGATATTTCGATATTTCGCGCTGGCCCCGCGAGAGATCTGACGAGAGATTTACATTGAGAAAAAGAGAATTATCAATTTGACGAAATTTTTTAACTTCACCAAATTTTTTTAGTTCAAGACTTTATGTATTTCAGTTAAATATATAAATTAAATATATTCTTCTATTATTTTATGTATTTTTAATTAAATGTACGAATATTTAAACTAAAGAACGTTTAATCAAGTAAAAAAATTCAGTCAAATTAACAACTTTTTACTCAAAATCTCAATATATCGATAGTAAATATATCAGCAATTAAAGATGAATTTATTGGCAATATCGTTGGAAATGGATAATTTATTCATCGGGAAATTCAAAGTAGATTGTAGGTCAGTCGCGGACCTATAGGGTTTCCAGCAATAATTTTAGAATCCATAAAAGTAGAAGCAAAATTAATTGGCGTAAAATTGCTTGGGTTTTTATCAGTTTTTCTCTGAGAAGAGAAAATAGCCTCACCCCTCCTCTGCATCGAACTATTCGCGAATGCTAAAGTGAAAATGCCAATCAGCGATTCGACCAAAGGTAATCTTTCCTTTTTTTCTCTCTAATCTCGGCCAAATACAAAGTGAGAAAGTCGTTGCAAATAGGATTAGGGTTTTGTAGGTGTGTGTGTGTGTATGTGTGTACGTGTATGCTGGGCTGTAATAATTGCAATTAAATTACAGTAGGTGGTACGGGAACGCAGGCGCGCTTCGCATGCTTTAAAACTCATCGCCGTGATTTATCGTAAAAATTCCGCGTGCAGACGCGCGAGCAGGAACTTTCTTCTTTCTCGTCTCCGTTGCCGGTGGTGTACAACTCGATATAACTGGCTGCAGAAGCATCCTCTCCTCGAAGCCGAAGGTGTTGCAGACAGCCAGTTCAATTTCATGGCTTACACTGTTCCTCCATCCGCCGCAGCCTACTCCGTGCGCCATCTTCCTTCCTTCTTTTTTATATCATCCTCCGCCGCATTCTCCTCCCCCTCCCCACCGTCTTCCAGCACCCTTTAAAAACTTTTCTACTCGGCATCCTCGAAACTTTCAAATCACTTCCCCGTTTCTTTCTCGAGCTTTTTAAAAATTCACTTCCCCTTTCCCCTTCCACTTGCATCCATCTCCCCTGTCCTGCTCGACGAATTGCGCGATGGATCGAGCATCGGGGGTGATTCGCAGCGCGGTTGGTGAACGCTTAATTTGTAATTGAAATGTCAAGGAGTCGCGCGTTCAGCGGCAGGAAAACGAAATAAACGGGCTGACGTAGAGACAAAACCGGCTAGGCGGAAATGATTAATATTTCCTGTCAAAAAACTAGAAGAATAGATATGGTGATTCGCAAAAGGTGCAACAATCACTTTTAAACGTCCCCGGTATTAATCGGGATACGATCGTTTTTCGATTGACATGTCGATCGAATAACGAACGGCAATAATTATAATTTCCTTTCGCAAAACTCACGGATACCCATCGTCGCAACGTTCTTTCGAATTCTTGACTCTTTGAAGAATTTTCGACGCGTCGTTAAGTCGCAGTTGTCGAATTTTAATTTTCCGTATCCTCTGTAAATCCGGCACGATTATTTATCGAATCATTGCATAACCCAATTCTCCATCCGCCAGACCAATCGACTGTGCCGTAGATAGGTACAGCTTCCGCGGGGAGTCGACCGTGGAGACTCAAATTTGCACGTTCACGGTCGAGCGAGCCGTTCCGCGCGCCTTATTCTCCTTTGCGAATTTAAAATCGCCGTAGACGCACGACGTCGCTCAACCACGAAACGAGTCCGGGAGTAGTAGTTCGCATGATCGATTATCGATAACTCCGGCCAGCTTGAACTTTCAAAAAAGTCCTCACAGTCCGTCCCACCCGTCTTCCTCTATTTCCCTTTTCCTCACTTTAACTGTCCATCCGCTGCTCCGCCCGTCGCTATTACCCCTTTCCTTTCTCAGCCTCCCTTTTTGTCTCTTCCCTCGTCCGATATCCGCGGCCTGCCTCTCGTTCCATCATCTGCTATTCCCTCCTCCCACCCCCCCCCCGCCTTCCTAAATGGTCACTCTCGAGGATCCACTTTGTGCCGGTACGGAACGGCGACTCGATCGCGGGAGAGCGATTTTTCAGCCGTTTGACTTTCATTTCCTAATTGCCGCCGCAACAGAAGCTGTCGGCGCTGAGCTACGAATCGAGCACTGAGAATTCATCGTGCCTTGCACCCCCGGTTTACATCGATCGCTGTCGAATACTTTTCATCAACCGCGATCATGCGAAAGCTGGCGCGACGAACGGTACGTCAACGGACCAGCGTGCATCGGATGGAAGCGGATGGAAAAGCTGATTAATTATTACTGCAGTACAATTACGTTCTAATCTAGCAATCGTGACCGCTCATTTAGATTCGGAATCTGTTCGTTTAAGCTGTTGAAAGCTGGAAATTTGCAACGAGTGACTCGGTACTCTCGAAAAATATCCGGTCGAGTTCGAGAGAGTTAGAGTCATTAAAAGTAAGATCACGGATTGTGGAACATTCCTCTACGTACTAGTTCAACATACGTATATTAAACGTGTGCGATATTCCAACGAACGACGTGGAAGTCGGGAGGTACAAGTTAATGGAAGCTTGCATGGAGACGGCTTGCAAGCTCAACTAGCGCGGTATCGGACAAAACTGTAGAACATGAATCGCGCTTTAGATACCTGTATTCGGTTACGAGACGACAGGCCGAAACCGTCATTCAGCCGAATTAATGCGCCGCCGAGCTCATAAACCGGCTTGAAATGAGCAGCCGACCATGCGGAATATGATACCCAGAGACGGTGTTTCATTCCTGGAGAGATTTCATTGTGCCAGACGACGACCGTGTGCGTAGTGGGATCCAACGGTATATATCCCACCGTGAAAGCATTCGGATGCAAGCCTGTCCGTGCAATGCGCGCATCTCTCCCGTCCTCGACTTTAAAGATTCACGGCCCCTAAATCGACAAACGTGCTCTTTCCGTACGCGAACACATGGGACGCGCACGGAACACAAGAGACGCGAAACGTAACAAGAATGAAAATGTGTTGCCTGCAGCAAACCTTGAAACACGTTTTCCTGGTGTCGTAGCTTAAGTGCATGCGGCATGCCGTAAAGCGAACGTATGTTCCATTATCCTAGAACTTGTCAAGTATAACACCACCGGGAATGGCAAATGACGAGAGAATACGCCGCGCATAAAAGCAATTATATTCTTAACGAACAATAACAATAGTTAAGAAGAGAGTGTTCTAAATGGCATTAATAAGCTGCAGAGGATGGACTAAAATAATGTAAACATCTAGAAAATACGCTACTTGTTTTATTAATAATTAATTAGTCCATTTGTCCATCCTCAATATACATTTTACCTTTGCTGAGATAAAGTAGTTATACAATGCTTGAATAATCAAATAGAATGTACTGTTCTTTTAATAGAACATTTTTCAATTATTTATATAAATGATGTGGGAAGAAAAAATTTGCTTCTCTCTATTTTTCAAAATTGCCCTTTGTTTTCCGAAACTTTCA
Organism: Monomorium pharaonis; assembly: GCF_013373865.1. Taxonomy (NCBI): domain Eukaryota; kingdom Metazoa; phylum Arthropoda; class Insecta; order Hymenoptera; family Formicidae; genus Monomorium; species Monomorium pharaonis. The sequence goes on from NC_050467.1 coordinate 2,140,007, forward strand.
CATTTTTTCCGGCATAATTATCCGATTTGAATATCATCGAATCACTGTAAGTAGTTTTGAGAAGCAAAGTGAGAAGCAGATACTCTCCTCTAATATCTCTTAAGCATCTTTTAATATCTTTTGAAAGACATAATATTTAAGTAATTTATATAATAATTAAGTACTGTGTAATCTTATTCCCATAATGAATAAAATCTGTATTAAAAGCAAATGGTACGCCAATCTCTTAGTAATATAATAAGTAGGATATTTTACATTATTTCACATTATGTCTATTCCACATACGTTGTAACGCTGGCTTTATATTACAGCGGCTAGAGGCTAAATTAACGCGATGGAAGCCCCGCTGCCAAGCTTCATTTTAATAATGAATTAACGAATCATATTGAAACAAGTTACATTCCGTTTATGCTGAATTCGGAACAGCACTATCCAGCTTAGCGTCCCGGGATCAATACATTTTAGGGTTAGTTACGGAATACGCGCGTGTAGCGATGGCGCCTATCAGTAGACAGTGGTAAAGCCGGCGTTCGGTCGAGATAGTGAATAGAGACGGGACGACCAAGGAGTCAAGGCCCGGTTTATGTCGAGAAGAATCGATCGTGCATCTCTCTCGCAGCCGTCTCTACGATGATGCTCGATGTCCTTTGGTTCAGGCTTAATGATCAGCCTGAACTGGGATTTAATCGCGGATTAAGTACGATCGAGCGGCGTTTCAATGCCACTTAGAAAGAAGTCGGGAATGCAAACAATCGCGTTATATCATTCGTTTTTCTCCGCATCAAAGAGCTATGGATTTTTTTATAATTATTAATAATTTCCAAGAAAACGTTTCTGATCTTAGGTCTGTTCCTCTATAGCAAACTTGGCCCACGAACTATGGCTTCTGTGGAGGGGATAGGTATCTCCAGAGACAGAAAGAAAAGAAAGTACACGGTAGCTGCAGGTAGAAAGGGCATATTCTCCTTCTCAGAGGGGCGCCTATGGAGTCAGGCCTGAGTTAGTAAATCGTTTATTGACCACTAGACCAATCTTTAGAATTCCAGAGTTCTTTTGAAATCCACTTCAACAGTTTCGCACAAGTGCTGTGTACCTGTTTTGTACTATATATACCCGCGCATACGGCTCTTTCACTGTACCAGCTATCTAGCTAGTACACGTAGTGCCTTATGTGGAAGCGACAAATTTCATTACCCGCCCAAACGTGAAATGTTGCCCACCATTTTTTTATATCAAACGTGTGAAATTTTTTTTTCAAAACTTTAGCAAATAATTTTTAAAACTTAATTTGTTATTTTTCTGTAAATTATATATAGTATGTCTAGTAAAGTAAGGAAATACGTTAGATGTAAAAAGTTGAAATATTTGCATATAAAATCCTTAAATGCATGTCGTTGTAACTCTGTAATAATCTTGATTATCTCATTTCCAAAATAATTTAAAGTTTAAGAGTATCATTATGTAAATCTATGTCAAAGAGAGTCTGTACTTTTAACGATCAAGTAATAATCGTATATTTTTTGTATTTTTTGTTAATTACGTCGAGAAAAATTATTTGACATTTGTGACAATAATTGCATGGTAAAATAATTAATATAATTATGATTTAGAGCTCCATTTTTATTTATACTGCTGTCTTATAAAAAAAAATCTCGCAAAGGGAAAAAATATACGAAGTATATAAACGCGTGCATATATTCAGAAATGAGTATGAGATATGAATTCTAGATAAGCTTAGCAGCGTCGCGACATTTGCGCAATAAAGTTCAAGTCATATGACTCGAATTTTGTTATGTACTTGACGTTATGTACTCGCACCGCTACTGTTATAGCAGCGGATTTTATGGTCAAGGTAAAAAGTATCCTTGAGGCAGAATCAAGTTGAAAGTGCAGTGGCACTATGCAGATTTCTTCTTGCTGATTTTATATTACTTTCTTGCTCGTGGCAGGGTGAACGTAAAGAAAAGTCCAAGTGAATGACATTTCTGCAGCTCTTTGTTAATCAAACATAATGTTGCTCGTAGTCGCTGTTAGTTATAAGCTTTGCACCGTAGTTGATTGGTGCGGCGAGAGGCTAAAGTTGCACTGAGGTCGACAAATGTATATATGGAATTTATCAAACTTTATCCGAACGAGATTGAGTAACTCATTAGAAAAGCGAGCGTCGGATTAATCAGCTGTTTTATATGCAAGTGTACTCCGCATGCCGCGAACATACACAGAAAGTTTTAGTAATAATCGATAACTGTTTATAATTGCGGGCTTATGCGCATAGATTATATGCGTTGTGCGCGGAAAGTTTGTTAAGATACACGCGAGTCTCACGAATCGTGTATACTTTTTCGAATAAATTATACTAATTTACTAATTTTACATTAATTTTAGTGCAGAAAGCAACTTTTGTTAATGTATCTTGGAGAGTTATGTTCGATTTTGTCGCCAGAAAAATTCCATCGGTTGAATTTTTCAAATATACCACGTCAGTAACTGCGTTAGCATTCTTTGACAGTGCTAATATAATGTATAAGCATTTGATAATAAAAATATAGCACGGAGCAGTTTTAATTTATATTATAGTACGAAAATATAAAGTATAAGATTAAACCAAACTATTTTTGTTAGGTCTGTAGGTAATACATTATTGAAAAGAAAGATTGCATGATTCCAAAATCGCTGAAAAATTTAAGTATTTACATTACTTATTCATACAAAAAACATTTTGTTGTATGTTAACAAGAGCTTGGCAAATACTTATCAATACATACGAGTAAATAACTTTTCTCAAAACAAGTTGCACCATATTTGATTGATCATATCTTATTATTAGCTTATATTAGAACGTGTGACATATTTGACAGCAATTTTAAACGAAATCTGAGATTTGAATGTATAATTTAATCCTTGACGGCAGAGATCATTCTGATGTAACTCATTCTGAACACACAATATGTTCTAAATGTTGGTTTAATATAGCTTTGAAACGGTATATATTCTTTTCATAGTAAACCTATACCGATTGTGACAGATATAAGATATATTTGTCAAACCTTCCAACATTTACTGAAATCATTTATACGTAGCTAATTATATGTCATTTCATTTTTGAATATTTTTAATGTATTAAAGTAAATTTTTTATATTGTTGGAGCGCAGATAAATATGTGTACGATATGTGTGTATATAATTGTATATGCGTGTGTATGCATTTACTTGACGTACATTCATACAAAATTTTATTATAATACATTTTCAATAGATGCTAATTTTCCCACACAAACGAGCCGATAATTCCATCACGAGACAAATATTAATTGAACGCGCATCGATATCGCTTGATACGGATGTGAATAATCCTGATAGAATTATTACGAGTGAGGTTTCTTCAGCTGTATATTTAACGGATAATCATTTAATTACTTAAACAGATATTGCCGATGCAAACGAGATATTAATTGAATGTAGCGGGATTAATGGGATTAACGTCGATGCGCGCACTTCGGCCGAAAGCGCGTAAATTCCGCGCGCGGTATCCGCCTCAATTTCTTTGAAAGTCTCCGGGAGTATCGTGGCAAGCTCGCGGGTGCCCGAATGGGAAAATAGTAGAAGAGAGAAAGGAGAGAGAGAGAGAGAGAGAGAGAGGGAGAGAGAGACAAGAACCACATTCCACGTTCATTCGACTTTTTCCTCTCTCGAGGAAATCACCAAGTGCTTAAAACCAAGGCGCATAATTTCTCTCAACGTATATTCACGGTAACTTCCGATTCTCCACCATCACCGGACCCGGTACTGTTGGCTCTTAATATTGGATTTTTGTGCCGTCTAGACGTGAACACTCGAGCGCGCTTTTCCTTAGAGAGCAGGAATGCGCGTGCATGCACGCACGCGCGCGCACACATACACACACACACACGTAGGCATATACACGACCGAGCGAGGGGTATCGCATACGCAAACACTAAAAGCCGCCCCCAATGTTCTCTATCGTCGCCGCTTTATTCAAACTGCTTGCTTACTCACCTCGCCGCGCTCGCGAGAGTATTATTCGCATAAATCCGTCGTTACCAGTTGAAAGCTGATAATCCGTGTAAACTCGACGGGTCCTATAGCATCACAACCACCGATACATTTATTTTAAAATATCGTAGGTCTGTAGAAAAACACAACGGTGATATATATTTATATTATATGATATATACGTTCCTTTTGTAAACAATAGAGTACGAAGAGATTTCTACATTAAGGTCCATCAGAGAGATGTGTGAAAACAAGTGTTAACATGAAAGTTTCCGTAATGTTTCAGTGGAGAGTGAGTTTATTTATCGGTCACCGTCGTTTTCCACTGAACTTCGCCATCTTCGGGGAGTTAACCCGCGAAATCGAATTTTATATTTTACGTTAGTTTCTCGGGGAACCTGGCTCTCGCTTCCGCTTCTTGTTTTCGCATCGGGGATTTGCGTCGCGATACCCAATCCGCTTTCCCGTCTCGTGCTGCCATTTACGGAGGCGATCTTAAAGGATGAAAAAGAACCAGGAGGCGCGGCCTCCTTCGTATCGAAGACTCAGCTGCGCCGTACAGTTAATTAATTATCTCAATCTACCGCGCAAAAGTTTCATCTCGACTTCGTTTATCGGGGCGGTATTCATTAGACTCATCGGCATTTACGCCGTCAAATACGCCGGTAGACTTGTTTGCAAAACGCTATAATGCCGCTCCAATGATTTTAATATATTTATCCGTTAAACACGCGCCGATGTGCACGTTTGTTTACAGGTGCGTCAGCGAATTTGCGGAAAATGCCGATACCATTGATTTCCAGCTGAAAACTCCTCGGTTCTAGTATTTAATTGGTATTAATAGGTCATTGGAATTCGTGCCGCGCTCGCCGTTCCCCCCCCCCCCCGATTCGGATCCCCCGCCGTCACCCCCCGTGGTATCGCGTTTCCTTCCGATTCCGGTCAACCGATCGATCGGATCGAGGCGATCCGCGTCGGCGGCACGTCACGCGGAATTACGCGGACGTCAGGTTTGGCAGAAAATCCCGAGACGCATCCGCCGATCTTGCATGAACAACGGGTAGTAACGAGGGACGCGCGCGTACGTGACGGAGAGAACGAGCCGCGCGGGAGAGAAGGCAAAAAAAAGGGTGAGAGAGAGAGAGAGAGAGATCGGCGCAACGAAGGGATGGGATTGCGGCACGGATGAGCGAGTATCGAGCGATCGTTTCGGCGAGGCGCGCACGTACCGGCCCCGAAATCCCTGATTTACCGCTCGAGAGGACCGCCGCTTACTATTCCCCGGCCGCTCGCGGTCGACCGCGGCGACGCTAATTCGTGTGCGTGTGCGTGCGCGTGTATTAATACGAGCAGGACGTGCGCGCAGCGTATTATGCACTTATGTGAGCGCGACAATTTTTTGCCCCTCTTTCGTAGCCGCGGAGAATCGTATCCGTGTCACTCGCACGGTGCCTTGCATATGGCACACGTACACACTCTCACATTCATGTATTTAAGCGAATTTGTCTCTTTCTCTATCCGTCGCATTTAACCGAATGTTTACACGTATTTGTACCCTACCTAACTACCTGCCATCCCGTCCCCTTCTCCTCCTCTGCATCTCCCTCCTATGCATACGCGTATTTAGTCGGGTCTATATAGTCACGCGCGCGAGAGGAGGAGCCAACCGCGCGTGGTTGCGGCCAAAGAGAGAGAGAGAAAGAGAAAGAGAAAGAGAGAGGAAGCATCCCCCGTGGAGGTGCTTCCAGCTTGTATATATGCGCACGTAATATCATTTACACTCAGCGAAATCTACAAATGGCGCGAGACCGCGGGTTTACCGGGCGCCGCGCGCCGGTTTATCGCTTTAATATCATCCCAGATTAATCGGTTACTTTTTTTTCGTTCCCCGAGTTTCCCGATCATCGCGCGGTAATTTCGTAAATGGCAATCTCGTTAAAACTTTGCGATAACGCGAGGAGAGAGACCCGGCCGGCGTTGACCCCGCGGGACGAAAAATTCGATGGCGCGTGGATTACTCCGCGAGTATTCTAAGCGTTATTAAAACGGCGTCGATCGCGCATGCATTCGCACGAACACGAAGGATACGAGTTTTTTGCAGGCGCGCAACAAACATCCTTGGTTTATTCTTTCGGCCTGTCGTAAGAACATAAATAAATAGCTGACACGGTAGTACTGTTGCACGGTGCACGCACGAGCGGCACGATCACACAATGTGTAACACAACATCCTCTCCTCAGCAACATCTCCTCCTTCATATTTATTGCCAGAAGTGTGCGCGAAGAAAAATCCCCGCGCTCAGTTTTCATTTCCACCCTCCGTGCGCGGCACTGTACGCGCTGTTTGCCATGGACTCCTTAAATTTTGCAGAGCATCCCACTCGCGAACAGGCGGACGGACAGATCCGAGCTGCTTCCTCCTCTTTTACCCCGTATCTCCACACCCTCTCCCTTCCCCCCCGTACTTATCCTTCCTTCCCGACGGAAGGAAGGCGGATTCAAAGCCGAGGCGTTGTCACCGCTTTTCCACGACGTAACGACCCATCTTTCTTCCCTCTTACGCCCTTCCACACATACACACACACACACACACACACAGACGAGCGCGCACACAGACGCCACGTACCTCCTCGTTCATTCCTCTTGACTCCTTCTCTCGCACTATTCCTCCTTCGCCTTTCTCTTCTCGGTCTGAAGATCAGCTCGAGTGGCTCGGCGTTTTGCGTGTTCCGGCAATTATTCCTCGGCAGTCGTTAATCTCCCACCCCCGCTATCTGTCTACCCTACCGGCACCTACGACCCCTGTCGCGTAAATACGCACGCATTCCGGCAATCTCGTTGTCTCACGTGAGAGCAATCGAGGCACATTTTTCCCCTCGCTCGGCGACTTGCTCCGAGTAAAGCCGCTTACACATCAGTAAATGATTAGCAATGAACGGTAAATTGTAAACGGCGAGACCACGAAATTTATTCATGTTGTGCTATATAAAACAGTGTCTTCATTGATAAGCAAAATAAAAAAGCATTGCAATTTGATTTGACTTTTTTTATCAACTTTGTTAAACTTTAGTCAAATAGACAATGTAAGTACATAATTTTAACGAAAGTTGTCAAGTTTTAATTAATCAAATTGAAATTTTTTCTAACATTTAGTTTTTGATTTCTTACTCGAACATATATATATATATATTTGATGCGTCTACAAATTCCTGTATGCAATTTGCACCTGTCGTCACATTCGTGGATATCAAATGGAAGAGGGAGTAGTAGATGTTCTCCGAAACTTCCGTCCCGTGATTACGAACTCCGGTGTCATCGGAGTAAAGTGACCGTAAAATTCAGCTGGATTCCATGCTGGTCCCAAAAATTTAAGAGCCTACATTTCTATAATTTGAGGTCTTAAGCCGGCATTTAAGTTGCACGTGCCGCGAGAACGCCAACATTATTGCCGAGCTTTAAAGTTCGCGTGCCTTGTAATCTTGAACAGTGGAAAGTATATAATACGGCAATTGCCAGCTCGTTTGAACGAACCCTTATGGCGGCACGAATCTTTCTTTTTTTTCTTCCTCCTGGCTCTTTGATCGTAAAATATTAGACCGGGCTCAGATTGGATCGTAGCTTTCAGAGGATAACGTGCACGTCGGCCATGTCCCGTGAGTCCTTAAAGTGCTCGTTGTCATCTTGAGAGGTGCTTTGCAAAAGAAATGCCACGGGATATTTGTAGCGGACGCTTTAATTCTATCTGATTACTGATTTTGACTTTATGCTACCAACGACGAATTGATTCTTTTTCCTTTGGCCGCGCCAATCACTTATATTTGACATTTTAATTTTATTTTCAATCTCACGTATAATTGAAGTAAGACGAAAATGTTATATAAATTTTTCTTCAGGGAGCACGTTTGCGATTTAATTTTAAAATATTTAGTTCAAAGCGCGCGCCCGAATTGGATTTTTTATCCCATTTTACTTTTTATTAATGATAAAAGACACATGGTTGACGACATGCTCTAAAAGAAGAATTTTAGACATACGAGTCACACATCATAAAGTTTGCGGAAAAAATTTCTGACATATAATTCTTTGAAAATTAAATGTCGGATCTTTACTTGGAAAATGTAATAGAATAATCAATGAAAAGTGAATGTTTCAGTATAATTACGCCTAATGTTACGCGTTATCTTATTGAGATAAATTTTGTTAAAACAAAAATAATACGATAAACAGATTAATATATCGAGCCAAGACCTTTATCGTTTATCGTATTATTTTTGCTTAGCATTAACGAGCTCTTTATATTTGTTTGTTTTGTTGTTTTGTTAAAACACTACTTACGTTCGAGGGACGGTTCTCTTCGTCTGTTCCATCAATATAATCAGTTCTATCGGCCGACGAGAGAAAACACGTGTCACTGCGAGATACATTATTTCTCGTCTCTTTAAGGATCATCTTTCCGTTTTCCCGGAGCTACCCGTGACAGCTAAGAGGACCGATTCGATTTTGCCGTGACAGCGATCGTTTTTCGGGCCCTGCCCGTTTGGGATCTCGTTTTGCACGCGTAGCACGTAACTTCTCTTCCCTTCGACCGCCCTCGTCTTTCCCTCCTCGGCCGCTCTGTACATTTTTCGTATCGCATTCGCGTTTCACATATCGCGCCGGCAACGAAATCTCGTGTCCTGTTTTAAATCTGGTTACAGTGATGTATTGTCCGTCTAGCAATGGCTCTTCTTGGAAAATGATTAAACGAAACAAGCCCGCGGCGCATGAAAAGCCATGCGATGTTTTAAAAGCTCATGCAACGGGAAAGCCCGCGTATCAATATCACAACGCAATATGGTAACGCAGCCATAATCTGTAGAGCGACGTGATTTATTAAAAGTGTATTACAAGTTGTATCTTCTTGTATCTTTTAACATGTTGAAAAGTAACTTGTTACGAAATAATTGTTTTAGCAAAATTATTATAATAATAAATATTTGTCATTTAAACTCATTTTATTTCCAATTTCTATAAGCGTTTAATTATTAGATATGTAATAATGTTGTAAACATTAATCTATCTGTGTGTGCGTGACCTACATAAACTAAAACCTCCGGCAATTTAATTAAAACAAGCATACTGATATTGCAGCTAGTTTTGATTCTTAGTAAAACAATTTCTTTTAGTGGATTATTAATTAAAGTGTGAATGAAAAAGCGTTGAAAAGAGGCCGGGGTCACGTTTTTCATAATTTTCAAATAATCGTTAACGCCGACACGGGACCGAGCGGCTTCCCCTGTTGGATGCCTTCTTGAAAGCCTTCGGTATCAATAATTCGGAGCTCGATAGTGCTCCTTTCAGAAACGCCGTTCCTCAAGATTCCCCGAGAGCGCCGCTTTTCAGCCCGGAATCTCGAGCTCGAGCGGCACCGTTCCGCTTTAAGTCTCGCCCGCCGTAAAAAGACGCGAACGTCGCGCATCGAGGATCCTCTGATTACACATGGAGATTCCTCGAGCGGTGAATAGCGGAGCCGCCGGATTCTCAGCCGCATAGAGAACGCACGCGGAAAAGAACGTTTCACCAAATACACGCTACATGGGAGAGCTCTCGCCCCGGTCTCGCGTGTAAGGGGATGAGAGAGTGACGGCACGCGGACCGGTTTATTTTTCCTCCTTTTTAAAAACAACTATCGATATGCAGACATTAGTTTTCAACGTTCGATCGAATGTTGACTCAGAGTCTCGTTTCGCAAGAAAAACGTGGTGGTCTCGCGCCGCGATTAATAATACCGCGGTAGAATTTTAAGTGTTGGGCAAAATGGCAGGTTTGTCTGGCGCTCTGCCATGGCGCAGATTTTCCCGCTTCTCGCTCCTCCGATCGATAGATCGATAATCCTTCAGGCTCGCTCGTACAAGCGACAGGATCGGATCGTACTCTCGTAGCTTTTGACGTTCGAATTTGCACCTTTCGGTTTGGGGCGCGAACCGTACACACGGCGCTCGCCCGTGCGCATCGTTCGGATCGAGAAAAAGGGACCGAGAGGCGTAACGCGTGAGGCCTGGCAAAAGATTAAATTTTACGGTCCGCGGAAGCGAAATGTAATCGCGCCGCAAACGCACAGTGTCGTCCGTCATGGTGATTCTGGGGTCGGAGGAGAAAGGGCAGTCTCGTTTGTCGCGTGCGCCCGCGTACACACCCTTTAATTACAAATTAACGGCTTTAATCAGGAAACTTGCCAGCTCGAGCAGCCCCGTATTTTCGCGTCAACCAACGACGCGTCTGGCCCCTTCCCCTCTCCGTCCTCCTCTTTCTTCTCCACTCCCCCCCCCCCTTGCTGCAACGGTATTATCATCGCCGACGCAGCACAGGCGCGACGTATACGGGATCGCATCGTTCATCGCCACCTTATTGGCCGAACTTGCCAACTAATTTTATTAAAACGCCACCGCCATCGCGTCGGCGGCGTGTATCGGTCGTCCGCTCGCTCGTTCGATCCCAGTTTAATTCCGCGTTAAAAAAAAAAGCATCTCCGCCGGGGGATAATTAGATCTTTCTCAATATTTTTCTTGCAAATTGACGACTGTCGACGGTTCTCAATACCACGCGGGATACCACGGAGAAATAAAACGTTTCCGCGCACGCGCGCACAACAAGCGAAAGGGCAAAGTGCGTGTCAGCGCGAGTGGCCGCCCGATATCTATTTAGTCTTCCGTTATTGTGTAACACGCCTGGCGGGCACACGGAATAACGCGGTAAATTACGGTATTTGGGACGTTTATGGCGGCGCGGGGCCGCGCGCGTGTGTTCCATCGGTAACGATCGGTCCGCCCTAAAATATTCCACCGCGTATATTTCCGCGGTACCTTTTTCAGACCCGCGCGCGCGCGCCCGATTCCCCGCGCTGTAAATCATCTCGAGAGCGAAGGGGGAACGCGAAGTAGCTAGCGTTCTATTGAAAAGATTTAGACGTCCGGGAAATGCTTGTTACCGCGCGCGAGCGGCGGTATTCATGAAAAACAAAAAGCAACGTGCCGCAAGTGATGATGACACAATTACAGGAAGCGCGCGGATTTCCCCTCGTCCTCTCCCCCGCTTCATTTACATCGTCGCACTGCGGATCCCCGACCGAGGCCTCTCCGCGGATTTAATCGATATCATATTCATAAGCCCGAAACGCGTTGGAATTCTCCGGGCGACGGCAAAGGGCGACGTTGCGGCGGGTCTGCCCTTGGTTGCCGCGATTTATGCGCGAAACGCATCTCCCTAATAAAGAGCGGGTCATTAATGCTCGTCCTCTTCCCCTTTTCTCCGTCCGCGAATGCAGGTGATATTCTCGCGCGCGTTTTTCATCCGGCACCTCGACCGTTATTTGCCGCTCGCTTAATACGAGCTCTCTCTCTCTCTCTCTCCCTCTCTCTTTCTCGCGCGCGGAAACGTATAAATCGCGGATGACTTTGATGTCGCGTTAACAGTTACGTTGTATCTATTCTTTCTTCTGACGCGCGCTCGTATATTTCCCCGCGAAAGCTATCTCGAATGTGCATCTCCTCATAGGGCGGCCACCTCCTCGAGCTTCTTTCACGACACACGGAAATTGCGTTCCATCAATTCACGCGCGCACTCGTAACGCACTGCAGTTCGCGGCGCGTTATTAAGAACGACGCGGCTGGCTGACTGAAGTCGTCCGTTACTACTTGTCCGCCGACCCGTCGCGTCGCGTAGACTTGTTACGGGATATCGTTACTCTTCGCGGGTTTTATAAAAGAAGAAAAATTTGGTGGTTCGATCTTACGAATGTTCCGACGTGAATTTTATAGTTCGCCGCCGTAAGTAAGCAAGCTTAAAAAAAAAAAATAGATAATACGATCCGCCGATCGACTCCTTAATAAATAATGCTCTGCAAACGTTGCACGCGATCGCACATTTAGGATGACTATTAATCTTATCGGATCTCGGTCGTTAATAATTTACGTTCGGCAAATAGAGAGGGACGGAATTGCCTTTACGCTCGTTCTAATAAATTTTTTGCTCAGTATTTTTAAAATGATTTAGCTGACATCATGGATATACTTTTACGTTCGTTTTTTTTTAAATACAGTATTATTAATCTAATTTATGTCTGGCCGCAAAATGTAATTCCATAATTGAAATAAAAATTAAAGAGAAATTTGTTTTTCATCTACTTTTAACTTATTTTTAACTTTGAAAAGTCAACTATCTTGTGTTTGTATTGGCGGTACAGTGAATCTCGTGAATGTGTATAATCTGCGCGGTGGACTTTTTCCGTCCCCGCATTGCACACATCTCTATCCCGTTAAAAAAAAAAAACCATTTTAAAAACGATGAAAGAATTTTTCCTGGAATGCAGCGATCGTGTAATTGAAACGATAGATACAGAGTGCAGCTGTAAAAGAGTTTAGGTGTTACTACACGCTACTCGCGGGAGTCTCGCGTGTGTAACGCGGGTGAACGAACGAGGTTACAGAGACGCCAGTGATGCTCAACGCGTTTTCTGGTTCTCTTATTTTTACGTCGTCTAAAAATTACTTATTACATTGTGAAACACTCCAGTTAAATTACAGCGATTTAAACGTTTTAGTGACCTCAGATTATTGTAATTGAGTATTAAATACTGTAACTTTTAATTAATGTGTGTACGTCAGTCACAAAGAAGAAATTTAACCTAGGATACGTTGACTTAAAATTACCTGAAATACAAGAAAATCAAATTTAAATCATTACTGTGTCAAGAAAAATATGTCACTTAATAATAATTGACTACTTGCCATCATAAAGTATTGATGTTCTTTAAATAAGTTGCAAGAAACATCCTGTATGAAACCGCAATACGTCGTCTAAAAAAAAGTTACTGGACGGAGTTGATGAAACGATTAAACTCACTGACACGAAAACGATAGTCAATCCACGTGAGGAACGTATCGCCGACGTTTGTAATTTGCGCGAGGTTACCTTCGCTTGCCTGAGCGATCTCGAAGGCGCATTTGACAGGATTAGTTGACTGCGGCACTTGTAATTAACAGCACTTATCTAAACGAGTTCGGGAGCCCCGCGAGTGAAGGGATTAAATTAAATTCGTGCAATCTATTACGCGCGTCCGGAAGAAACAATAGTCGCTCGCGTTGTAACTACGCGTTGTAATTTGCGCTATGCCAGACGGTCATGCGCAACTACGCGCCGGTTAAAAAGGTCGACGTGGGAATCACCCTGCTACGAGACCGTATACCGTGCGCTCTTGTTTCAGAACCAAGTGCACACGGACCGCAACGCAGATTTAGATGCAGCCGGGATTGTTCGGTGCAGCGATTCTCACACGTGTTTCGCTGTGAAATTCTGTGAGAGTACCTCTTTTAAAAATGTCAACATTCCCGTCGTTAAAAACTTGGAGAAATACAAGAGACAATTCACTAGATTTCTAATGAGAACATACGGACACGGGATTTGCTTGTAAAATGTGTAACGTACAAAATCGTCGATTCGTGTTAAAATTATATAACGCTATATATCGCGCGCAAGCGGAAAGAAGGAAATCATTTTCGTGAAAGGGGGCGGGCATTTCCAAAAGCGTAGTACGGAATCGCGACTACAATGGCGAAGATGGAGTTGATCCAAATATTGGAACTTTGCCGCAACGAGCACGATTAAAATCGCCGTCGTGACATGCGTTTCGTATATACCACTCGGGCGCTTTGTCTCCGCGTTCATAGCACGGTCGCTCTCGACTCGAACAAGCTGCAACCTCGTCGACCTCCCTTTAATAATTCAGCAGCACTGCCTTCTGCCGCGAGTCCTGTTCGTCGGGGTGCGATAGTAGGGGTAGGGCGACGATATACCTCGAGTGCTCCGAGTCCTCGAGTCCCTGAAAATTTCTTGTCGCGAGGGTGTCGAACCTCTGGCGACACTCGCCCTACACCGTCAGCGAGAATATATGATGCCATCGATAAAACGGACAAAGTGTGGCTCTAAAAGAAATGAACGAACACCCAAATTCTGTCAGCGCCATCACGACGCGATAGCGTAAACTCGAAAAACCTATGTACCGTAAAAACAACGAACATTCAAAGAGAAAGTGACCTCAATTCGTTTAATATATTACATCCTATCCATTTGATTTTTTTTTTTTTTTTTCACGAAAGAAGGACGCGAAACTGAACGATCGCACTAGCGAATTTACGTTAAATGTCTTTACTGTTCGGATTTCATATGCGGGAACTAATATTCGATGATTGGATGAAGGAGCGCAATTTATGTCTATTTCGAATTAATGAAATGGAAATTCGGGATTGATGTAACATGGATCATGTAATCAGTAATCTTGCAACGCTGAAGATTATACAGATCGAAGATACCGTAATAATCACTACCATTTTGAATTTCCCAGATAATTTATGCATATGAATCTGTTGAGAGTAAATGCCTGGAGGGGAAAGAAGTATTATATGAAATAAATGTTTTGATGTGTCATGGAATAAACGTATCTTAATGTATACAATTATATGTGAACAGAATAAATAATTGGATTCAATACTTTGATTTTTAAGAGTTTTTTTTTTACCCCTTTTGGACGAAAGCGCCATCGATATTCGCTTATTAGCCAAACATAACCATTTTTCCAAAATTAATTCGCAGCGCGCGCGATACGTAACCAGTCAAAAGCGCAGCAGTTATTTGTACGCTAAAGTGGCTAATTATGCCGGGATGAATTTTGGAGCGTCAACGTGAACGTGCATAAAATACCGTGGTATTTGATATGAAAATCGATTACGCAGACTGCACTTTATCGCAACGTACCGATGACGAGCGAATGTGTTTGATCTCCGGCGTTCGCTCCATGTTTTAGCCTGCGGTGTCTGTATTTAATTGCCAGTGCATTGCACGCCTCGTTATTTCCATCACGCGAATCGGCAATATTTAAATAAGCTCAACACAAATGTGCTTTCAATCCTGACAATTAATTGATTCGGTCACTCGTGCTTCGTAATCACGGTTGCGTTGTGCGTTTGTCCACTCGAATGACTTGAGAAGCTGGCCACCGCACGTCGTTTCGCCAAAGAGTTGACAAACCGGCAAAATTTGCCTCGCTACTCATCCGATTCGGGTCATAAATTAATTAAAAACACAGAGAGAGAGAGAGAGAGAGAGAGAGAGAGAGAAAAGAGAGAGAGAGAGATGCTTGCAATATCGCGATCGCGGGACAGTACGCGCGTCACGTGTTTTTCAAACTGTGAATGCACTCGGAAACTTTTACGCGCGCACGGAGACCAACTTGGTATCTCATAACTCGATGTGTAACGTCAGGAACCTCGGAACCTTCCGCGCGCGCGAAAAGTTACGAATTCGCGGAGACAGTCGGGGAATCGCAAATGGAAACTGGATGAAACGAGGCCGTATAAAATTGCGCGAGAACCGTAGTACTTTCTCGATTGCCGCCGGAAGTTTCACTCGTCAAAATCGAAACCGCCACTTCGAGGGGGAAGAGGGGGGGGGTGGTAAGAACGATGAAACGGAAATATTCACTAATCTGTGTGCGCGAGATTGGAGATTGTGGAATTATAGTCCACCTGCTGAAAGGGACGGGATCTCGCCAAATATAGAAGACAAACTCGAGCCGAGTATACGCTGCCGCGTATAATTTACTTTCAAATCCAATTATACAGTAGCGAAGAATCTTTGGTCTCTATTTCTATCTCTATCTCTATCTCTCTCTCTCTCTCTCTCTCTCTCCTCCGTTCCACTTTGAATTAAAGTACGTCTTTCGATTCTGGGGATTCTCCGATCCTTCCGCTCGGCTTTAATGGTTCATTACAAGATCCGTACTCCTCCAGCTGGCCGCGAGTGCTCCGGGGGTTATTAGAAGTCCCGGGCGGTCGTTTCGCGTACACGGGCGATACGGGGAATATGAAAATTAAAAAAATGCAGATATACGCCAACGGCCGGCCGTTGGGCGCTGCACGCGCGTTGGATGCGCCTAATTGAAACTACGGCGCTTTAAAACGAGCGAGCTCGAGCGCCGCTCGATGAGGGGAATCCTTCTCCTCCGTGCGCAGACAAGCGGAGAGGACGCGGGGAATTAAAAGGACCTCAACCGGGACGTCGCGTCGTCCGGGAAAACAGTCGTGCGGGGACGTACACAATAACGAGAAGTAAATTGAGAGGATTACCGACGTAGGGCACGCCGCGGTGAGGCTTTAAAACGTCCGTTGCGACGAGCCGACTCGCTCGCAAGCCTGCTGGCGGGTTGAAAACGCGTCAGGAGTTCCTGGGGGTCGGTCACATATGCCTGACACGTTTCACCGGGAGCCTCATGTACGCGGATATAAATGGCGCGACGAAACGGCCGGAACCCGCGAGCGTTTTAATCTACCGGCCAGCGGGGCTATTACTCGCCACCCGGTGGAAGTCGTTTCGAGACGACGTGCAGTATGCATGTATAGAGGTATATATGCGGGCACCTGGCTTCCTCCGCGGCTCCATCGTCCCAGGAACAATAGAAATTAGAGCTCTACCTATCTCCATGAATCATGGCTCTCTAAATCTCCATTCGGGGAAGTGAGGCAGGATGGGGTAGGGCATTATTTCTGTCCGACGCGGAAATTACGCGTTGAATTTTTCCCATCGGCCCACTCGCAAACCGTTCGCGGCCAATCCGCTTCCTCCTCCCGGCCTCGATATTTTACGCCGTACACAGATTGGTAAAAAATGTATTATTACCTTCGAGAGACCGCGCGCGGCGCGCATACATTTTCCCGGGGGTCGGAAAAAAGGGGGCGAGCGGTTTGCGCTCATAAAAAGCCGGGAGTAATGACGGGAGCGGAGTCGCGAGCGTAGGATGATTCACGCAGCCATGAACCTCCTTCGGGGCGGGATTTATCGCTTTATTTAAAGGCCACTACAAGCTAACGAGACGGTTGACATATCCACTTTTCCACCGCGGGTACAATTTAGTGGCACGTTACACGCCAGCGCGCCGCCCCTTCTATGAGTTATCATCCTTTGAAAGCCGCCGCGCATCTTCCGAAGCATTAATCTTGCTTGGAATCCCTTGCACCTTGGGCACCACCTGGTACATGATAACGTGGAATGAAGCTTCCCCCTATTCGTAGACAGAAAGTAATTTGTTTCGGTTAACAACACTATTTGTAGCTTTGTTCGTCGGCGGGATCGAAACAACTTCCATCGGCGATATCTCACGTGGAATACCCGCTGTTGGCTGGGTATTAAGAGTGAGATTGAGAAACCTTGGAAGGCGGAGAGATTACGGCGGCGCGAAATAATGCTCTAAGTAATTATTACAGCAGGAAAATGTCAGGACGTAGCACGCTAATGAAGATAATACTCGCGCTGTAAATCGTGCCCGCATTAAAATGCGCTCTCCTCTACCTCCTCTCTCTCTCTCTCTCCCCCTCTCTCTCTCTCTTTTCGGACCGGGGGAAGAAGGTGAGATCGGTGGTTGTAAGTAGGAAAACAGGCGCTTCTCTCCTGCAGCAAAAAGGATTATCCACCGTGAAACTATTTACTGATTTAAACGTCGCATAAATCTTCCCTTCTAGTTCAACGGAGATTTTACTTAAAGGCCAGGGAGTGCCGGGGCGCCTACCCTCTTCTAGACTAAATTCATCGCTTTATTTAAAGCCCTATACGAACATAACCGGGCGGGACGCGTATCGCGTTTTACGTTCCGCGGGAAATATTTACTGTCTTCACGCACGCCAGTGTGTTCCCTCGCGTTGCCTTATCGCGAGACGGTCCCCCCTCCCCCGTGCGCGCGAGGAGAGGGAGGGCTTCCGCACGGAGCCCTTTACCTTAATCAAGTATTTACGAGGCCGATACCGGGGACCGTCGAACGTATAACTCGATGCGACACAGCCGCGTCGGCGGAGGTGTGGCGCGACGCTGCGACAGATACCGACTACGATCGTTTTCGTGCGCGAAAGTGCCGGTAATGTAATAGCTTCGTAACAAAAATTTCCTTCGTCGGAAATTCTCTACGCGTATCAAGCCCTTTTGCCGATTTCTCTACTTTCCTCTCGGGTTCAACCACGCTATCCGAAAAGCAGCCGGAGGCAATGGTGTCGAGAGTAAACATTAATTTCGGCGAAATTATACGCACGACCTACCACTGAAATATCGTTCCTTTCCTGTCACGCGATGTCCAGACGGACGGCGTATTCCCTTTGTAATTGTCGAGTAATCTGGCGCACAGTGCGCGAGAGAGGCGAAACCGGCCCTAAAAATTCCCGCAATACGATCCGCTTGTAACCGGATCGCCATATTGGGATTGTAAGTCACGCGAAGTGCATCCGCTTTGAACACTTAACGCCCGACTTTGTCGGCGGCCGTAGACGTCGTAATCGTCGAGTCTCTTTCGCGCTCCTTTACGAGCTCGTATGTATGATAGTAAAAAAAAAAAGAAGAAAAGAAAACCGTGTTCGTACGCGCCATTTTGAGACGCTCTTTCCGCCCGCAAGTACCGACGAAAAGTGTTCGTCTATAAAGCTGCATTTTCTCTCTGCCGGCGCTCGAAGCCCCACTTCGCTCCCGGCTATTACGAGGAACGAAACACCGGCGGACAATGACCCAGAAATATTTTTAGATGTCCTATAAAAGCGAGCATCGATATACGGTGTCTAGCTTTGACGTCATATACGTATATAGAGGGGTAAAAGGTAGGAAGACCGGAAGACGATAAACGGGATTCTCGGGATCCATCGTGCAACACCGGCGCAAATTTTTAGGATACGACTTCTCTCTCTGTGTGTGTATGTGTTTTTTTAATCCAACTAGTAGCGGTAAGATAGCGATCGAATTGAATTTTCTGGAGAGCCCCGACCACCACCAGTTCGTGCATTACGTGCTCTCAAAGTTGTTATTTAGTGCAAAGTGCATCCTTGTTTATTTTATTGTCCGCGCGATTCGCAGCCATTAGCGATATTGCAGACCAGGCGGATCTTTCCACCATCGCGCGTAATCTCGACCGCAGACCGTGACGCACCATGTAATTTAACGGCGTACCACTTCGAGGCGGTTTCCCTCCCCCCTCCCTCCCAAAGAAATAAATAATAAAAAGCAACGAAAGCGAAGTGCCGGGTTTTATCTCTGCTATCGCGGGTGGCCGTCCGTCTCTCTTGAGGGATCGCCACCCTTAAAGTAGTCGATCAAAAACACGCGTGCAGCTCGGGTCAGGTCGCCAATATCTCCGCCGGCTATAATCCGGGCACATAAACGTCCCCGATAAAGGCGAGTGGTATACTTTCTTCACGTACACCGCCGCAGACGCATCTGCCACCGTTCGCCCTCGCAATAAATAACCGTATAGTTTTAGGATCGCACGCGGATCTTTCCGATTGTCTGACATTATGCGGTTTTTACTACTAGTCACTTAACAGTTTCTCACGTATCTCCCGACGGTCTCCTGTTAAGCTATTTATATCTCTTGCCTCAAACGCAGGTTTGCAAAAGACGGACTCGGTTGAGCACTCGGGATTGCGTTCGTAAAGATAAAGTGATCCAGTTTGAATGAAAAGCAGTAAAGTGGCACAAATGAGAAAGCGTAAAGTCATTTATAAAACAAACGCAAATTGTATCTTTTGCCGGGTAGCACCTCCGTTACTTACGATTAAATGTAAAATGTGTTTTCTATCCATCTTTCTTCCTGGTATCGTTGATGCTTTATTTTTAACGAATTTTTTGCAAATAAAACTTCGAATCTTAACTTTTTTCCGTAGTATATCAAAATTGCTTTTTTTTCCTTTTTCTTTTTTTTTGCGAACTTCTCGCAATACGCTTGAATGTATAAAGTCACAACAATACTGAAGATCGCACGCGACATTCTCCCTAAGCGAACTAAGTCGCAAGGAACGTGATTCCCGCGGAAAATATCCCGGACTCATTTGTTTTTCCGCTTGCGGTTTCCGCGAGCGGTTCAACTGGATACTCCAGGGGCCACGCTTGTCCCCAGCTAAAAACGAACGTACGCTCGGATCTCCTTATCGGATGACCGGTCAAAAGGGTGAATGCTCGGCAATGCTGCGAAAAGAGACTTAAGGGGCACGATTTCGTTCGCTCGTTCCAGCTCCCGGCCTTCCCACATGTTTTCCCACAAGTTTCTCTTGCTCTTTCTTTTTCTTTCTCTCTCGGTTTCTCTTTTTTCTCCATCCTTCTTTTTCCCACCCTTTATTTTGCTCTTTACATCAGCGTTCGCGTCCATGGGAAAACTCTTTGAGCGAACGCGTGCCGCGCCACGTTTTCGTCGTACGGACATGGGTGAAGAAGTTCCTTTTATACTCGGGCCAGGTCGAAAGAGGCCGGGAGTACGAGGATGAAGAAAGAGCGCGCCGGTGTGTAGCCGGTAAATGTCACGCGACTGTAATTTATTTATGGACCCCGAAGGGGTGATGGATGCGACGTTGTGCGGACGGCGCAGGTAGATAGGTCGAATCAATCGATGCGGGGACGGCTCGGCGATGATACTGCTGCGATACTTTTCGAATATCCATGGGAAATTACGCGGAATCGCACGGCGACACAGAATGCACGCGATGCGCGTAGGGACGTCATGGTCAAGGGAAAAAATTGAGATGTACCTGCGCGATAAGTGAAATGGTATCACGTTTATTATATAAATATTACTTTTCATACAATCAAAAACTCTTATTTAATTATTAATGGATCATAATATTCTACAGATTCGAAGAATTATGTTTTGTAATAAGTTATAGATACAGTTTGTAATTCTGAATTAATTATCTTCAAGTTAAAGTCCGGACGTGCATTTGCGGAAGGCCGCACGAAGCTGTAAAGATTTGTAAATGGCCGTGATAGCGAGAAATGTGTCTTTAATCTCGTCCACAATGATCTTTCGCGCCGCGCCTCCGCTCGAACAATAGGCGAATAAAGGTTTTATCTCCGCGACGAAACCACGTGCGTAAGTCTCTCAGCCATCCCTTACTCTCGTCCGCGTAGAAACACAATAAAACCTTTTATATCGCGCGGTCAGCAGACTTGCCCGCGCGCACGCGCGCGCGCGCGCGTATCTTCGTGACTCGTTTGCGAACGTAAGAGAACCACCCGCTTTTTGTCGTCGCCTCACGGCGTATATCCCCCCGTTACCTTAGCGCACTCGCGTGACTCTTCCTCAGACATAATAAAACCCCTTTATCCATCCGCCCTAACTACCAACCCCATCGTGCTCGCAAACATCCTCCATTACCGCGCCTTCATCCGCTCCTCGGCCCGGCTGGCATCTTTAGAGTCTCCTTCTTTTCCTTCCTTCTCGACGTCGACGACTGTGACGATGACGGCAACGAGGACGCTCGTTTCCTGAGGACGATCGCGAGAAAACCTGCACACTCTCGTAAGCTCTCGAGTGCAGGTTGCGCGTCACGAGCGTCACATCGCAAGCACGTCGACGTGGAGGATGACGAGTGGCGTACCCGCAGAGGGTGACGAGACGAGAGAGCGGGAAAATGGCGTCGTCCGTAATGGAGGTGCATCGTCGTTCGGGAAACGTAAGCGGATGTTCCACGGCGGTGGCAGCGCGCCGAATTCCCGTCCCGAATGCGAAACAGAAACGGGTCGTTCGGGTCGCGGAATTACTCGCAGCAGGGTGAGTTCGCTCTTGGTTACTCGAACCTGTATCGACGAGATACCCGGGGAAAATCAAGATTGTTCGCAATAAGATACAGTTATGTACACACCGAACGAGCGAATGAGTAAGTCCTACTGCCGAGGAGCTAAGAGGATTGACGTCGGTGATGTAACAACCACCAGCAACGCAGACGATCGCAGTCTTCGATTTTATTTAACGAGTTGTGTAACGGAGAGAGCGTTACACGCTATTATTACGACGATCATTTTATTTATCTACGAATCTACATAGATGCAAAATAAATTAATTTTAATTGTAACATTATCTTTTTTGCAATGTTGCGTCCTCGAAAAAGAAATTATAGAGGAAATAATTATGGAAAAAATCTGTGTTGTGGCGTTTCACGAAGGCGAAACTCGAAAAAACAAAAACAAATTTTTTTAATTAAAATTTTTTTCGTTTTTTGCATAAAATTATTGCATAAAATATATGCACCTTATATTACCGTCTGTACTTTAATTGTGGAAAAGGATTTTTATTTCTGTAAATACAATTAAAAGATTAGTAAATTGGAAATGATCAAAATAATCAGTAAAACAAGACAGATTCAGCATCCCCTTAATGGCGATATCAAGGAGCGATGCGCGGGGAACACCGAGGTAACGCCGGTAAGGTATCACGGCTCGTAATTTTTAACGACAACCGCCACTCGCTTAAATGCTCTCGCGAAACTGCGGCGGCGGCTGGCTCGAGGTGAAGGAAGACGGAGACAAAACGGCCAGACCAAGAGACACGGGGTGGAAGCGACGGGGAGCGCGGCAATTCGCGGCGGCATCCGACGTCGTTTAATGACCTCGCATTATGCGCGACGGAAAACTCGTTTTAATTAAAGATTATAACGCGCAAAATGTGAATTCAAGCGATGCGGTGCGTTTTCCCGCCCCTCTCTCTCTCTCTCTCTCTCTCTCTCTCTCTCTCTCTCTCTCTCTCTCTCTCTCTCTCTCTCTCTCTCTCTCTCTCTCTCTCGGTAACCAAGGAAGAAACGCGACCGACGGGAAAACCCCGGATGATCGCGGGGATAAGCCGCGCGCGCTTTCGAAAAGGTTTCGAAAGCAGAAATGGCGACTCCACGTTTCCGCGAAAAAGGAGGCGGAAAGGGGTGGGATCGTGGGAATCCCCCTCGCGGAAAATTTCACCGCGGAAGATTTCCATTCCGATTTCATTTTTCGTCTCTCCCTCTCTGAAACTTCGCTCTTTATCGAAAATCCGCGAGTCGACTGAATTCTACCGAAGAAGAAAATTGCTATCTTTCCCCCTTATCAGAGGATATCCGTTTATCTGATTTTACAACGTTACTTCGGACACTACGATGCGGATGGTAAATAGCAGGAATAAAAATGCGAGATGAGCCTTGAATATATAAATACGAATTAAACCTCTTCGCCCCCGCACGCGGAGGCTCATTGCGGATTTATTTGAAAAATATCACTCGCAACACGTGTGCTGTTCATATCGATGACGGGCTCTCCTCATAGCCATGTTCTTATAATAATGTTATACTCCGCTCAATGAAAATAGAGACGATCTCGTGTGCGCGACGTAACAGTTATGATCACTGCCGGCGGAGACGATTATTGGGTACACGCGGCTGCCGGAGAAACGACTGTACGGCTTTCCGGGACGCTCTGATCCTTTTCTCTCTCTCTTTCGTCCCTCTCCTCCCCTTTCATCCTCATCCCGCACGAATCACGCACGATGGGAATGTAACGCGATCCGCACTCGGTTCGTATTCCGATTCCGCACGGGACTCCACGCACGACTTCATCGAGAATTCCGCGCTCTAAGTGTCCGTCTTAACCGGATCGTCTCAATTCTTTCCGTGGCGCGAATTATACATTCAGTTGCAGTACCTGTTAACTTTAACGCGACAACAGACAAAAGGTGCTGGAATTGAGAGGCCGATATATTAAGATCGAATCGCATACACGATTCGAATAATAACTTAGTAATTTGTTTTCAGACGTAATAATTGATTAGCGACCGAACGCTCAGTCACGCTTATCAATTGAATTCTGGAAAGAATTATACATAGCTTACAGCTGCATTTTGCGGCTCTTATGTACTCGCGAGACAGCGCAAAGTTCAATTCGCGTCGCTTGTAAGACGGAAATTGGAATTATTGGAAATTCTCATCTAATTAACGAACGACGCGGTTTGGTTGTTTTATTGGCCGAGCGACGTGAACTTCGATTAACTTGGGAAGTTTACTCAATAAACTGTCCTGTCAATTAGGCCATAAACGCAGTCTTTTGTCCCCGCGAATTGTGTGGTAGTGGCTAAATCCGCTGTACGCGCTGTACCTCCCCGCTCTCTCTCTTCCTCTCTCTCTCTCTCTCTCTCTCACTATCCGTGGAACGACACATCAGTAATTCTGACCTAACTGGGACAATGGAAGCTTTGTCGATAGCGGCGAGGTGAGCCCCGTGTCTGACAAGAGTGTAACTACTACTACTTGCGAGAGGACGGGATTTTCCGCAAGCAGACCGATTAAGTGCCAGGTGTTGTTACACGATTAATCTTCGCCCGCACAGACAGCGGGGACCACGTGAACGATAGCGGAATAAGGGATTTGAGCGGTGGGGGAGAGGGAAACGAGAGAGGGAATTGAAGCTTTTCTCTTATTATCAAACAAACAGAGAGCCCTCGCCGGCACTTTTAGAAGCACTCTCCCACGTGTAGAAAATATGTGGCAAACTTGCTCTCGACAAAGAGAGACAGCAGGTGCTCCATTAATATTCCATTCCATACTAGCCTGGACAATGCACTATGGCTGCCGCCATTAACGGGAAAACCTAAACAGCGTTTTTACACGGGAGCTTCATCAAATCGAGTTTTGCGAGTAGTCGCACGACAAACAACTAACGAGTCCCGTGCGGCTTACTATCGCGTATTTTCGCGTTGATAGTATTGTCGTACGTGCTCCAAAAGTGAATAACAGGGAAATATTTAGATCAGAGAGGTCTTAAAAAACAAATGGCTCGCTTGCAGTTTGATTTTTGCTCTCGTCAAATGAGAGACGTGCTCTAATTAGTATCTGTCCGAGATTAATTTTGCGTAAGCGTGAAGCGTGACAACTGCTCGATCGTATAAATAACATCAGCGAACGAACGTACACCCCGACGAGTCCTCGCGTACCAAACAACAATTCTAGAACTCCCAGAACGATCGATCTTATTTCCGCGCGTCTACGTTACTCGATGCCAAACTTAGCTCTCGCTCCGCCGTGCGAAAGAAAAGAGTTGAATTTATCTCATAATGAGACTGTTCGCAGACGCTCGTTAATTGTAAAACTTTGTCGGTTTCAACTCCTAAATTTGATAACGGTCGAATGACGGTAGCAGCAATTGTCCCTCTCGCGTATTTTCGGGGATAGCAACAGGGGAGCGTGGCGTCGAGTGTATACACGGTCACTCTAGTTCCATTTCCGGTTGAATAAATCAACCGTGTCTACCGCACGCCATACGGTATGACAGTAGTATCAAATATAGGTAGGATGTGTGTATATATTCCACCTCTGGACGTATCATCTTTCACGTGTCTTTCTACGTCGTACCTCTTCTTTGACCATTCACCCTGGAACGCCGATCTCTCGTCTACTCTTATATACCGTACCTCTACGGTTTTTCTTTCCGCTCTTGCCGTTTCAACCTGCTGTTTCAGACATCGAGTGTTACTACTGAAAATATTGGCGGCCCATCCGTCCGACGCTTTTGTTCGTGGAACGTCTGTATCTTCCCGTAAAGCAAGACAAGAAGCGTGAAATAATATTTCATATGAGTATAAGTGCCTTTCAGCGAAGTGAGTGGCAGCCGAATCAACATACGTTATGTTAAATTTCCGCTCTTAAGTTCTTAAGAGAATGCGGGGCTTCGCAGACGTAGTACGTGAATGGAAATTTTAAACAAATGATAACACTGAAAAATAAGATTAAATAGCGTTTTGAGGGAGAGATTCAATCTCCTTCTTTTTTTCAAAAATCTGACGTGATAAAATATTTTCACTTGCGGATTCGAAATGAACGCGTCGAAAATTATAAGAAAACTTATTCTGATTAAAGTTACTTGACCAACATTTTTCTTTCGATTAGTGTAATTAACGAATATATTATATTCGAATGTGAAGCTTTCGGAATCAATTTGAGGTCGTCTATAATTTATCAGAATTGAAAATCGAACTTTGTTTACAATTTCATGTACATAATATGAAAGATATTGGAAGAGAATATGCGTATACAAAATGCATTTTAACATACATACGTCAAAATACGCAACATAATAAAATCGTGAATGAAATCATATTCTGAAACTTGACGCGAATTATACAAGATTGCCTAAATTGAGTTTTAAAATTTACGGTGGTCCATAACAAAGCCTCTTCTTTGTCCATTCTCGCAACATTCGAGAAACTTCGGTCTAAGGATCAATTATCTGTCAGAGTCTGTATGAACGTCAAGTGCCGACGTTTGTAAGCTTGTTACAGATGCGAACTTTACGGGCGTTACAGGCTTGCATCTAAGCCTCGTAACTTTCTTACGGTTTGGCATCGTGGTTTCCGTCCGACATCACAAACGTTATGCACATGCGTTATGCGCACGAGGAGAGGAGGGGAAGGAGAAAGGAAATACGTGTCGAGGAAAGCGGGATAATGCTCGAAACTCTAGGGAAATACAAATAATGTAAATTCCGTCTGTTAAATTTGCAATATCTGGAGAAATATGAAATTGAAACAGCCCTTCCTGGACATATCCAACCGGTACAGCAATGGTGGATCTTCGTTTTCCTCCCCTCCCCTCTTGTGCTTACTGTCTTATGGAAGTAATGGGACAAATACTTCAAAGCATGTATAAATTATGATCGTTTTATTTCATACCTTCCGTTTTTCAAAAGACACGAAAGACGTTCAGCAAGTCAGCATTAAAACTTTACTTAAAAAAAAAAAAATGCTTCATTATTATTCCATCTATTACCTTTACATCAGCTGAAAAATATAGAACTCTTTCTATATATGCCTACAAATAAAAAACATCACGTACGGAGAAAATCCATTTGACATTTTTTTTCAAATAAAAGCTCTTTTTAAAAACGATTCATATTATATTGTAATTTCACGGACGTTGCGCGGGGTAATGTTTTCTATTAGCTGCTTCGAATGCAAGAATCTTTATGTCATATGGGGAGAGAATTTGTTTCGTCATCAAACTATCGTTTTGAGCCAAATCAATTTTTGCCCGAACGGTACGAATTGCCCGAATATAAAACGTATACTATATCTCGATTAAATTTATATTTGAAAGCTTCCTATGAATCGATCCTCCGTAACGCGGAGGCGCGCGCTCGCAGATTCTGCCGTCTAACCGTAAATAATTTATCGACCCGGCCGACTGTAGCGGTCTCTCCGAAAAGCGATTCTCGTAGAACACTCCACGGGGAGGCGGTAATTAATCTCCCACGTTATGTTACAGCAGTTTTCAACCCGCGCGACGCTGGCTTTTCTGTGGACGTACGCGCTCGCGTCTTACGTTCGACTTAACTTTTCGCGAGCGGAAGGCAAGTAGAACGTCGCGCGGGAATACGCGCGAGCGCGTATTGAATCTACATTCGTTCCGCTTCTCTCCAATGCGTAAGACCACCCCCCCCCCCTCCCTCTACCCCCGCGCCGCGTTGCGCCAGGCTGCGGCTCCCTTCAAACCCCGAGCGAACGGGGAAGAACCTCATCGATGTGCATTCGCGAAGTCGCGTTCACGAGGAAAACGCCTTCCGATTGAATCCAGTTATGTAAAGGATGGCGTGAATTTTACGCGTCGGCTTTAGCCATGCCGCCGGGAATAACTTGGAGTCGGGAGGATCGGCCGAGACCTCGCCGCATGAATAAATTTCTAACGATTTACCCCCGTGCGCGCGCGCTAGCGAATGTCAATTCCCGACGGTCGTCACGATTCGTGAAATTTATTGACAGACCGATGATATGCATAATGGGCCGTACAAATAAAACGAAACAGATTGCTTTAGTCTGTATTTGGCGAAGCGAGTACTTGATATACGAAATATGAACAAGGCATTAGACGTCGAAAATGTGTCGTGAAAAAAAAAATAAAAACTACAAATAGACACATGATTTGTGTGTAATGTGACGTAGAACGTTGTTTGTTGTTACACGAAATGCGCGCGTCGCGAAATCTAGAAAACGCGGTGAATCGATCCGCGCAAGATATACGAGGAGTCATAATAGCGGAGTATACCATTGCTGTCGCACTCGTACGACACATTCTCGATTTCACAGACGGCGTGCGGAATACGGGTGCATATACTTTCTGTACACCGTTCGCGCTTTTCGCCGTTGCCTCCTGCACGCGCCCATTTCCCCGAGGCGGCCAATATAGTTGGCCTTCGCTGTGATCGAGATTCGCTCGTCGTCTCGCACGGCGACAAATTCCATTTAACAAATTAGCAATCGGTGGTCGGCGCACGACCTATCGAGAGCCGCCCTCGTTTTCTGCTGCCCGGCGAGGGGGATTATGCGAGGCGGGTTACGAGAGTCGATTTACGCGAGTCCGTTCGCCGGCCAGCGCGCGGAAACCGCCTATCTACGGCCTAATGAAATTCTACGGAGGTAGTTATTGGCCGAATGGGATGGAGTCGAAGGCCCGGGGCTGATTCTCGCGCGCATAAGCGGCGACGCTTATCCGGACTCGTAGCTCAGATCGGTAAACCATCCCCGGAAGGCCAGAATTAATTGATCCGTGGGCCTTTCAATAATGATTATTGGCGAATAAAGGACATCGCCGCCGCCACTGAACTTTGCCGAGTAACCCGCTGTTTGCCGATCTCTAAACGTAAAGATACGGTCATCGTCCGATACACCGTTAAATATTAAATAACTTAAACTAATCTCCGAGCGTTGAGTTATTTTTAACTTCTTTATGCGTCGAAATTTATTTTAATAGAACATTTAATTAAAGGGACAACCTTCTGCTGTTAATTTGCTTAATTTTTATGTAAGCAGCATCCATATTGAAATATGCATCTGAAAATATAGTTAAACATTTAAATCAAATTTAAAATTTCTCAAGTAAAACTTTAATTTCGTTGTTTCGATTTAAATTGACGACACATTAAGTAAGACCACTGACAAACTACAGAAATGATTAAAAAACAAATTGGGTATAATTCATTATAATTATGAATTCAGCAATGTAGAAATAAACAATAATTGTATCGATTGCGGCGTACAACGATAAAAGATACTAGCTCCTACAAATGAAGAATGAAATATACTCGACGCATACGCGAGTAAGTTTAACAGCGCGTAAAATTGTTGAGATTTCGCTAGATGAAAGTTCCAGCGGCTATATATTTAATCGACCATTGGCGGAATTAATTGTTTCGAGTATCTCCCGACGAATACCCGAGCGAAATTTCAAACATCCATCTCGTTCGCTTGAATTGATGTAATTTTTGATACTAAGCTAATTTTAATTGCTCAGTTAATAGCGTAATTAGCGAGTAAATGCGCCAATTAACCTTTAAAGAGGGAGAATGCCCCGTGGCACAATAAGCAAAATAATACAATTTTATGTACAATGTTCTTAAACGTAGATTCGAGAGAAATCGCGCGATCTAATGGGCCGAAAAAAAATTGTACGCGCATTTTCTCTTTGTGCGATAATTATAATTATAATGTTAATATAACGAGTAATATTATTAATGACGCTCTACTCTTTCCGTCGCCGAGCGATACAGCAAGCTCATCGTCTCGCTTTCAAACGAGCGGCGTTTTATTGCCGCGTCATCGTCCCTCGATGATCCGTGAAAATCGTTGTTCGATGCGGACTCCGATGGCGGCAGTTTAGATTCCGCGGCAATTTAGCCGCATGTTACGAACAAATGGCAAATATGTCAAGATTCAACGAGAGAGGAAGATGACGTCTCTCGTGCCCTCGGCCGCGTGGCGATACGGCGACGGCGACGGCGACGGCGACGACGACGACGACGACGAGGGCGACGAGAGACGATCGATTTCTCTCCCCTGTTTCGTCGCCTTCGCTGTTGCGACGTCTGAAGTGCCGGCGAGTGTTCCACCCTCTCAACTGTTCGGGCTATACGTTTAAACAACGGGAGCGTTGTTCCTCTCTCTCATGGGCGAGCTTCCACGAGCGTTTAACGAAATTACTTTGAAACGCGAAGAAGTACGCTCCTCGGCACCGACGTTACCCTCCCTCTTCGCGGAAACGGTCCTTCCGTCTTCTCTACTGTGTTCTCTTCCCACTTTCTCACTCGCCTCTTCCTATCCTTTTCGTTTCACCTGGTGGCTGGTGGTCGTGCGCTCCTCCCGGTCGCCGCCGATCCTCTCGGGCCGCTCGGTCGGCGAGCGACGACGAGCTTTAAGAACGACCCTCCTAAACCGGTTAGAATTACCCGCGCCAACCTCGCCCTCTTACTTTCTTTCATTCTCGTCTCGCTCGTTTCACGGGAAGCCTGTCTTCCTTCCCGTACACTCCACGCTCGTTTCCCGTGTAGTAAACAAAACTTGACCAGATGGCTCGTGCTACGCAATTATCGTCGGCGAATCCGATAGAAAGCTTTACCGGGCCGCCACCGTTTCCCACGAGGGACCGGTAAAAATCCTCTTGAAGGATCTTCCTTACGGCGAATGAGGCCCGTAACCGGCGATGTCATCGAAAATTAGTGTGCGAGACGATCGTACTGCTGGTATACGCGGTAATGACCGGCATCAAATCCGGAGACGCACTTTTAAAAGATACTCGGTAAACATCAAAGACTCTCTCTCTCTCTCTCTCTCTTTCTCTATTTTGATGGATCGAGCAAAGCGGCTCAGATTTTCTCTCGTCGTACGGGAAACCCAGGATTACTTGGAGAAACAGAGCGAGTCAGAAGTCGCTCGTTATGATGGAAAATAGTTTGTCTTGAATAATTCATCTTCTAAATGACGCAAATGCGTATGCGCTGGGACACGACGGAAATTGTGATGCTTGTGCAATTTAAGTTGAAGCGTAATCTTTCATAATCTTTTAGAACAAATGCGATGTTGCACGTTTCTTTAAATGTATTACAGTGTTTACGCGCAACTACTCCATCCTTGTTCGAGTATCATCAGGTCATATAATTTAGTGATTTTAAACTCTACCTTTCAGTGAACTTTATGTGCAATACTACGGTGCGCATTCACGATATCATCATTGCGACTGAAATTTATGGCAGGATAATTAAGAATCAGCGTGTATTCTCAAGAATAGGAAATATATGTAAAAGGTACTTAAGCAACAACGTGATATCACGGTACAATCTTGCGTAAGAAAATCATTTTTGATGTGAACTCATCGCTCATGGCGTCTCGGGTTGAGATTAAGCTCGCTTCACGCGAACTTGTTGCGTGTCGCATGCCATAAGAATGGCCGGGCGATTCGAATCGCACGACGGCGAAAAAAAAAAGAGAAGCATTAATCTAAATAAGGATACACAGGCGCGCGCGTGACCCAAACGAGCCTGCACAGAATAAGATTGATGTCACTTTGCGGCGTCTCGCGACGCGATCATAATTCTAAATGTTAACGCTGTTTTTTCATGAGCGAAATATGCGTTGCGATCACACGATACGAAAGGAAACGGATTGCAGATTTACGCACGTGCACAACCTGAGCCAATCAACTCGTTATTTCTTCCTAATGTTTAGCACTTTAAATTATTTCAGTCAATTACTCTTTTCCCTTTCCTCCACGCGCGTCATATCTATATTAAATGTTTATTCAAAGTTCCGAAGCTTCGAAAATTTCATTCGACAGCATTCCGCAGCTATTTTGAAATAGAATAGCGTTGGACCAGTTGATACCAATCGAAGAGCGACATTTCCCGGTCACTCTTTTATTTGCCTCCGCCTCCGGGCGAACGTACGCGATTCGATAGAGGACTTTTGACGTCGAGAGGCTCGTAGAAAATCCGAAATGGCCCCGCGCGAATGTTGTCCGGCCTCCGCAGTTCAGACGTGGCGGACCGTAAACCGTGGATGTTTTACCGGAACGGTCCAGAACGGCGATCCCGGGCGGATGGAGCGAACGCGAGCGCGAGGCTCCCCGGCTCGGGGGTCGGCGACCATAAATTCGAGGCTGACCGCACGGAAGGACCGTTCTGCGGCGCCGATATTATTAGTTTACGAGAACAGTGACTAAACTATAGACGGCCACTAAAATAGACGAGGATGGTTGGTACGCGGGTGAAGCGAACAGCAGAACCGAGAGAGAAAGAGAGAGAGAGAGAGAGAGGAAAGGAGAGGTTTAGGGGATGGTGGTTGCCGTACGCGCGGTCTCGGGCACCTAGCACCCCCGGTTGTTTATGCCTCATTAGCCGCAGTAGTTACGTCAGTGCCCTTAACTATCCTACGAATTGAACACCGTGTGCCCGGTGCCCGTTCACCAACGCGCAGCTCGTCTGCGACCTATAATACGTATCCGGTATGCATAGCCGTAGCCCCGCACCGCAACGACGCGACCGCCGTTGAATATTCGAGCGACCGCGCATAATATTATCGAATCTAGGGCCGGCATGCAAAAATGTGTGTTATATTAATGACACGCCGTTCCTCGGCGTGATACGCGGACTTCCAAGAGTTTTCCGACGCGAAACTTTCCGCAACGCGAGACGAAGCTCCCGCTTCGCGTCCCTGTGTACGAACGCCACTGTGCACTTAAACTTTCACAACTCCACTGAAAATGCTAATGCCTTCGTACGTTTCTACCTTGCATTTGACGGAAAGTCTAATTCGGAAGATTTTATCGATTATTATTATAGCGCGTTGAAACTTGTTGAACCTGGGGTGCATCAGGGATCCGAGATCAATCGAGATAATACGCCGGAAAAGCACAATTCTGCGCGTAGATGTATCTCGAAGGAATCACTCGCGCACATGCACACGTGTTCAATTGAGTAACATTACGCAGAGTAATATTGAAATGGCCGTAATAGAAAGCGCGTAAATGAGAATGGGGCAGTAGTTTTTTCTTGCGCGTTGCAGCGAGAGAGAGAGAGAAAGAGAGAGAGAGAGGGGGGGGAGTGCCGAGGTGAACTTTTGCGGAAGTTAGTGGCACATATATACATATGCATATGTATGATGAAACTTTTGCAGGGAGCGATTCACATTATGAGCCTGCTTGAACATACACACGGGCACGTGTACATTTGCATCGACCTGAAACATGAACACGAAGCAGCATTTTGCGCTCTACCTTTTTTTCCTGCCCCCCTGCCGGATTCAGCGGATTAATAATTCCAGACAACTCTCGAAGTGTTATAAAATTCTATCGTACGTTGAATTTAATGTGACGGATCCTCTCATTTCCACGCAATTACGAGTCCGCGGCAGCCAAGATTGAACGTGTCAAAAGATGAGATGGTTCGCTTTATCGACTCCCTCTCTCTGTCTCTCTCTCTCTCTCTCTCTCTTTCTCTTTCGCTCGCCGCCTCGGCATTACGGATACTAAATTCCCGGACACTTATTTCACGAATGTCGGGTGACAGGTTGCAAAAAAGACCAAGGAAATCGCGCAGACGGATAAGCCACTTTTCTCTTTTCCCCGAGACTCCGATGTACAATAAAATATCGCGCCGCCCTTAAAGGCAATAACTGACGTGGAATTGTATAAATCCGAGGATATCCGACATATCCTCGGAAAATATTCAGCATATTTCCGTTACTAGCAAGTGGCGTCTATGTATTTCGCGTTGCACGCGCGCCTTCCCTCCTCCGTTCTCTTTCTCCCCCGGCTGCTTTTACTTTCCACTTTTGTGCGCCGGTCGACGCGACGCGTGCGGAGCTATCTGACGTACGTAGCCGAGGCTTAAAGCTTTTGCCGGGAAAGCCTTCGCGATTCGCAAAAGCCGGAGACGGCGCTTCATGTAGCCGTTTCCTACTAATGGAGTTTCAGCTTTGGCGCTTATACCAGATCTCGAAAACTAGGCGCGAATTGTTGCAACGACAACGAAGCGGCGTTCAATTGAGGCGCGACTGATTACGCGGCGCGTGCTACTGGAATCGCGTAGCTACCCCGCTTTTCCCTTTGTCGCCGAAAAAGTTTTAATGTCGCTGATCAACGCCCGCGTCCACTCGTAATCAACGAGCTTTCGGAACGGAGTATTAAATAAATCTTTCAATTTACAGCCGCGTGTCCTCGCTATCTCCAACCCCCTCTCCCCTCCCGCCGCCGAGAAATCACATTTAAATCGAGGACAACGCAAATATCCGTGACTGCCAGAAAGAAATCATTTAAGTTTCATTCTTTACGTGCAAACAATTTCACGGCACGAGAGCGCCCCACAGAAAGGCAATTTCTATTTCGCGGAATGGCTTCGCGTCGCAATTGTTTTGCATAAAAGTCGCCGAAGACCACAAATAAAAGCCTGCTTCACGTACACGCGTGTGTCTCTGTGTGTTGCGCAAAAATATGTTACCTCGCCAGGAATTTTTTGAGAAAGCTTTCGTGGGTATAGAATTTCTTGAGCCATCGAGCTATATACATATATATCGAACTACTACTTTTTTTGTAATTTTATAGTTTTAGTTTCGTTCCTTTTGCACACGGCGCCCTTTATGTGTTTTATATGTACGAGAGAAACTTTTTACACCGCTCGTATTGTATCCGAGGCGTCCGATAAATCGCCGCGTCACCGTGTGCACGGCACTACTTTGTCATTTCGAATTTGAGCAACAAAGTTTCATCGTGGAAAGCAGTAATAGAAACTTTGCGCCGACAGCGGAAGCTTGTACACTGGGATTCCGCAAGTTACCAACATCCACCGGTGCTATTACGGTACGTGCGGATGCATTTACGAATATTGGTAGCTATCACAAAAATACGTAACAAAAACACTGCTAAATTAATAGCACGGGCCTCAGACTGCACGGGGTTCATTTTTATCGAAAAAGAGTAGGACGCGTCAAATTAATATGAGGTCATTGATGAATAATGCCGGTTAGATTGAATTGTTATAACGACGATTCTCGTCGCGTTCTCTTTTCCGATGCTTCATTATTATAATTTTTCGTGCTGTGTAATGGCAAACGATAATTATAATCGTTGTCGTCGGGCAGAGCAACGTCACGGTCGTCGTGCATTTGCATTTTCGCATTTATCAAGCGCGGAAATCAACGGACGAATTGCACAAATTGCGATACATTAATTTTTGCACGTCCTCGTTTGCCGCGTTTAGCGGGTTTATTGCTAACGAATTTGAACGGCGGAAATTCCACGCGGGGACGGCGGAAAGGCGGGAGCGGAGAAGAAATGGGGTGCGTACCGGCGAAGAAAAATAACGCAGCGACGACGCGGAGAGACGAGATGCAGGCGTGGGCAGGTAAAGAGTCGCCGCCAGTGGGTGTGGATATTTTGTAATTAAATAGGATAGAGTCCGCGAGCCGCGTTGATTCATCGTTCCGCATTATGACCGAAACGTTTCGCAATTAAACGCCAGTTGCGTCGCCATTACCGCAACGAGACGATGAAAAAATTAACGGGTGCGGAAAAAAAGGGAACAGAGGGAAAAGAGATATCGGGAGACTTTTCGCGGACTTCTATGCGAATAAAACGGTGATTATGCTCGGCAATGATTGATAATGACTTTACACGACGCGGAAATGTCGGGATTTAACCGCACGTTCGCGTTATTTACCAGCAGAATGCGTGTAAAGAATTTTTCAAACTTGCTTTTTGAATAGAATCTTTTTAGAAAGCGTATACGTTCGCCAAATATTTGCCTGTAATTTAATATCCGCGTAAAATTTGGCTCGTTTAAAATCAAAAGATAAATATAATTATCAGCAAAATGTATGCTTAATGTAGAATATTTGCGCTACAAAACAAGGCGTCACCCCGTGAAAAATAAACATACACGACCTGGAAATTCGTGCATGAATGTTTGAAACGCGTGATTATATGCCGCACGTATATATTTGGTGCCTGCGTACATGACGGTAAGTGTAACATATGAGTGCGCAATCAAGTCGTTTCTAAGATAATGAGATAGAACATGCAACGCCGAGGCAAATGCGAAGAAAAGAGAGAAGCACAGGGGCGAAGGCGACGGAGAATATCTAGCAGGATAGTGAAAAATATATGGAAAAAGTCAAAACGAGGGAGAACCGGCATTCCCGCATATACACGTGATAAGCGGAGATGAAAAAAGAAAGTGAAGGAGCGCGAAAATAAAGCCACGTTAATACCGAGGAGAAAGAGAGAAAGGCGCGAAGAAAGAGAGAGAGAAAGGGCGAGGTAGAAAAAGAAAAGGAAAAGGAAGCAGAAGGCGCGGCGAAGATTAGCGGCGGAAGGGTGGTAAAAGCGAAATAAAGCATCGCGAGAACTCGCGCGTTGCCACTTTCTTAGAAGTCCTCGTTTTTCTTTCCTCCGCACGCACACGCCACGGAGAGAAAAGAGAGTGAAGAGAGAGAGAGAAAGGAGCGGGGGGAGGGGGGAAGCACAATGGTCGCGCGGGAATATACAGAGCGAAAAACGAATTAGTCGGCTATTAGTAAGACGCTCGAGGAAACGTCGTAAAACACTGGGGTGGCCTCGCGTGGAAAGAATTCGAAATTATGGGCGAAGGGCGAAGGCGTGGAGGTTTATCGCGCGACTTCGGCGAACCTCCTCCGAACGCCGTTCCACCCACTTTGTAACAATAAGCGGCGATTTCCAGTCCGGCGAGTAATGGAGAGCGGGCGCGCTCGCTCGAGTGTTTCTTTCCGCATTTCCGACGGGCACACTTACCTCACGGGGCACAATAAACGTAATCGATGCACACTGATTTAATGGCCGCTCGCTCCCTCCCTCTCCTCCCCCCCCCCTCCCCGGCCCGCGTTGCTGCATTGTAAAACGCCGCGGCTTTTCCAGCGAGGCGGACCACCCTCTCCCCCGCCGCGTTATTCACGCCCTGCTAATCCGGTTCCTTCGGACGGCATTTAATTGGACGGCTGTTGCGGAACACGACGCCGGAGCGTTCGCGCGCGTTATAGAGAATTTTCCCTCGTAAATAAAGAAGACGTATATACCGATCCGGCGATTCGTTATTCTCCGGTGATGGGTTACTTGTTACGGGAAGAGAGAACGTTGTGCATGATTTTTTTTTTGGCGCGCGCACGTACGTGTAGGTGTGCATACACGCCTCGTAGAGTTCGTTGACTTTATCTTTAGCGGTTAAGTAGGTTGCCACTAAAATATTTCACACTCTACTACAAAATCTCCATGGGATCACATATTTCAGTCATTAGACAATCGAAACTGATACGACCTGTCACAAACCATTCTGACTTTAATTCTTAATTTATCGCTGAAGAATTTATCGCACAGAAATATATCCCCGGTATGCCGGACGAGTCAAGCTGCTGGCGCGGAAAAATTAGGGATGTGTAAGGTCGGAGGGGGATAATTTTACTCCGGGATAATAAATAAACTATCAAATATAAGCGCGGATTACTTTGATGAAAATGAACCGGCACGGTAATGAGTTTCCGAGAGGTTTGTAGGCGGCGATATTGCTTACAAATATTAACACAGTGGGAAGTTTTCTAATCAATCAATTTCTCGCCGATGCCGCATCTGCCGATATCAACCCGGGCACACGAAGTTTCCGAAATGAGATTGACACTCTCGCTCATCCTCGCAAACGGAAAGTCCCGCAGCGTTATCATCGTGATTGGATTATTTCCCAATCATAGAGAATCATCGAAGGTAGAATCGATATATTTCTGAGGCTTAAAATAATGACGATAAGTATATGCAGTAATATACTAAACCAATTAAGAAATTGATGTAGTGGTTAATTCGTGAATTAAATCGATCGTCGGCTATTAAGCGAGCCGACATACCGTATTTATACTGTATAAATGTACATAATCATTTTAGCTAGCATCAAATTTGAATATTAAAGGAGAATATTCTAAAATATCATATGTTTATTAAGCGAAATGAATTAATTTTTAAATATTACAGAAAGGTTCGATGTTAATATCGACATTTCTATAACGGGTGATCATTTCCTATGATTTTTCTCGCGGTTAAAATCAGATCCATCATGTGCTGGATCATATTCCTATGCAAAGTACCTAGCCGTCGCATAATCTTACACGAGAAAGGCGGCTTTATTTTGTCTTGCTCGGCCACATATCTGCCCTGGGTCGTAGATCGGACCTGAGCCGTAGAAGGCTGGATTTTGCGGGACGTAAATGTTCGTAAATTTTCAACTTTACTCCCCCTTTAAAACCTTAATCCGCTTACGTCACCAGCAGACTTTACGCATCACGCAGAATTAACCCACATACGTTTCAACCAAGTATCTTACGCGCACTCATTTTCTTATCCTATCGAGCGATAATTCTTTCTAGAATTTGTCTGAAAGGTGATTTTAAACGTGTCGTTCATCAATAAAATTTTATTCGCGTATCAATTTTTTTTTTTAAACTGACCCCGTTTTCTTATTATGGAAGATTACGACAATAAAAAGTGCTAAAAACAACATTGCACTGAATTAATTCCTCGTACAATCTAGTATACATTGAAATATACGTCGACATATATATGCCAAGACTTGTCATTGAAAGTGTTCTAACGAGCGTGTGATGGTCTTGAAATCCTCTAAGATCTCTGACAAACGAAAGATCATCACGAGTATCTGATATCCTCCCGTTATGTCGTTACGGTACATTTTTAAAGCGGAAGTTTTAACTAGATGAAAAATTATGATATGCAGTTTCCGCTGCTTAAAACGGATGTTTTTCATTTTCCTCGGTAATATTCGAAAATAAATTTATGGAGCGTATGAAATCGTAATTTGAATTTAAAATCTTGCTAGAATAACTGTCCCAATTATTACTACTTTCAATTGTAGTATTAGAAATACGATATCATTTTTTAATTAAAAAATGCTTTAATATTAAACTAATGATGAAAAAATATTAAAGAATTACAAAACGAGCATGTTAATTGGCAGTAATTCGAACAGTCACTCCGTCAAGAAATTTACAAAATGTGATTCGTGTGCTTGTGCTCGAGCTGGGCTTTAATATCGGTAATGCAGCTACAAATTGCCGGCGGTATTAGGAGACCGTATTGTTATGCGTAATGACACGCAGTAACGTCGCGCACTTAGGCATACATGAGCGACCTTGTCGCTCGCTACTCCAGGGAAGACGTGGTAATGGTGCTCTCAGGTACACGGAGCACCGTCGCGTATCGACGGAGCAACGACTCGGTTGAACGCATCGACGATGGCGTCTCGAGGAAAAAATTTACCGCTTCTTCCTATGCGAACTGATGTGCATAAAAATGGGGGGACCTTGTCGTGACATCGTGACGTTACGTTGTTACCCGTCGATTATAGATTTTCACGGGAATCATCGCGAAAATTTTCGCTTCGTCGACGCCGAATGACGGTTGTTTAGGGAAATCTCAATTATTGATGGAAAATGCGCACGTGCACATCTCGAAGTTCATGGACTCGGTGTCCCGTAAAATATTGCGAGTCGTATTTTTCGTACGCGGACGACTGAATGAATGAAGAAACATCCATAAATACGCGAAATGCCTCACAAACGAAAATCTAAAATTCGCATTTATTCGGATTGTATTCGAGAATTCAAGGGAATCCGAGAAGAACGCGGCCGCATCTCGACGAAAGGAAGAAATCTAGAATCTAGAATTTAGAGAGACCCCTCGTCGCGCAATTAATATCAACGAACCGTTAACCTGGCGTTTCTCTTATGCACGTTTCTTTATACATGTCCCGTAAGAAATTCGAGCTCGGGTTATGAATATTTTTATGCTCCGACATACCATGACAGCGTGCATTCCAGATTACGATGATATATCATCCGTTAACGTGACGCATACCTAGAATTACGGCGGAACATTCCGTTCCGTTCTCCCTCTCTCTCTCGGACGAAAAACCGATCAGCTCAAGCGCGCTTTGTCGCACTCCAAAGTAATCCAGCTTACATACGGCGCCGTGCCGGTCGTGGCAATTTCGCAAATGCCCGCTCTCGCAGTCATGTATGCGGCTTAGCGGAGGAGGATAGAGAAGAAGACCCTGTCGTAGAGCCGAGCAGTCCGGGGGACGGTCGAGCGGGATAAAACCTTACGTCGTCGGAGACTATTCGCTACCAGGGCGAAGAATGCACGGAGGTCAAAGCCTGCACCGGCGACGTTGCTACGCGGGTATCGCGATCCGCGAAACGAAGAAGCGTCAGCACGCGTTCCTTAACTCGACATTAAGGAGCGAGGACATAATCTGCCGTGTATTCCGTAACGCTGAAAATCCCGTCATTCAGACGATAATCCCGCCCCGGGGTAAACATTCCCGCTTAATTTCTCCGGCGTCTTTCCAGCGCGGCGGGGAGAGGGTGGAAGGGGAGAGAACGTCGTCCGGAGAAAATGCGCGTACCGAGGGATTTAGAAACGTTATCATCTCCACAAGCTGTGGACGTATTAAATATTTATCCGTCGCGAGCGTTTATCTCAAGCCGGCGCGATTGCCGGGGAGAAAAACGCTCGAGCGCTCCCCGCGCGGGAGGATCTTCCCGCGCGTAGGGCGGACAAGAGGAGGACGCGGGTAAGGTCGGGAGTCTCGTCGGGAACGTACGAGAGCTACCTCGTCCCCGAGGAGCGTCGCCCTCGCGGAAAACGGTGCGTCAGCTCCGTGGATTCGTTGGCTTTACGAGGCGCCGTAGCCACCGAGTGTGTTTGCTCGTCGAAATCCGGCAGGACGTCCCGGTTTACGGGTGACGTAAACGGGACTCCCGCCAGCGCAAACCGGCCGCCACGACGGTGGTTTATGGTCTGGTTATTCGGTTGACGGCATCCTCGCCACTTTGCAGGATTCGCGCGAAACGGAGAGTTTCGCACAGGAGAGAAAGAGGGTTGCAGGGAGGAGAGCGAGAGAGAAAGAGAGAGAGTGGAGAGACAGAGACGCATAATAAGGTTTGTGTCCTCTCTCTTTGGCCTTCGGAGGTCGGGGATGGGGTTGCGACCTCATCTCGAGCTCTCTCCACTCTCTCACAAGGACGAGGTGATCTCTCGGCGATAAACTGTGTGCACCCGTATGTCACATTGA
The DNA here is from genome assembly GCF_013373865.1 of Monomorium pharaonis. NCBI lineage: Eukaryota > Metazoa > Arthropoda > Insecta > Hymenoptera > Formicidae > Monomorium > Monomorium pharaonis. The sequence goes on from NC_050467.1 coordinate 2,180,767, forward strand.
TTTCTTGAAATACAACCCCCCGTCCTCCTCGTCGCGCGTCTATTTCCTACCTACCTTACCGTCTACACGGCTTCGGGCGATAGGAAATTCTTCCCCTTCGGAATATAACGCAACCGCAGCTCGACCGCAGACAAGCTCTTAAATGATTTAGGGCCCGAGGACACTCGACGCTCGTAAAATGAAAGCGATTTCTCGTCAGCGATCCCGTATTCGCGCATCGCCTTCTCTCGTATTTGTAAAGAGATCGCGTAATAAGATCCTTCACAGTGTCAACAACTATTCTCGAGAGTCGTGAAGTCAAGATCGCAACGGGGTAATATACACGTACCGCGGGCCCGCGCGCGTTTCGACATTCTCGCGAGTCTAACTCGCGATGAAAGGGCGATTGATGCGGCCATAATTACATGTTGAAATATAAAGCAGAATCCAATGAAATACTCACATCTTAATTAACCGGTCATTTCATAGAGTTTCGAGTAAAACTTTGTGCAGTGAAAACGTACTATCCTTTGAGCAAATGCCAAATACGATGGCTGAAACGTAACGCGCACTTTTTATGCTTCAACATAATTTTTATCTTCTACTTTTCATTTTTCCGATAGCATGGATATTTCGATTTTTCTAAAATATAAAGATATGATAAAAAGTGTAGATAGCGGTAAAAATTGGATAAAAGTAAAAATGCTTTTATCAATTGTCGCTGTAAATTGACAAAATTAAATATTAAGTATTCAAAGTATTTCGCAGTTTCTAAAAAATGTCTACGGGAAGGCGATTTAATAGCGATTCAAGTCATTTACTATGATTATTACATTCTATGAATCAATAGTGCTTTGATGTAATATTAATTCACAACGCAATATCGATATACAAATTTTCAACGTTCCTTGCAAATTCAATATAAAAGCTATTATAAATATATCACCATATCGAAAATATAAAAAAAAAAGATAAACTCCCTTTTTCACAGAAATCGCGTGCGCTAACTTCGTGGCACGTTACCCGAGTGCAGAGAGGAAAAGCATTATAAACGAAGCGGTAGATATAATATCATAGCAATAGGCAAATGCATATGCTCAAAGAATCAATCTTTCTCGGAAGCATATAATCTTACCCGCGAGGAAACGAGGACGTTCGACGCTGCGGAAAAATATCATTCTCCATCTAACTAAACACACTCAATTTATAACTCTGCAAACAGGAACAAGCGTCCGTGAAACGAGTACGCTGAAACATGGCAGCAAATACTGGAAACTGCTCGAAACTTTGGAAACTTTCCTCCTTTGCTTCCTTAACGCGGGATTCTACTTCGCATCTTTGTTGAGTATCTTTGTCTCGTGAGCGAAGCTAGAATACCGACGACGCAACATTGCTCTCGAGCGAAGAAATTACCTGTGCGAAAGAGAGAGAGAGAGAGAGAGAGAGAGAGGGAGAGAGAGAGAGAGAGAGAGAGAGAGAGAGAGAAGAGCCTTACAAGTTAATGCTGAACTTTGCGATTAAAGATCAAGATAACAATATGAATTGATACGACAGCGTTTTACTTTTCGAACTACGTTGCGTTGCCACCAGATTTTAATAAAGCTTGACGCTACTTGCTAATCACTTTGTCTCAAGATTTACGTCAACTGAATTTGCTTTGAAAATTATACAACTTTGTTCGCATTTAAAAATCCGAAGCGCTCAAAGAGCGTTAAATCAAACGCGTTTTTATCGTAATATGTATGAAAACAACGACTGTATACTGTAGCTTTCATGTAAAATGTAATTTTCGATCGGGATTCTACCTCTACCCCAGCACTCACCGCTTTGAAGCAACGGTGGAGATTCAACTTTGGCGCAACCCAAAGCACAATTCCGGCCCGGTCTTCTTGACGCATCAAAACAGAAACTGCGGCTATCCCTTGGCCCCGACGTTTCAGAAGCATCTAGCAACTTCCAACCGCCGCTGTGCACATGCAGCTCGCTTTAAAGGACCGAACAATTCCATGCTATCTCCCGCAGTCGACATTCGAGTTTCAAGTCACTGCCAGACCTCAGCAAGATAAGCAAAATTTAGGAAACTTACGTAACAGGGCAATAAGATTAACGGTAAGATGTTGTGATACTCGCTACGTGATCAAAAACTCGATTCGAGGAATGTTTTAACGGACACATGTGAATTAAAGCGTCATTATTTTTTTGTCTCGACACAATTGGGAGATGTTAGACGATATGTTTAATTAACTATATTATAGGGTATTATAATATTAAATAATTACAAGCAGTTATCTTAACAATTAGTGACATCAAATTTACGAAAAATATAATAGTTTCTCTAATGGATGATGAGCCACACCCAGGGTTACTCCTCGCAGCAATTTCATTATAACAGTAAACCGTCTCATCTAGCGATTCCTTTGAGAGATGTTAGCTTCTATTAGGCTCGCAGGTCGTACCTTAACGAGGCGAGAACTCGAAGAAAGAAAGCACGAAAAAGAGAAGAAATGGTGGAATGAAGGGGAGAAAAGGCAGCTGCTTAATCAATATTTCATATAGGCGGCGTTTTAACGAGTTTTAAATTTATAAAGCATGCCTCGTTAGAAAAAAAAATTATTTTTGCAACGGAAAGGAGCATCACTACGCTTTAAACGAGATATATTTTTATGTTAAAGGGAATTTCCTTCTGAATATCCAAGACATCGAGCTTGATTTCAAAGTTTCATGTTTTAATCTCAAGGTTTAGTCACCATGCCATTTTCTACAGTAATTTAAAAACTTTTTCGCTGAAATGAAAAAAAAGTAATCCTAGACAATGTTAACATCCGTCAATTCGTAGTTTAAAAATGTAACGACAAAAATTATTATCAAAGCTAAAAATAAACGCAAGCGAGTTTTGACAAAGGCAATGTCAGACGTAACGATAATCGCACGAGAGACTTGGCTTTGCGATGATTATCAAGAACGATCGAGTTTTTTTTTCTACGGGGAAATGACGAGTCATACAATCGGAAGAGCTCATAGTTCGTGTTCATAGAAACGTGCTCGACACGATCGCCCAGCTATTGTCCGGCTCAAGTTACGTGTGAACACGGTATCTAACTGGGACAAAACCTATCCTTCGAATCTTTATCAACTGACTGATCGGACGGACCTGATTGCAACACCATCTTCGTTGTACGTGACGTCACACGAACGTATTCTCAGTAGCCCACGTTCGTTGCAAAAGGCGACCATCGTCGAAATCAACTAACCGCTCCCACGATTTGGAGACAAGTTTCTCTGCGTTTAGGAGGTGGAGCAGTTTTCGGCAAATCAGTCGTGGAATTTTCCATCGAAAACGATTGTATCGCTTGTATACATAGACCCGAATTTACAGATTACGATCAATCGCTTAAGTATTTTATTTCATCGCATCGAAAAAAACAATTTTATTAAGATAAATTTGTTGAGATTATTTCGCGTATTTTGATGAGAAAAAAGAATTATTTGAAATTTTTCTCGCAAAATCTACAGAAATAATTCAATCTTGCAATCGCATTAATTTTTTTCTTAAATTTGAATTATCTTTACTGATTTCATTACGGAAATTCTAAATACTTTTAGGATAAATTAAGTGTTATTTTAATATCAAAATTATAAATAAAATTATTTCGATATTATTAATGCATTGAATTTATCTCACAAAACTGTATATTCTTCGCGCCAAGTCTTTCCATCAATATTTAACTTTCAAATGTGATTGAACGTGATAAAGAAAAAAAATGAGATTATTGCGTGAATAAAAATAAAGTTTAACCTTGCGCGCAGTGAGTCATATTTTTCGGTCCGATTATTCGGGGAATCTTGCCTTTTCGTGAAACATAAACGAGATGTCCAGTCCCACTAGGCAGGACCTACTAGAAGCGGACGTGCCTCGCCGTAATTCAAGTGGATAAGAGGAAAGGTGGTCCCAACGCGCCCCGAGCTCCAAAGTCCACAAGGGCTCGGGTACACAGAGGATGCGAATGAGAAAGCCGTGTAAAAAGGATCCGGGGGATTAAGATGACAGGAGCCGCGATGGGGGATGGCCGGAACGTGATTCGTGCCCGAGTCCATGGCGCGAGTATATTTCTTGCGAGAACCACGGGGCTACTTAACCCCGTCAGGATCGATCCCACCTCCTTCGGACGAATTGTATGCCGGACGTGACGTTTGTTGTGCGAAGCCACTTTCGCTACGACCGATATTCGACGACCACGGGTTTCCTCTAATTCTCGAAACGTGTGACGCAAAAATCCGACGTGCCAATTTATCTTTCGATCGCGTCACAAATTGCGTTTTACTTTACAGTTGTTACATATATGTATTCAGATTTTATAAATATTATATATTATATATATTAAATATTTAATATTATGTAAGGAAAATCGTATAATATCGTGCGATATCGTAATTCAAGTTAACAATTGATTTCGACGGGAGGGTAACTTTGTTCCTCGCTTGAAATGATGAATGGCAAACGGGATAATTGTTACACTTTGAGAGCGCCTTTATCTATAATCACTGGTGTCATTAAGTCCGCACGATAAACGCTTCATCGAAGTGTACATCTCCATAATCGCGGTGAGGGCTTCGAAATCGGCTCCAATGAGCGCGAGTCGATAAGCCGACTCGTTCGCTTGACCAGCGCGCGGTACCGGCGAGAGGCGGAGGGGAGGGAGGACGAGAGAAAATGGGGAGAAAGCGAGGGTGGAATAGCTGCCGGCAATTATAACGTTGTACAGGGCCGAGCAGTAAATAATGGGTTCTGGGCTTGTCCGGTATTCAGCCAGAGCGTCAATCACCCTCAATCAGTTAGCGGGCTGGCTACGACCTAAATCAGAGGGTGCAAGGGGGATAGCCGAATGAGAACGCGGACGGGAGATCGAGATAGAAAGGATAACATAGAGGGCAACGGAGAGCCCCAAATCGCAGCCGGTGAGTGTCAGCTGATAGAGCAGGAATGACGAAGATGGAACGGGGATAGACGGAGAGAGAAATATGGCTGAGGAGCAAGAGATGAAGTGTATTGGTTGCAATCCGACAAGGCTTTATACGTGAAATATTTCAGTAATTAGTAATGTAATCGCGAGTATATAATAATAATGAAAATAAATTGCCAGCTAGGTAAATATTTCTTCTCCGTTCCGTACGCCGTTCTCGAGAAAATCGATGTTGAAACTCGGAAGATTGATCGCGTCCTTTCGCTTTGCTCGAGTTTTGAATAAACTCGAATGAATGTCAGACTTGAATCAAACGATAAGCTTAATCGATGAACTTCCACGGTAGTCTAATAAACGTTAAAAGTTCTCTACAGACACGAAGATTGTTATATCAACTTTCCATAAAAATGGCAGATCTTAACTTGAGAGCCAGATTGCATTAAACGCAGGGTAGTTCAACTCTTTAAGGTAACTTTACGTTTCGAGTCCATCTCGCCTCGTCACCAATGGCAGACGTCCGCGTATTGTAGAACGCGCGATAAGGTAACCCTCCCCCCCTCCCCCAGTGATCGAGGACGCCGAGATTGAACTTTCGTTCGGCGCTGCGCCGGAGTACAAGTTATCATTGGAATCGCCTGTAACGTATCGAATCATATTGAACCGTCTGCCCCGGCCAACTGGCGCACAATTGGTCCACGAGGGGATTGGTTTATCATCTCGTCGACAATCGGGAAAGTTGGAACGTCAATCGGCAAAGTGCAAGCATAGGCACCGCGATACAACAGTAGTTGTTATCGGTTGCGCAGACTCGATTTCATGGGTGGGGGCAAGCGAGGTTGGGGAAGCACATCGATGTACATTGGGCAGAAACTGTCTTTCGGAATTGACAGCGGCGAAATTCGCTTCCAAAACGGCGTGTTTCCGCCGCTGAAAATCAACTCCGATACGCGCGCACGGCGAAATTAATTCATCGTCCGTTCGTAGCGACGTGATTCACCGCCGTGAATGGGCTTGGGGCGCCAATTTGGCTAATAGCGTAAAACGAATGTTCCCCGATTGTGAACTTTTCATTGTTGTTCATATAATCGCGTGAATGTTTCAGCGATAGCAATATCTTGTCTGTCTAGAGTAGAGCTAGGAACTACTATCTAACACTCTCCCCCCGTATTGCGTATATCTCGCAGCGGGATAAATAAACCCTCCGCTGACCGCCTAGGTAGAGAACCTACTTTCTTGGTTCTCACTAAGGCAGCGCCGGATAATTAGAGCCGAATCGACACCGAATCCGGCGAACATCCGATTCCTTTCAACTCGCATTATTGATTTCCGTTACCGTTCTCCCCCCCCCCTCCGCTCTCCCCCCCCCCGTACGTCTCGCTGTTCGGTTTTTATCGCGCGACTGGATCAAATAATCTTTTCTCCTCTATTTCCCCTTCCGTTCCGCTACCGTTTTTTTTTCTCCGGCATGAGATCGCGCGCCGGCCGATGCGATTGCCATTTTTACATTTGCATGTAAATAAAGGTATACGCGCGATATACACGCGAATCTCAAGTTTGCGCGACGACATTCGACTTACACGTCTTCTTTGTTATATCGCGCGCGAGATAAAATCCTTTTAATCCTTTAAACCGAATGAAAACTCCCGAGCTATATTTGCGACAATGTGCGCAACGCGTGCGGTGAGCGCGTGCCTCTCTTTATACGGTCCAATAAGTTTTTTTCTCCCCCTGCCTACATTCTCCCTCGTAGCGTGTTTCGTGCCATTTCTGGATTTACTTTGTGCAATAAATTTCCGCGAGGTTTATACAAAATGTCACGCGCGCACGTTTTGACGTAAAGTGTGCGAGGGCGAGGCGAAACGCGCGCGCGACTTCCTCTCATAAATGCAGTCGCGCGCGCCGTGCACTCCTGGTAATTCTATAAATCACCTTTGCTATAATAGGATGAAATTCAATGAGCGCTGATAGGACGTAATTGTGTTTCGCCGTTCGTCGAGGATGCGCATACACGGGGACGGGAGTATTCCCAGTTATCGGCGGCTCAGACGACCAGTTCCAGTTGTGTGCCATTGTTGGACGCTATTGGCTAACATACGTACTCTCCATTTCGTGAGGAAACACACGCACTTTTGTTACATTGTTGTCATCCCTCGGGTAACCTCTCTCCGATCGGATACATCCGCGCGAGAAGGCGAGATCGAGTAAAGGTGCTTATAATGTATCGTGCATATGCACGACTGTCGTATTTGCGCGAAGTTGCATTGCTCTACGACGCGCGACCAACTGTCGTTCTTTCCCTCCCTCCCCCCCCCTATTTTCCCCCCAAATGATGCCTTCGCGAACGATAATTTACAATTGTCATAAACAATGTCCCCCTCGGGATCGCACAGCACACCCTGGTTATTGCTACCACTGCCATTATCATTATTATTATTATTATAATTACACATATAATTAATCATCAATTTGGAATAATGAGTGCCGCCGGTACGACGTTACAGCGGCGTTACGGCGTTACAATGGCCGCCGTGTCACTGGGTAACGCCGTGTTTTTGTGACGTGCATGTAATTACGCTTTCATCCCCCGTTTAGCGACAGCAAATTTAATCCGACCGGGGGTATTCATGGCGACCGATGCGGAGCTTCGGTGCGAAGAAATGACGCGGAAGGTGAAATTCGAACGCGGCGCGGCTGTAACGCGGATCGGATTGGGGAAACGCAATTTAAGTGAATTGGCCTGTGCTACACCCCTTTCCCGTTCCCCCCCTTTTCCGCGCTTTCGCGCGCCAAATAGGTCCTGATATACTAACACGACTTTCCGTTATGTTGCTTGCCTAGCAAGTAATTTCGGTCGCTCAAACCCACGGCGGAAGGGGAGAGGAGGAGGTTTCAAGACTTTCAAAGGATGTCGCTCGAATAAAACGGAGAGCGCAGGAGAGAAAGCTGTAAAGGGGATAAAGATTAGAGATGTTTCCAGAACAATTTACCGTATACTCATTACTTAACGTAGATCAAAGATCGTTGCCATGGTCGGGGGGACTTGGCAAACAAAGGTAATTATAGTACCCGTCGCGAACTTTAACTCGTAGTAACATTCAGTTACCGGAATGTGCACGCATTCCACGCAATATACGTAGACAGGCGGGTTTATTTAGCTTGAAACGTACGAGGAGGAGGTAGTATGCGAGAGTCAAAGGAAACATCGCTGGCGATCGTGGCACTCTTTTCCCAGGATCCGAGAAGAAAAAGGGATGTTCAACGTATTCCGTGAGAAATTACGAAAAATAATTTCCAAAAATTATCATGAGAATGGCCTCTATGGTTACGCACGGAGATCCAGCCAAACAACAATGCCGTCTGGTCCTATCTGCATAACAATGTTTAGCCGTGAAAACAAAGCACCACGACATGCCAGGAAATGCCGTTAAAAAAAGTGATGTATTAACGCACCCATGGTTTTCGACGGGGTCGTCGAATTTAAACGCGAGGTCGTTGTTAATTGCACGGGTCTCTAACAGTAATCTGATCTTTGCAGTGCATGCTAGCTTCGAGTAAAATAATGGGACGGTTCAATTACGAGTCACGTAAGACAAAAATAATTTTCATTTCATTAATTCGTGAGAATTTAACGATCAAATAAATATTTTAAAAAAGAGCTGTTAACGTCACTGTGCAAATATTATCATTTTAAAATAAAATTATTATATATGCAAGAAACCGATCGTGAATTTGAGAAAAGTATTTAAAAATGTTTGTTTAAATCCAAATTATCATAAATGTACGTTTTTAATGTATATTATTTTGTGTTCAGTGTATTAAATACAATCTACTGGGAGTATTATAATTTCAAGGAATTATTAAAGATTTACGTATTTATAGAGAGCTTATTGAAAAGATTATTAAAGTTCATTTTTCGTCCTTTTTTCTAAATATCAGCGATAATTAGGAAAATCATTTCGTATTATAATAATTACAAAAAGTTAAAAAATGTAAAATATTTTTCTATTATTTTATCAACACATGTATATTTGCTAAACATTTTAATTCGCAAATTTGACTCGTAAGTAGGTCCATGATTTCGTTACCTTGTCGCATGTTTTTTTTTTTTACAAATATAATAAACATAGCTAAACATTGCTATTAAGTAGCGTTGCCTTAAAAGTAATAAAAATTTTATTGTCGGAATGAATGCTGTCGATATTACACGTATTTAGAATCGCCTCAAAGTGGTAGTCTATAGTACTCCCTGCCAGCTCGATAATTTCGTCCGAAACCTAGGGAGCTCGAAAAAGCGCCAAGCGGGGCTGCACGAAAGTGCGTGATGCACTCCGACCGTGGCGTGCTCACGAGTAGTAACCCTAAATATTAACACGGGACTTATGCGGGCGAATTGCACCGCATTACCATCGCCACTGCGCGCCTGTACGGCTATTACCGCAGAAATATTGAATTTCGTTATCGACCCGGAATTATCGGGGTTGGCCTCGCCACTAAGGACAAGCATTACCGGAGCCATAAAGAGTACCGGGAACTCTTCAAAGGTCCGGTCCGTACATACGTCGCGCGCACTCGTCCACAATTGTTGCGGATGGATTTCAAGCGAGATGAAAAGCAAGCGAGACGCGAGGTTAAAACCCGCCGACCGTGGAGCCAATAGAATTTCAAGACTCGATACGGCACAGGCACGCGAAAAACGCGAGTGCCTTTCTCTGTAATTATTTCGTCGCTGCTCCGTGTAATCCGACGTAATGCACTCTCACCTCTCGTCTCCGGATGGTTAAGGGAGGGAGAACTCAAAGAGGGGCAGAAATCGCCCGATTAGAATGGTCACGCGAATGCGAGCGAGCGAGCGGCAGCGATTAAACGTTTTCGTAAAGTATCGTTTCGGCGAGACGAATTCGCGTACTCGTTCTACGGGCTTAATTTCGCACTCGCGTGCAAAGGGAAAACGTGCGCACCCACAGAAAAGATTTCTGGACCTAAAATGCTATTACTTTTCAATCTATCATAAAATAGGATCAATACAGTGCCAATTATATTTATTATCAAAGAAGGAATATTTTATTCTTAAATGGAAAATTCTTAATCTAGAGTAAAATGACTTTTAATGCTATCTTATTAATTTTCTTAGAACAATTTAGTAAATTTGTGACAATCTTTTATGATATTCTAGATTTAAGAATAGACCGATCTGAAGATAGAAATTTCTGATTTAATCTTAATCTTGTTTTATTTTTATACTACATGAGGTTGTAATAGAAATAAATATATCAAGAATATTTTTTTGTCTTGGTATCAGAAATCCTTTCTGAGAGGACATGTAAGTAACGAATAGTCGCCTTTGAGGCTCAAAGGCACCGTGCACCGCGCCGGGCATTTATTTCCGGCTCGTCCGTTCTGGTCGTTCTCGCGTTAATTCAGCGTCATCGCGATTACGACATCGCGTCGCCGTCACCGTGAGTTGCGTCGGACACTTCGAGAGCTGTAACGCGAATTATTATTCAACAGTACTCTCGGCCGGAAATATCTAGGCCAAAAAATCCTTCTCGGAATCCACATTTCGAGAGCATGCCGGTGGAACAAAAATATGATGACTTTAACAGAGCGAGAAAATTATGTTTTCTTGCAAAATGTTATAATTATAGCTCATTAGTTAATTTAAAATTAATTTGAAATGCGTCCGGAAATAAAGTTACATAATGAATAATATTTTACATTATTTATTTTACATATTTTTAGTAATATCGTTTTCTTATGTATGTATAATGTATATGTAATTTATATGCTGTGACACTATTAAAGATTAATTCACAAGAATTCACGATAAGAAAATCAAATTCATTTTAAATTATTAACAATTTAACATCAATTATCTATTTTTATTCATATTTCTAAAATACACCCAACGTGTATCGATTTAATATTTAAGAATCGCAAAAAATAATGACGACGAATATAAGAACATATATAATTTAAGCGTCTTGGAGTAGAGCTATGTCGATGACTTGAAGCGAGCGTAATTTAATAAAGAGGAAGTTTAGAGAAGGCGTGCACAGATTTCTGTAAGTGGAAGTTGTATTCAATTAAGGAGAAATCGAGGTCTTTAGTTGGATGAACTTGGCATACATAACTAGCAGAAGATATTCAAATAGAACGTTGTCGAATACATTACAAGACCGCATAAAGAAAGAATAAGCCGCTAAAGAATGGCAGTTTCATAATCGAAGGATCCCTCTCTTTCAAGTCTCTTTGTATAATTCTATATTCACAGATTTCTATTCAAAGCAAATCATTTAAAGTCGTTCAAATCATCAAAACCCCATATTATCTCGCATTTACGTTTCATTATAGTCACGATTCTGCTTATTCAAAAGCGTATTCAAGAAAATTTCAAGTGAGTTTAACAATAGGATCGTTGTTATAAAAGCATTGATAGTTCGTTAATACGAAAAAATATTTTTACTAAAATATCTAAAAATTTAACTACACACGTATCAGAAAACAATTTTGTTGTTAGGACGCTGAAGCAAACAAATTTTGACATTCTAACAACTTGCTTGAGCATATTGTTTTGATGGTCTAACATAAATTAATTTTAAATATATATCTAATCAATTTTTTACACTTCAACAAAACTGTTCTTTTTATGTAAAACTGCCGATATCCTTATAACAATGTGCAAGTATATGCGCAGATATATTTCACAAATAACTCGAGTGTATCGGCGATTTCAGGAAATCGATAGTAATATCTTTCACGGAATGTTATCGCGCGTTTTGCATTCGCAAAACAATCGCAGTATCTCGCAAACGGCGGTGGTGGCAGCGCAAGGGTCTTGTCCGTTATTAGAAGGACGTTCCCCGTCCTTCTTCGAGAGGGGGCGGGCTGCGAGCAAAACCGTTCGAACTGTGCATCGGTTAAGCCGAGAATGATTGCCTCTAATTTCTACCGGGGCGGGTCGCAAGAAACTTCCTAATGCTTTCAACATGCTCCCTGCTAGCTGGTATCAGCTAGCACCCAGACATCCACCCTCCGGCTTTTTGCGGCCGGATATACGGAGAGGCGCGCGATCCTACGTGACTGCGTTCGACGCGAGTTTCGAAACGGTCAGTTTCATCCGACTAATTCGCACGATAAACGCGGGAATATTGCCGTCGTGATCGAGAAACGCGGTAAGAACTACGATTGTTTCTTCCGGAATTAACGGTGATTTATGACTAATTTACCGATTTCGAATTTTCGAGCCAGCGGAAGCGAAGTTATCGAAACGCACTTCGAAGTCAGTTAAGTATGTAATGACACGTAAACTTTATTTGCAACTGTGTCAAACTAAATGTCCGTGCGACAGAATCCTGTCGTCGACTCGTGGGACGCTTCTACAAATTTATCTTAAGCGTACACGTCTAATTATATATTAATATTATAATCAGGAGGTAAGATAGAGTAAAAGTGCTGGAGTAAAAGTGATAGGGATTGCGAGATTATCTCGGTCAGAGCAATCTATACATCGTCCTTTCACTGTTAAACACATTGCGCAAAGGAGATTATATACGAGATTTAATTATAATCAGTTATACTCTCATAAATTTAATGGGTCATTTTGAAAACAATGATGTAACCGAGATATAAAATTATATGATCTCAATGTGTATTACAAAGTACCTCGCTGTAATCAATAAACGCAATTAACATTCCACGCTATGCTTCCTCGAAAGCATTGTTTGTGTATGTGTCGTATTCGTTTTTCTCATATCAATTACGTCTCTATACGATTTACACAAACGGATTTCCGAAAGGATACTTATTGTACTTATCAAGATACTTGTAATAATTCCCTTCGCCAGTGCTGTTTAATAACAATCCGATTGCAATAAAGCGATCGATTAGCAGGGAGAATGCGCGCCCTGGGCGCACAATACGTCTGAATTACCCGCATCCAGGATTCAAGAAACGACATCAGTCTGTCAATGTAACCGCGTTTGACTTGGGTTGCGAAATGAAACGGTCAGACTCATCAGACTAATCCTCGTGATAATCAAGAGTACTTCGGTGAGCTTAATTACGAGGGTCGGTGCACGCAATTACGCGTTCGTTACTACATACGGGCCCGGCTTTGCAAATGCGTTTTCAGCTTGTTGGCCCGCCCGCTCGGATAAATATTTCATCGTGCCGCTCTGCGGAACGCGAGTTTTCCACGTCAATTACCGCGATGGGATTTGAAACTTAAATGCGCGCAAATCATATCCGATATGATCCTTACGACAAGTTCACCGGAGTATGTGTTTCCGTAACTCCGGCCACCGAAGCGTTACGATTGCACATTTGACGTATCACCGATAGTATCAAATTAGCGTCTTCAACGCGCATAATTCGATTTGCAGGCTTTGATTTGATACAGTCGTGATATTACGGTTTATTGGCATGTCGCATCAAACGCCATAATTGAAATAGATACACATCGCATGTCTCGAATTTGATTACCTATTAATCGTGCATTTTCCGTAACATTTCCACAACTCACATCGCCGCTACTTAACATTAAATTAATTCCTCTCCCCCAAAAAGCCTCCCTGCGCCCCGCTCGGCAAATAATTTGCCCGACGTAAACTCGAAGTGTGCGAAAAGAACACGGCATCCTCTCGCTGCATAATCGCTGCGGCAACTTGCTCTTCTCTTTGCTCACCTTGTGAACCAAAGTTCGTACGAGGAATCTCCCAAGGAGAAAGAACAAGTTTGTAAGAATCGTCGGGAACGAGCTGTGCGGGGAAAGTTTTCATCAAGGAGCGGCGCATGTCGCTTTTTAGCGCCTCACGTATATTCATACACCGGCGAGAAAGAAGGCGGGGAGGAGGGGCGGCTGTCGAAAGAGGGGTTGTCGGTTGGTTTCTCAGGCCGCCGCCGCGGCCGCGCGCGAACTTCGAACAAGTCGAGCAATCTGGAATCGAATGGAGTTTCGGGGACTTAGCCGAGTGAAAAATTGCTGGGGGCAACTTTCCCGCGTTGTGCGCGCCTTGCCCCGGGCCCATTAAGCGACTCAACAAGTACGGATTCCAGCTAACAGGCGCGCGCGCTCTCTGAATACGGGGATTGTCGCATCGGCGGAAACGGAAAATCAACGGGGGAACGGACTGGCGGAGAAAATTGCTCGTATCGCGCCGCTGCTTTGGGGATCTTCATGCCGGATAACCTCGTCGAGGAAGAGCTGGGGAGAAAACGTAAACAAATCCGTGTTGCGGAGAGTCCGTCGCTCACAATTTCCAGGTGAATTTACGAGGCGGTTCACGGGGGGGGGGGGGGAAGGGGGAGGATCGTAAAATATCCAGTGCTTTTGTAATTTGGCTAATCTCATTTGTTTCGCGGCTCTTCAACGCGGACAAATCCGCGGGAAAATTACAACAAACGAGGTCGGTGCTGATGAAAAAAAGAAATCGAACGCCGCGCGTTCAGCTCTTTCCGAGACGTACTTTCGTTCGTAATGGAATGAAATAGACGTACAGTGCAGAACCAGAAAGAGGGTGGGGGGGGAGGGGGAGTAACAAGTGAAATTTTAATTCCTCGAAATTATAGTCGCGCCGCGGCTGCGCTTTGCGCAAAAATAATCCGTCTAATCTCATGCCCTTTGCCTTTCACTTCCTCCCCGCGCCGCCTTCATTCACCCTTCCACGCGTTCGGCATTTAAATTTTGCGCCGACGGAGTTCCGGTTTAACGAGTTACTTTCCGTGTCCTTCATTAACGTATCCCACTTTCTATTCCGTTAATGTTTTCGCCACCCTAACGAGTATTACCCGGCTGAGGAGGGGAAGTTTCGCAATAAACATGCGCCAGCGGTGATGCGGAGGGCGCGAGGCAAGGGGCCCGTAAATTTTCGACAGTTTTAAAGGCAAATGCGGCTAAGAGCGAACGTGGCCAGGTAAGCGCCAGAGTGCAGTATCTTTCCCGCTTCCCGGTCGTCAACGTCCTCCGTGCACCGTGGAAGCCGTGGCGGCGAAACGGGAGCGGAAACGACGTACTTTGACCCGTCGCAGTTCGAAGTTCTCCCTTGTAACGCCGCTGTATGGAAGAGCGTTCTTGCTTTATGGAAAGAGTACTAAAGGTTAGGCGGAGAGTGAGGGTCACGAGCAGCTTGTCAGTCGTAAAGCTCCCGTGAATTTCGTGAGTGCGACCCTCGCTCGATCGGAGCAGCTCGTATCGAGTTCGCTATACTAAATTAAAACGAGATCTTCCAGAACAAAAAGCTTTAATTCATTTAATTTGTTTTAATTTACATTCTATTACAAAACACATTTAGTTGCAGCAACTTCCTAAATTGCTACCGCCAGATACCGTATCCAGAACGCATGGTCACTTTTTACGGAGTACGACTTTGAACAATTGTCTCCTCCAATTTAAACAAAAAAAAAAAAAAAAAAAATCGAAATAACAAAGTTGCAAATAACAAGGTCGTAATGAACGAGGCAAAAATAATTACGCGCGCGCGTCCTCGACGCATCGCCGCGCGGATCAACATTGCTTCCGATTCTCATTTGATCGCGCATCCAGTCAAGAGCCGCATTATAATCGTAAATACGCGCCATTGATAAAATTTAATTAATTGATCGCTCAGGCGGCGCGGCGCCGCGCCGGTTCCCCGTGTCAATATATTTTAATTAACATCGCCCTTTAATTGAACATGTAGACGTCGAAAATTCTGCGACCCGCGTAAAATCCCCTCCGCCAAAGGTGCGGAAAGCGCGCACGGAAGGTCGACAATTATTTCCGGCCAGTCGGATCGAACGGATGCGATTGGCATCATAGGTATTGCGGGGACCATGGGAGAGAGAGAGAGAGAGAGAGAGAGAACACCGAGGTGGGGATAGGAAGAGGCTTTCGCAAATTTGAATTCGAATCTACGAGCCAAAGAGCCCGACGAGTGAAGTGCTCGGTACATTCCACCCTCGAGCGTATGGATAGCGTAGGAAGAGTGCGGGGGGAGGCAGGGGGCGAGGGGAAAAGGGAGGATGAGTCGAAATCCACTTCGACGGTAATTGCATGTTCGGAGTTATCGCGAATCTACTGGCTGCCGCCGTGCGCGATAGAGGGTCCGGTTCGAGGATCACCCCGCTTTCGACATGCGTTTTGCGTTATTGATCGATCGGTCGGATGACGCGCCGGCACTTTCTTGCGAGAGCGAACGAGATAACCCCGGAGTAATTAGCAAAATTACAGGGGGACGTGATTCGAACGGTCGATCGGGGATTTGCCCGTGCGATCGTTGCAAACGGAAATAAAACGCGGAGTCACTTGGAAACGGTGTAATATTTTAAAATCGTATTTTAAAGCAAAATTGGCATTCGCATGAAAATTCTCCCAAGCGGACCGGGTCGATCGTTAACAGGAACAGGCAGAAAAAAAAACTGTAGGGAAAAAACCCGTCGGGGTAAAAAAGAAAAAAAAGAAACGGTCATCTCACTTCTGCTTTTACTGTTTGGATTATTGGAGGACAGTCGCTAAATTTCCTGAACAGTTGTTCAGATCTTGATACCTTGAAGACAGAGCGATAATCCCGCGTTACGCTAACGGCGGTGAAAATGTGGTTGGGGGCAACTCTGTTTTCGTGACTCACGCGCCTTCTTTTTTTCACGCGGAGAGGAGGGGGGGGGGAAGGAGCGAAATCCTCGGGATTTGGACGCGAATTGTCACCGCCGACTGCGAATGGCGGTGCCAGCTATCGCGGCGTCACGATCTCGCCGAGGAGAGATAGCGGTTGAAGCGGGTTCTTCTTGCTCGGGCGAGCCGCGCGAGAGTTCGACGCACAGCGCACCCGCCGTTGATCCCGCGAAATCCTACGAAAGAAGATCCCGCGCGGAACCCATAACTTTTACTTCCCCTCGAATTGCTCTTCCGTAGTTTTCAGATCCGAAGCGCCGATACCTCCTCGCGCCTCGCGCTCGTTAACCCACATCGGCGCATCAGATGTTGGAGAGCGCGTAATTTCTCTTCTTCCGTCATTAAAGGAGTTTTAAGTCGCAACGAGCGGCCGAGCGCTACGAGTTTCGCGATTAGACTTAATCACGGACCAATCGAACCCAACTGGGGCCGGGCTGCGGCTAGAGTGAAACTTTCGTTCGGTCATTGCAACCCCCGTATCGATTAATAGACTTTGAACTATTCACGGGGCAGGTATGCGTTCACAATTAACAATAGGATCACGCGACCGCGCGCTAATTGTTATATATAAATAGATCTCTTAAACAACAAGGGAACAATCGACCGATGTAACTAAACACATTCAAATCGTAATTGCAAAATCGATGTTGTTGAAGATTAAAAGAGAGAAAGAGAGAAAGGGAGAAGTTATATAATTAATCGTCAGTGTTATTTTAGTAAACAATAGTGCACAAAACTGTACAGAAAACAAGAAATTGTCTGTATGAACAATATGAAACGATGGTGGTTCCAATAACGCATTAAACGGCATCCAATTACAAGCCTTTCAGCAAATATCGAAGCGCTCGCGTGTAGTCGTAACTGTTGCGTGCACGTGAGAATGTAGTCGGTACTTTTATTGGCCTCCTAAGTACCGGCTACAAAGCAATCCGCGCGCGCGCTCGCTGGGGAAGGAGGGGTTAGGGGATGTAGGGGTCTCGAAGCAGTCCAAATATTACGGGTGAAAACACCCGGAGCACGGGGTTCTTCGGTTGTATGCTCGGTTCTTAAACCCGGCATCGAAGTCACTAAGCTCGGCAAGGACCGCAAAGACAATATTATCTCGGGGGAAGTCCTCACGATGTTGTCCCCGCTTAGCCCTCGAGCTGTTTCGATATACGTGCGTCCTTCTTGATTTTTCGCAAAAACCGCTGGAGGATATGTTCCTCCGTTAATGGAGAAACATTGTTTTCGAGTTTTTTAAATCGCAGCTAGTTGGTTGCCACGTCACGCGTTTACGTGCCTCGCAGCACCCTTTAATGCGCGAAGCCACGGATGAGCCGATTTATTAAATAAATAGGGAATGTTATTAAAAATGTACCTGTGTTCTTAAGATTTATGTCATGTTATTTTCGTGTCATTGAATAAAAAAAACATGAAACGTATTAATGTTCTCTCTCTCTCTCTCTCTCTCTCTCTCTCTCTTTCAATTACGATTTAAAAGAGATATTTTTTCCACACATATTTTCTAATAACGATATAATAAAAATCATACGTATCGAATATTTTTTCGATATAAAAAAAAGGACGTTCTTTTTGAAAATATTTTTTAAATATTAAATGTAATTAAATTGAAATTAAAACACACAGCCCGCTGAATAGATATAATACGCTTATATAAAGAAATTTACAGTTGTATAGTTTCATTATGGAAAATATACTCATTATTTAATTTTCATGAGTTGGTATTAATGTTTTAAACTGTTTTTTTTTTTCTGTAACATCTAAAATCTGCACAAATCGGTGAAGATAATTACTCTGAAATATGACTCTACGATATTGATTTTATTTCTAATCAATCGGAATTTGCAGGATATTACAACTTCAATGCAATTGTAATCGACTTAAAATTCTCGTCGCAGAATTCGCAGGAAGGGATTACAATGAAGGACGCTCTGCGCAGAAAAGTTTCACAAACTCGCGCTCTTGATATATACTTCTAATAAATCACCGAATTCGTTAAATTCGCGTGATTCGCCGACGGAACTGTAGGATGCTTATCCACGTGCATGGCGAATGTTGAACTTAACGAGTGGGCAGGCGTTCGCAGAAGAATTCGTAACACGCCATCGATCATGAAAAAATTTGCACGTGCACACTGGGGGAGATATTGTTCGCGCCGGCAACCGGAACCGGAGGCGAAGGGACAGCGGAACGACATCCGGATTCGCGAGATAGATGGCGGATGTA